>NC_007197.1:3614669-3923705 GCF_000002655.1 Aspergillus fumigatus Af293
GCATGGAAAAGACTGGACCAGCCTCGCATGCATGTAGTAGTCAGCAGGAGGGGATAATTCAACAGTCTTGGGACGATGCCGGGCTCTGTTGAGGCCCATCAACCGTTGGAGCAGGAAGAGGCATCAAGATGTCTCGCGTTTGCAATTGTATAAAGTTTCGCCTAAGGAATCCGAGCGGTGAGTCAGCATCGCCACCAGGCAGACAGTTTGACATTTCAACACTTCAGACCTCCTCTCGTCAGAGGCAATAATATCTCGCATAATCCATGATCCATCAAAATGAAGATTGCTATCATTGGAGCAGGCATCTCCGGATGCGCCGCCTATCTGCAGCTCCAGAAACACCTCCCCGGATCCCACACAATCACCATCTACGAATCTCACGATACCAGCAAGGATCGCAAATTCGACGCGTCCAAGGGTAGCCAAGAAGAGGATGCTACGCATTCATCTACTCTGATTGTCGGCGGCGGTCTAGGTATTGGGCCGAATGGTTTGCATGTTCTCAAGCGTCTCGACGAGGATCTCCTCCGCGACATTGTCCGGGGTGGCTATGTAGTTCCGCACGGAAATCTCAAAAGCAAGCACGGCCGTCTCCTTATACGTATGGACAATTCTGCTCCAGGCGTGGGAGATGAGCCGCCGATGCACATGGTCGGTTGTAGTCGCGAATGGCTATGGCGGTGTCTGCGCGCGCGGATCCCGGACGGGGATATAGTGACGAAGCGTGTGGAACGGGTCGTCGCCAGTCCTGATCACCGGAATACCATCTACTTCAAAGACGAAAGCCCGTCTGTCGAAGCGGATCTGGTGATTGGAGCCGATGGAATCAAAAGCGTAGCTAAACGGGCTCTGTTCCCAGAGGCGGAGGAGGACCCGTTTCCTCCTCATTATGAGTAAGCGATACTTTCTCCTCTTGAGTTTCAGAAACTGACCAGCGTAGGGGTGTCTGCGGAATTGGTGGCTTCCTGCCGTCCAGCGAGGTCAAAGATCTTGTTGAGAAAGGATCCATGAACTTCATCTTCGGCGGAAATGGCTTCTTTGGCTACTTCTTCAGCACCAGTTCGTCGATCGCTGCGCACCGGGACTCGCCGCACCATGTCTCTGAGCCGGGTGATCTTCTTGCCTGGTGGTCGACGTATTCTGTCGATGAGTGCCCCGACCCCAACCTGGACATGGATGATGTCCTTCAGCAGCTGCAAAAGCGACATGAACACTGGGGAGATCCCGTCGTGCAAAAGGTTCTCAAGTCAGCACGCGTGAAGAGTATCTATCCGACCTGGACATCGCCACAGCTACCGACGTGGGAGCGGGACGGCGTAGTCTTGGTGGGGGACGCGGCACATGCGCTGCCGTCAAGCTCGGGGCAGGGATCGTCCCAGGCACTGGAAGATGTAGAGTCGTTTGCGAAGCTTTTGAGTTACTTCCTTGGCAAGGCGGACGACAGTGACAGTAGTGTCCGCGAGTGCAAGGAGGCAGTCAAGTTAGCTGCCAAGCAGTACATGGATCTACGCCGACCGCGGGTTCAGGCCATCCTCGACGACGCGAGAAAGAGACAAAGCAAAAAGCGGGATATGGGGGTGATCGAGGAGTACTTGATGTATTCAATCATGTGGATTATGGGTATGTATGCCGTGGGATTTGGGGGTCTCGCTAACATGGAGTTACAGGCTTCTTTCCGAGCGTGATGAACAGTTTCGCGCAGCAGGTCTTTTCATATAATGTTGCCGAGCATGTGGACCAAGTGATTGCCGAGATGGATGCATCCAGGCATTGATTGGATTCTTCGCTTTGGGATCGAGGCCAAATGCCAGTTTCCTCGTACTGAAAGAGAGCTCTTTTCTCCGTTCTCTGTTCTCTGTCGCTGCAAGGACGATTGCACACTCCTGGTATCGATGGCACGACTCTCGACTCATTGTATTCTCTACTTAACTAATACTATTCGATTTAATCCGGTACGAGTACGGAATGAATAATATTATATAATCTAGTCCGTAACCATACTATTCCCGACAAGCATTGTAGCGTCCATGGCATTTTCTGGTTCATCTGCATTTACTTTGGCATATTGCAACTCTCCGAAGACTGCCATAGTAGACAGGATGGCAGCCTGCCCAAGTACCAAGAGAACAAATATTCTGAATAAACAAAACGAGGGGCAGAAATCGATACCCCACGCGATCATCCATTAACGCCAAGTGATTCGTCGCTTGCTGCAAGCTAATATAATATTAGGATGCAAACGGGTTCAGCCTCACCACTGCACTGAGTATCTGTAACAACAACGACGGCTATGGCAGACCCGATCTCCATTCTCGGCCTGATACTACAGGTAGTACATACGACGAAAAGAGTCTATGAGTTTGCAAGACAAGTCAAGGATGCCGACAGCGAGATCCGCCAGTTATTCGGGGGAGCTGTTCGCGCTGAAGGCTATTCTCGAGCAGATGCAAGCAGACCATAGCGATGAAAAGGGAGTTCAAGCGGGGGCGTCGTCATCGTCGTTTCAAGATGCATTGCTCAAGGCGAATACCGTCCTGGAGGAGATTCTGGATGATCTGCAGAGAAGGACGACGAGGCAGTCGCGGTTGGCGAAGTTAGGGTGGCCGAGTAAGAAGGGGGATCTGGAGGGGAGTATTGCCCAGTTGGAGAGGTTGAAGACGTATTTTATCTTGGTGATTTTGAATGATCGATCGTGCGTGCGCTTTTCCAGCTGAGGATCATGGACGAACTGACGGTTTCTAGGGTTGCCGAGAAGGAGACGGCGCATTCTATTGATGCTGTGGTTGACTGGAGCAGGGAAATGAAACAATTACGGAAAGATAGGTCCTAACATCTCTGATATATTGCCCATGTCTCATGATTGAAGAGAAAACGAACGAGAAGACCAAGACTTGGATATGTGCCGTTGACTTTGGATCGATGCATCGCAAGGCTCGATCGCTCTGTCAGCCGGGGACTGGAGCTTGGTTTATTCAAGGACCTCTCCGGTCGTGGATTGCACCGGAGGGCAAGTGCCGAATGCTGTCCCTAGAGGGGAAATGTGAGTCCTCTGATGTCGAGTGTAGAGATATGCTGACCAGGATCAGCGGGATCAGGAAAGACTGTCCTATGGTAGGCATATAATGGGAACCTTCACCATCCCAGTGACTAATCTTCATCAGCTCGACGGCAATTGAGGCTGTCAAAGATGCTATCGCCACGCGCACCTCCAGCCAGGTGATATACTACTACTGCTCATTCCACTTGACTACCTCGCAGGAGCTGGTCTACCTGCTGGGAGCATTGCTGGTGCAACTATCAGAAAGCTACCCAGAAATCCTCGACGAATTGCAAGAGAGCTTCAAGAGACGTGCTATCCCTCAGCCAGATGAACTGGTTAGCCTGCTTCTGAAATTCACGAAACCACTGTCGGAGCTGTTCATCGTCGTGGATGCGATCAACGAGAGCCGTAAAAGTGCACAGATTCTGGACGCACTGCTCACCCTTCTGGAATCATCACACAACATTCGGATTATGGTTACGAGCACGACCTTACCACCAGTGTCGAATCCCACCATTAATATCCTCAGGGTGCAAATGAAACCTTCAACTAATAGAACTGACATCGAGGCAATTCTCGATACCCAGCTAACGTCAGTCCCAGCTCTTCAACGGCTACCGGAACACATCAAGTGTCGCATTAAGACTTGTCTTGCTTGAGAAAGCAGGTGGAATGTACGTATGCTTCATCGCAAGCTTGAAAGATCAAACTAACACATTGCGGCAGGTTTCGATACGTGCAATGTCAAATAGAGCCTTTAGCCGCCCAGAAAACAGGCCGGGACGTCATTCTCGCTTTAGACAGGATGCCGGAAAGCCTGCACGGCACGTACGAAACTATCCTCTGTCGAATCCCTTCGTACGACCGCGAAATTGCAAGAGAAACACTCCTCTGGCTGAGTTCAGGCTACCAGGAGATTACATTGGCCGAGCTCAGCGAGGCAGTTATTCTGACGAAAGGTGACAAGAGCATTGATGACGACTGCAGACTTTTTGATCCACAGGTCATTCTCTCCATCTGCCAAGGGCTGATTGTCTACGATGAGCGGACTACATTCGTTGCTCTAGCGCATTCGTCAGTCAAAGCGTTCCTCACATCGGACGCAATCAAACACGGGCCAGCAGCGTACTACAGCTTGGACGAGACCGAGGGGTTCACGGCGCATCTGGCAAAAGTGCCTGACGTACCTGATGTTTGACGACTTCAAACAGCCTTGCTCGGACTTGCGCTCTCTTACAAAGCGTCGGAAAACGTACCCGCTGCTCAAGTACGCCGCCGAGAACTGGGCGAGCCACTGCAGTCCGTCCTGGCCACCTGGCTATCCTCTCGTTGATGCCGAAATCGACGGGATTTTATCCTTCTTCGATACCCGGCATCTCCCTGGCGGGGGAAACTATACATCCTGGACCCAGATGCTGCTGTCCGAGGCGCCCGCCGAACAAGCCCGTCGCACGGAGCCACTATACTACGCTGCCTCGTACGGCATCATACCCCTTGTTGACCGTCTCATCCAGTCCGGAGCGAACGTCAACGCAGCCGGCGGGCGTAACGACGCAACGCCCCTCATCGTCGCCTGTTTCAGGGGACAGGAAGCTACCGTGCAGCGATTGTTAGAAGCAGGGGCAGACCCTATCATCCAGGATGCAGCGGAGATGTGCAGCCTGGAATGGGCAGTGCGGAGGCAACATCGTGGTACTGTTGAGATCCTCCTATCGCACATGCGTAAATCCATGGGAATCGGTTCATCGGATCTCTGTTGGCAGTGTCGGGCTTGCAAGTATTAGAACACGATGGCGGCTGCTGTGCTGCCCTGTGCTTCTTGTGGAATCGAGTTATTTGATTAGCGTGGTATTAGGCTCATAGGATCGGCGCCACGGAAGAGTACGCCACAGGGAAGTTAGGACTTGGTTGCGCGTTGGTCGTACGATTGAGGCAAATCGCAAATTACTAGGTAATCAAGTGTCATCTGAGTCCTGAAGCTGGAACGTGTAGCGAGCGGCCACTTCAGCTGGTCTGAGTCATTGATATTGGGCGATATAATGCTGGATTTTGGCTGGCCACCGCGAGAGATTTAACTCTTGCAGTGAAGCGTCGTTTCCACAGAAATCTGAGTCTGATTGACTCATTCAATCTCGGTTTGTAGTGATAAGCAGTTCAGCCTGATGGTTTTACCGGTCTGAAATATGCCCACGTTCGGAATATTGCGAGCAGAGTGGAGAATATCCCCGCTGTGATCTGTCCCTCTTTGTTGACCCAGCTGGCGCAACTGTTTGAGAATTCATCCCATCAGCACCGAGGCGGTACATTGAGCAGACAAACTGTATCATGTCAACAACTGCATCAAGACCCCTTTCCAGGGTTCCTCCCTGCAATGATGAATTGAAGCAATTCTACGTTGGAAAAGACATCGGCGACATTCCCAAACCCGCAGTTGTCCTCGATGTCGCAATCATCAAACGCCACTGTCAAACCATGCTGCAGACAGTAGAGCAGCTGGGCGTAGGTTTCCGAGCCCATGTCAAAACGCACAAGGTACGTGCTCTAAGGCAACTCCCTACATCCAACTGACGACACCTAGACACCGCAAATTGCCCGTCTCCAAGTCGGCACAGAATCCAGCGAAGCAAACTTCGTCGTCTCGACGGTCGCCGAGCTGGAGACTCTACTTCCACTATTCCAGGAACTGCAAGGGCAACACCGCCGTGTCAGCGTCCTCTACGGGATCCCGCTCGTGCCGTCTCACGTCCCCCGGCTAGCGGCAGTAGCTCGTCAACTACACACCACCGATCTTGATCATGATCTTCCCGTCTCCGTCCTGGTCGACCATCCAGATCAACTCGCCTATTTAGGCCCATTCCACGAGGTCGCCGGTCTCCCAGCCGGAGTCTTCCTCAAGATCGACACGGGATACCACCGCGCCGGTCTCCCGCCAGACATGCTCAACAAAAGCGGATTACTTGAGAAAGTCCTAGAAGAAGAGAGACTAGGCCACGCGCGCCTGATCGGGGTATACTCGCACAGCAGTCTGAGCTACGCAGGCACAAGCGCCGAAGAAGCTATCTCATACCTGAAAACCGAAATTGAAGGGTGCGGACGGGCGCTGCGCCAGCATGCGTCCCTCCCGCTAGATAGGGAGTTGGCTATCAGCGTGGGCGCAACGCCGCAGGTTGTCTCCGCACAGAGATGTTTGCACGAAGATGGGTCCCTAGCTCCTGATGCAAAAGTGTTGAAGGGCCTTCTGCGCGATCCTAGTGCGCTGATCGGGGGTCGGTTAAGGTAGAGTTGCACGCCGGAGTTTACACTCTCCTCGATATGCAGCAGCTAGCAACGAATGCGCAGCGCGGGGGAAGTTTCGAGGAGGAAATCGCCATCTCTGTGATTGCTGAAGTATGCAGCGTTTATAACGAAGGGGAGCGGGAAAAGCCCGAGGCGTTGGTGGCGGCGGGGACTCTGGCTCTCGGCAGGGAGCCGTGCAAGTCATATCCCGGCTGGGCAGTCGTTGGGAACTGGAGGCGCCAAAGTCAACATGGCGGGTCGCATGATTGTTGAGCGGATCAGTCAGGAGCATGGGATTATCGCATGGGAGGGCGGTGGTGGGCCCGCAATCCCCCTGCGAGTTGGCCAGGCTCTGAGACTGTATCCGAACCATGCGTGTGTGACTGGCGCGTTGTATGGGTGGTATTTAGTTGTTGACTCGAGCGACGATGGTCAAGGGTCGAGGATTGTGGATGTCTGGACGAGAACAACCGGGTGGTAGACAATCGGATATTTATCCTCGATCTTTCTATCGGAATCATTTCCCGCATTTGAATCTTTGAATCATCTTCTATCTGTGTTTATCTGTGTTTATCAGCTTGGATGAAAAATCGCATTGATCATATCTAAGGTTTGCGCCACCGAATGTCTTGATTGGTCGATGCTTATCTAGGCTTAAAGATATGGGGGAAAATGTGGGGGACGTGTTCCCGATATCGGTACATCTCCGGATCAATTGAGACATTGAGAGATAAGAAGGATGGCCCAGTATATAGACGTGAACGAAGCGACAGCCCATACCAACATGGCAGCATCCGCAAACACACAATGGCTTCCCTTGACACCAAATACCCTGTGGAGACCACCGAGCCGGCCCTCGCCAAAGATGACTCCCCTGCCGGCGCAGACATCGATCCTCGCGCAGAGCGTGCCCTAGTTTGGAAGTTCGATTTGCGTGTTCTTCCCGTATTGGCCGTCATGTACCTTTTCAATAGTCTCGACAAGTCCAACGTGGGGAATGCCAAGACTGCCGGACTGGAGAAGACGCTCAACCTCAAAGGCAACGAGTACAACTTGATCCTCAGCATCTTTTTCATTCCGTATGTCCTGACGGCGCCGTTTCTCGGTATCCTGGGCAAGAAGTACGGCCCTAACCGCGCTGCCGTGCATGATGTTTGCCTTTGGGCTGTGTACCATCCTCGTCGTCGCGGTGTTTAATTTCAGTGGTTTGCTGGCGATTCGTTGGTTCCTGGGAATGGCGGAGAGTGCATTCTTTCCGCTGGTTATCTACTATCTCACCACGTATGTCCGTCTGCCCAGCCTCCAGGCAAGTAAACTGACCGAAGCAGATTCTACCGCCGGGGCGAACTAGCCCGCCGTCTCGCCATCTTCTACGCAGCGCAGAGCATCGCCTCCGCCTTCTCCGGCCTGCTCGCATTCGGCGTCTTCCGGATCCAATCCGGCCCCCTAGCATCCTGGCGCTACCTTTTCCTCATCGAAGGGGGAGGCACCATCCTCGTGGCACTCTTCACACTATGGTATCTCCCTCGCTCGGCCGCGCACGCATCCTTCCTCACCCCCGATGAAAAACAACTCGCATACCTCCGCCTCCAACGCGACAGCTCCGCCATCGTCAACGAGAAACTCAACCTCCGCGACGCATTCAAGATCTTCCGCCACGGCACCTCATGGCTGATCCTCGCTATCCAGATCTGCCTCGGTGTGCCTCTGCAATCGGTCCAGCTCTTCCTCCCCTCCATCATCAAACGCCTCGGCTACGACACCGTCAAGACGAACCTGTACACCGTCGCCCCCAATGTCTCCGGCGCCGCTATGCTCCTCATCCTTGCCTTCTGCAGCGACTGGACCCGCTGGCGGTTCCCGTTCGTGGCGCTGGGGTTCTTGTTCACGTTCATCGGGTTCGTCATCTACGCCGCAATTGACGTCGAGGCGGATATCAATGTCGCGTATTTTGCTTCCTTCATGATGACCTGGTATGTCCTCATCTCTCTCTCTCTCTCAAACCCACATGTCATAAAGCTAGCGCTAAGTTGTGCGCAGGGGCACCTCCGCGCCATCGGTCCTCCTGGACGTCTGGTACAACAACAACATCGCAAACGAGGGCCGCCGCGTCGTGCTAACCAGCATTGCGGTCCCCGTCGCGAACCTCATGGGCGTCGTCAGCTCGAACATCTTCCGGAGTCAGGACGCGCCGCGGTATATGCCTGCGCTGATCACCACGGCGTCGTTCGGGGGCACGGGGATTCTGTTGACCTTGTTGCTGGGTGGGTGGATGATGGTGGATAATACGCGGAGGGATAGAGCGCAGGGGCGAAAGATCCGCGCGCAGGATGTCTCGACGGAGAGGTTACATGAGGGACCGGATAGTCCTGATTTTCGGTGGTCGTATTAGTTTGTTTGGGACTTGTATAGCTGGCTATAGTCTGGTTTCTTTGTCTTGATGGCATGATGCTGGGTGTCGTCATGCGGTCATTCTTAAATTAGGGCCTAGAAGGCTCTCTGGAAATCTGTACGAGTTGATTTACATTCGGTGGCTAAACTAAGGTACTCAGACTTCTAGTCAGATACACAGCTACGGAGAAATCACTTGTATTTGGGTCCAACAATGACCATAGCACTATGGGATAATAGTTAGATGATGCTTGATATAAGACTCTGCGAGTAGGCCAAGATGAAGATGACTCGAGACAAAAAATTCTGCCATGCCGATCAGCAGAAGAGTGAGCGTGTTTAGAGACAAAGAGAGGTTGTGAGCTCCTGGGAACTGATCTAGGAAGTAGAGATATTCGCATCCTAGTATGTCGTCTGCATGCGGCTATCCAACTCTCTCTGGAAAATCGTTGCCTTCAACCCATTTGGTCCTAGGAACGTGTCAGTAGGTGAATCGACCAGGTGGGAATGACCTACTCGGGTTTCAAATCAGCTTTGGCATAATGCAAATCTCCCCAGCGCACAGTCTTGAATTTGCAGGTCGCGCCGCGATTACAGCCGTCTCCAAATGGACAGTGATGACTCAAATAGCAGCGATAGTTTTCGCAGTAAGGACCGTTAGTACATAGACTGCCGCGGGCTTTCCATCGGTGGACCGCGCGCTCGCCCGGCGTTAATTTAAGTTCGTGTTCCTGCGGACAGTTCGGTCCCTTGGAGCAGCCATCCGCCAGGTACAGTTCGTTACAAAAGGCTTTTGGTCGGATTCTCAGGCACTTTTCATTGTAGGTTCGATGATCGTTCGGGTTCGGGGGCCGGTTGTTGGGAGGATCGACACGATGCCCGTTGCTGTTGTAGTATCTGACTCGTGGCTCTTTGGGTTTGGCGCTGGTTGCGATGATGACGTTATGGTGACAGTTTGCACCGCCGGCGCTGGCGTATGTTGGATATTTGATCGAGACCCCACCGTTGCCGGAGCTAACCACAGTTCCAACTGCGGGGGATGCTTGGCGCTCGGGCGGAGCTACCGCGGGAGAGTTGGTGCGGACAGGGACAGTATTGGTTATTGCTGGTCGTGTGTCAGGACTTTCCTTTGTAACAGTAGACGGAGGAGCGATCGGTGGCCGTGTAGCAACTCCATTGTCGGCAGCGGCTGTAGTCCCTGATGGGATTCTGGGAGCACTCAAAGACGCCGGGGGGACGGGCGGTGATCCGAGAAAGTCATTGCGAAAAACAGTTTCAAATCGGGCCATCTGAAAGCCCATCTGAGTGAAGCCTGACTGAGCGGGAGTAGTCTCTAATAGAACGATGCGCTGTCGGCCCGACTCGCCAGCGTATTCGCGAAGATCATGAAGATAGCCGTTATCATGGCAACCAGCAAAGAAGATTTTCTTGCACTGGAAGTTTTTATAGAAATGATTGAACATCTCTGCGAGAAATCAAGTCAGCGAGTTGAAACTGTCCACCCGTCGGAAACTTACTTCTCATTTTAGAGTCCGCGTTCTCCTTGCCGCGACCGACATTGACAAAATCGAACTCGGCACGACTATTAGTAAAATTCTCGGCGAATTCTCGCATCTTATCCTCATGGTCGATGTCATTGTAAGTGACAAGCGATTTGGCCAGCCCGGTCAGATTGGCAAAGATCCGGACGACAATAGGAACATCCTCGGACCCAAGAGGTGTATCTTTAAGGTAGTTTCTCACGGCCTGGGTGAGTCGCAGGGCAGCTTCAGAGGCCCCCTGACGAGGGTCCAGCAACAACTCCTTATTGAAGATGGCGCCGTCACCATCAACCAGGACTGCCACATATGGGTCTTTGTTCTAGACGGCGTTAGGCGGGAAGGCATTTCATACTGTGTACGAGTTCAACTGACATAGAGCTGTTCCCATCTTTGCCGCTGTTCTCGCAGATCGCGGAGCTCTAGCTGGTACCTATGGCGGGACTCTCGCTCATGCTCCAGCTCGATAGTAAGCGTATCCAGTCGTCCTTTATCTTCATTGATTTTTCTTAACACGGCCTGACCCGAATCAGCATTTTCGACGCGTGAGGCAGGGGCGGTGAGGCGTCTCACCTCGATAAGCTCGGCCCTTTCCGCGTCCTGCTTAAGAAAATGATTAAAACGATTGCTTAGATCGTCCATCGACGCCAGGTCAAAACGACTACCCATGGCGATGTTATTGTATCTAGAACCGATATCTGAGGGCTGAAAGGACAAAATTCTTAGACTTTTGTTGATGACTGAGTGTGATTTATCTGCTCAGCCTGATAAACAAAGGAGTGAATGGGTTCCTTTGTTGAGCTGTGAATAGCCCGTGGAGCTGCCCTTTTTTTCATTTGTGAAGGAATTCCCCAGTCCAGTAATGAATCAGGTGACCCGAGGTGCATAAGTGGTGCCACTGCGCCGCACAGTGTCCAATCAGGTGGTGCTTTGGGCCTAACAACATTAAACCCCTTTAAGACTTGAAAGCAGACGACTGTGCTGGCCAATGTCTGACTTGGAGACTCTAAAAGGACCGATATATCAGTTTTTTGTCGCTCTTCCCCATGCTTCTATTAATAGCTGCAAGTCATCCTTTCAGTCTTTACCAAGTAAGCTACGTGATATATATCCCCGCACGTACGGCTCAGTGTTTGCCAGAAAGGGTGCTGGGCTCGGTTCGACCTGGCTCAACGTCAACACCTGCTCAACCTTAGCAGACGTAGATCGTATTCTGTCATAGACTATTGATGGTTGGACACCTGCCGACCTATCTTCCATTGGTTCTGACGACCTCCGACACCAGTCAAGTTGCAAGCTCTGAATCCTGATCTGCAACACAGATCGATAACTAGCGATTAGGTTTTTCAATCTCAGATGATTGACAGATAGCTCGTCATTTCAACATCGGGAACCCGGTGATTCTTGCTCCCTCGTAGTCACATAGACTATTCGATGTGATTGATGCACAGGTCCTTTGATACAGTCCTTGGAGAACAGAGCGGTGTCGATCATTGCACCACCGTGAACCAGCGACCAGACACTCTGCATGTCATCTGCCGCGCACCTGAAGAACTTCCATTTCTTGCCGCCGTTGGATGGACGGAGGATGATCACGGGGACTGCGAGAAGTTGCTTGTGCGCCGTGTTATAGTCATATCCCAGTGATTGATGTCAAAGACGAAAAATGTATGTGGCGGGTAAACGTCAATGGCGATCAGCTGTATCGTATGTTTCTTTCCCACACAGCAGTGACTGGCTTGATATGCTTTGATACCAAAGCCACGTAGTCTTCGGATTTCAGAAAGTTGGTGGGTATAATACCACCGACACAGATGGCATGCTGTTCTTCAAGCGTGTTAAGGACATGGTAAACTTTATCCATAGTAAGATCGAAGGGGGAAGTTTAAGGCCCACCTGGATGGGTCCTTTTGGGCCAAATGTCTTAGGTCCCGGTGGTTGTTCTTTTGTGGTAGTGGGACAATAACCGTGGCTACAAATCTGATTCTACTCCCTTGATCCTTTTCCTTAGGATTCATGATGCAGTAGTCGCTAGCCAAATCAACACAAAGGGTCTGCTTGTGTGTTTATACGAAGCGGAATACTCTCCCTGTCATGTTCCTATGTAGTGATACATTCCTGGATTTCCTATGATAGTTGCGCAGGGAGTCGTATGCTTATAAGAAGGCTTAACATAGTGTTCAGAGCACAGCCAGCAACAAAGTAGTAGCTGATCAAGTCAAAGATTCAACAACATCAGACGTCATTGGGGCGACTTTAAATCGGACTGGAGACGATGGCACATTCAGTCAAGCCCGATGCCAGTAATAGCACTGACGGCGGACACTCCGGCCCCTAAATTACTCTTCCTGGGACATTATAGATGGCCGCGTCATCGGCAACGTGGGCACTCCTGTCATGGCGCGAGTCTAGCCTCTCGTCCAGATGAGCACAGAAGGTCTAGACAGTTTTTGCCTTATATCCCTTGCGCAAGTTTCCTCATCTTATTGGTGCATGTAATTTATGCGGAGATCAACATTGATTCTTCAGCCCTCTGGATCATACCGAAAAATAGCCGACTCGGGATTGCTGAGTGATGGATGAATACTCTGCTTTAGGGTATTGCGCAGCAATCAATCTATTATATTGCAGTGGCTCCGGGCTATATACCTGGCGAATGCTTATTATGACTGCCGATCGTCGCATAATCTTTTGAATGGGCATTGTTCCACCATTCAGGAAGGGACTGAGTAGACAGTTTTGTTTCCATCGATACTGGAGACAGAAATAGATTTCATATTGAATTTGGTGTGAAACTGTCTACTAGATCCCTGAAAAGATGTTGTTACTTTCAAGCTCCCTGTAGAACTGCTGAGGCATGTGTGCTATACAGACCGAGAACAAGGCAAAGATGCCCGAGCATCACTGCAATGATTTAATTGTACGCTGAAGGAGAATACGGAAGGAAAAATTCCAACAAACTAGTGCGACACCGAACCTCCTGTCGAAGTTCCTACGCCCCATCCAGCGCGCTAATCATGACTCGCACTGGAGCATTCCGATATCCCGCACTGCGCCCTAGCTCCTAGATGACGACAATCTCCAGAACAAGCATCCTCCTGGCCCGGCTAACCTCCGATAGCCGTTCCAGGTTGATGAGCTTTGTAATTTCCACCAATAACTATTCAGTGCAGAGATTCATGCACCAGCTTTGCCGGAGCCAAGTTGGAGCCAAGTTGATGGAAGCTTTGTTTCACTGAGCAGTGGTGAAAGTCAATGGTATATAAGGAGTGGTGCCATGGAATCATGGAATCACTTAGCAAGCTGTAATATCCAACCTGTCCTTCCTTTCTTTCTTACCTGTTGAGAGATTTATCCTCACTGACCAAAACTGTTCTGTTGATCGGAACTTTCATTCCTTCATTCCCTCATTCATCATGCGTTCTGTTAAGCTTTTTGGCCTGGCTGCGCTGGGCTCCCTCGGCGCTGCTGCCCCTGCTCCGTCTCGCGTGTCGGATCTGACCAAGAGGTCTTCAACTTGTACCTTCACCGCAGCCTCCCAGGCTACCGAGAGCGCTTCTGGTTGCTCCGAGATTGTCCTGGACAACATCGAGGTTCCTGCCGGTGAGACACTGGATCTCTCGGATGTTGATGATGGAACCACCGTACGTTAATACCATTGATTATCTCCCTGTCTATCTCTCTGCCATTGCTCCCGAGCTAATCCCCGAAGATCGTCTTCGAAGGCACCACCACCTTTGGCTATAAAGAGTGGAGCGGCCCCTTGATCCGCTTCGGCGGCAAGGACATCACCATCAAGCAGAACTCCGGCGCTGTGATTGACGGAGAAGGCTCCCGCTGGTGGGACGGCGAGGGCACCAATGGCGGCAAGACCAAGCCCAAGTTCATGTACGCGCACAGCCTCGAGGACTCGACCATCACCGGGCTATCCATCAAGAACACACCTGTGCAGGCCATTAGTGTTCAGGCGACCAACCTCTACCTGATCGACATCACCATCGATAACTCCGACGGGGATGACAACGGCGGGCACAACACTGACGGGTTTGACATCAGCGAGAGTACCGGGGTGTATATCCGCGGCGCTACCGTCAAGAACCAGGATGACTGCATTGCCATCAACTCCGGCGAGGTATGCTCCCCTGTCTTTTTTTTTTTTTTCCCGCAGGTTGGCATTGAAGTTAATTGACTCCAGAACATCGAATTCTCCGGTGGTACCTGCTCTGGCGGCCACGGTCTCTCCATTGGCTCGGTTGGCGGTCGCGACGACAACACCGTCAAGAACGTCACCATCACCGACTCCACCGTGACCGATTCGGCCAACGGCGTGCGTATCAAGACGGTCTACGACGCCACCGGCTCTGTTAGCCAAGTCACCTACTCCAACATCAAGCTGTCAGGTATCACGGACTATGGTATCGTCATCGAGCAGGACTACGAGAACGGCAGCCCGACCGGTACCCCTACCACTGGCGTTCCGATCACCGACCTGACTATCGACGGTGTGACTGGTACCGTCGAGTCCGACGCCGTCGAGGTGTACATTCTTTGCGGAGACGGTAGCTGCAGTGACTGGACCTGGGAGGGCGTGGATATCACTGGCGGGGAGAAGAGCTCCAAGTGCGAGAATGTTCCCTCAGGTGCTTCTTGCTAGGAGCCTTATCGGATGGGAGCAGCACTACCCTGTTGATGCAACATTGAGATAACCTAATATCCAAAATTCTGTGCAATATCATGCATCTCTTGGCTTGAAAGGGAAGCCTGACGCATTCATTGCTGAAAAACTTGGTAGCTAAGCTTTTGAGAAAGTCTCGAACTTGGACATATCGCTGTAGGTACGGGGTAACCACAGATGGAAATGATATTTTTAGCCAGTGATCCAAACAAATGAAGCCGAGGAATTGATACAACCATCCATCACGGGGTACGGAGTAGGGCGAGCCCACTTCTCCTCCGAAGTTGGAAGCAAATGATGCACCCCTGAGACTGAATTACCCCGAGAACTGTGGTGGCAAGAACATACGGAGTACATGCATCGTAGTCATGCTCGGAACTCCATCGCACTCCTTTCCTAAACGGGTTTTCTTCCGAATCCTGGATGCGTTTACAAAACCGAGAAATGATGAATCTCAAACTGTCTATCTGAGGGCCAATCAGTTGCTCTGGCAGCCTCGCGGTGCATTCCGGAAGCAGCCTAGCTGCGTCCACTTTCCAATAATCTAGCAAGTATCTGCGGAGTCCTCCAAACGTGGATCATCTGGATCGCTCCAATTTGTGGTCATTTGTATCTGATTGCCGATGGGCCTGGTTATTCATATCAGAACGTAATTGGTCGCCCCTGTCTAATCCACAACATGGTTCGTTGATGTCGGGCGATCGACAATTGGGGAACCATCGCGAACGCGGGGGCCGTCGACTCCGGGGTAGACTAAGAAACAATATTAATGGGGTATCCATTCAAATTTGAAGTTGAAATCAGATCTCATTTTCAAGGACAGCTGTTGTTTGTAGGCAAGCGCCATTCAGTGTACACGGAGCAGAAATATCATGCATATGCTGGAGCCAAGGGTTCCAAGATAGGCGCGTAGAATTGCCGGAACATGCGGGCGTCATAACGAAGATCCCCGTTAGCAGATGTAGGCTCCAAAGAGACTAGGAATGTACTAAGCCTAGGTTCGGTACATGCGTTGGGACTTGGTGAGATAAACTTGATAAGCCATGGCGTTGATCCACAATCGCAGGGATGGATCAACGGCCCCTGATCCCTCGTAGCGCTTATCATGACATTATGTCTCCCACAATAATGGGCGTGTCGAAACCGAGGTATGCCGATCATGCGGGGGACTTTCATATGCCCTGTGCGCAATAAGGCTGGTCTGGATTAATATATAGGGCCGACCCAGCTTGACCGGCCGGACCTCCCTCCAGACATTCTTCGACTGAGAACTTGACTCTGACAATGGCGCACTCGAACGTCCCCGAAGGATTCCTCGGAAACCTCACCGCAGATCAACAGAAGAAACTGGAGCAATTATGGACAATCATTCTGACTCTGTCAGACGCTCTGACATCTACCACCACGATAGACACAAATGAGCCTCAGCACAGACGCAACTCCTCCCTCGCTCGGACCAACACGACGGCCTCAAAGGGTAGCACCGCCACTACCCCTACTTGCGCTGCTCAGGTCTCTCAGCACCTCCAGAGACTCGGGCTGCACGCGCCCGAGATCAAACAAGTCCAACACATCCTCACCCAGATTACACCGGAGGAAATTCGAGACGGTCTCCTAAGCACCGCAAAACACGATCACCCAGATGCACTGCTCCTGCGCTTCCTGCGCGCGCGCAAATGGGATGTCACCAAGGCATTTGTCATGATGCTAGATGCAATCCTGTGGCGAATGAAGGACTTCCACGTCGACGAGGAGGTCATCGCCAAGGGTGAGCTGCATGCGCTCAAGGCGTCGCGAGATACATCCAACGCTGTTGCCGCAAAGAACGGAAAGGATTTTCTGGCGCAGATGCGGATGGGAAAGGCGTACGTGCACGGTGTCGATCGGCTGGGCCGGCCCATCGTCGTGATCCGGGTGCAGCTGCATAAGCCCGGTGCGCAGAGCGAAGAGACACTAAATCAATTTATCATCCATGTTATCGAGTCTGTGCGGCTGTTACTAGTGCCGCCTGTGGAAACTGCTGTAAGCAATCGCTTTCTGGTGGATGGACAGAACTGACGATTGCAGGCTGTTGTCTTCGATATGACCGGCTTCGGTCTCTCAAACATGGAATATCCTCCCGTCAAGTTCATCATTAAATGCTTTGAAGCAAATTACCCCGAGTCACTGGGTGTGCTACTCATTCACAACGCCCCATGGGTGTTCTCAGGTCCGTTTGTTCCTATTGCAGGTGGAGTATCAACTGACGAGACCAGGTATCTGGCGCCTCATCAAAGGCTGGATGGATCCCGTCATTGTCTCTAAGATTCAATTCACCAAGACCATCGCTGATTTGGAGAAGTTCATCCCCCGTGAACAGATCATCAAGGAACTCGGCGGGACCGAGGACTGGACGTACGAGTACGTGGAGCCTGACGAGAACGAGAACGACCGCATGGAAGACACAACGGCGCGTGATGCGCTGCTGGCCCAACGCGCCAGCATCGGCGACGAGTTACTCAACACCACGTCCAAGTGGATTACAGCCATCAAGAACAAGGATGAGGAGGAGGCAGCAGCTGCCAAGGCTCATCGGGATGCATTGATTGAGCAGTTGCGGTTGAATTACTGGCAACTAGATCCGTACGTGCGTAGTCGGAACTATCTGGACCGAACGGGGGTGATCAAGGTTGGGGGCAAGATCGACTTCTACCCAAAGAGCCAACCCCAGTCGGATGTTGAGGTGGCCAAGGTCGTGGAGGTTGAGCACGTGGAACAGACTCAGGTGCAGGTTGTTAATGTCTGATTCGGTTCTCTCTGAACGAATTATGTCTGCAGTGTACTTTGCTTTAGAACATGACCCTTTGTCTCTTATAGGCACACACCAGGTTCCTTTGCATCATATTAGTTGCCTGGCTGCTCGCTTTTCATGATAGTTAGTTGTGAGATACGGCTAAGTCTCTCGAGGATTCTTTACCTCTTAAGCTATAAATAAAATGGCATTCTTCAAACCTGAAGATGGAACACTTATATAATTGAAGTCGACAAGAAGTGTGACGGAATCCACATGGGAGCTTTCCATGTCGTGCAAAATGGCGCAGTAACCTGACACGTTGGAACCAGTCCATTGAAGCAAGCGACCGTTCTCGCCTCCAAATAGCCGTCTCATGGCACAAATTCTTCAACATTGCCCTCAGACCGTGGAATGTATCTCTCCCGCTTTGAGAAAGGGTGGCATCGATCGACGCTCGACGAGATTCACTGTATCGAATATCTTGTATAGAGGCAGACCGACCATCCACACTGCACGCGCCATATCAAAAGAGGAAGTGTTCTCTAATTGATCCAAATAATCCAAGTATCAACGTATCCTCGTACGTCTTTTTCCGTCAGGCGTATAACATTTTGTTGGAAGTGACTACTCCCATTATTCGATCAGATCAACGCAGAGGAAAAACTATCACGGTCGCGGGATCGATGTCGACGTAACTGCTGCATTAGCACATGGGCCAACCCCGGCTACCTTAATGTAAGAAGGCACTCCCGTGTTTTGATGGCGGGGTCATCCTTGGTACTTACAGCAGCAGGATATCTAGACATAATGCATGGCAAATAAAGAGCCCAAGAAAGAGGTCTTATACTGAACAGATGATAAGCCATAGAGAATAGACGACTTAGTAAATGAATGACAGAATCTTTGGATTTAGAAGCCGTAGTCTACTACGGCAACTTTGCAAATGTGCATGATCCTCAGAGCCCTGACATTGTGCCCTATTTCCTATTTGGGCAGCTTTCAGTGAGCCAGTCATGTGACAACAGAAGCAATTGGTCAGGGGCTGGCCAATCAGAATAGCTGACTCAGGGGCAGGCTTGCCTGAGGCAGCACTACCCCAGATGAGGATGGATTGTTGGAGCTGGCGATATCGCGACAATTTCTTTGTATACCATCAAGAGACATATTCCAAAACTCTTTGTGTCCAAGTATGCAGCAGGACTGTTCCTATGAAAGATTCAGAATGATATGAAAATAGGTTATAAGCTGTTGAACAAACAGAGAGGACCCAACTCAATGAAGTAGATTGAGATACAGAACTAAAAAGAATGACGCAATTCCCAGAGATGTTACCAGGGTCTTTTACTGCGCAGGCGTTAAACACGCTCAGGGATAGAATAGCAATACCATGGTTGTGCACGAAGAGAAAACTAGGTATCCATGACCGCTGCAGCCTGGCCAGGCATCTGAGGGATGCCAACCTCGCCCCTAGTTCTTTGACTGACATTTCTCTCACTGCACATCATCAAACATCTAACGTCAACCCCATATTACCATCACCTTTATTATATCATTGACATATCCAGAGATACAGAAGCTCATATTTTGCAAATTGCGGGCTCCCCTTCTGATGAGGCATCATGCCTCGCAAAGACTTTCAGAGAGACCTGATTGGTGCAAAAGTATCAGGCAGATTCCCTCATCTGCACAGTGTCGGAGCAGGGGATCATGATGGCTCTATCACTTTTACGTTCGCTGATACCTCAACCAGCACCAGGATTGATTTCCAAGCCATAGTGTCAGGTAAGGCTTCTTCACGACCTTATGACCGCAACCAACTGACATCTCGGTAGATGCACAAGACTACCCCGAAAACCACACGTACTTTGTCTTCACCACGTCCGAAGATCCTCCCTCAAGGGTCGTTACAGTTATGGAAAATGCTCAGTCCAGGTTTTTAGGTGTTGCACTGGAGGATTTCCTGACATATATCGATGAGATCGTCCAAAACGCGCTAAGGCTACCGGCGTCCGAAGCCGATGACGACGAGAAGGTTGGCTATGGGGTTGACGACACTGACTTTGTCGACGACGACGACGATAACGACGACGACGTTGACTGGGATATGGAAAATGAACCGGTATTTGGCATTTCGCGGGCAGACGAAAAGCATCTATTGAAAACTCTGCGCCGCGATCTTCGCGCCGTGAAAAACGCGGGTCTTAAAGTAGGTTGTCTGGGAACACTGACAGGCGCTGTAATCGTGTCAGTCTCCTGTCGCATCGGTAGACTAGGGATATCTGAGGAGGCCATGGAAGCCTGGAATGTTCGCGCTTCGGAATACCTGGTTCTACTCATGCGTTATCCAGGGACCTATGTGGATTTTCAGGAACTGCTGGCGCTCGGAAAAGCAAAGTATCCTGCAATTCAGTTCCACGTCGGGTTATGTGACTCTTACAAGCCTACTACCGAAGACGCCATCCGAGCCTTTCAAGGGAATCTTTCACTGTCCGAAGAAGGCCTCACAGGGACCGCCCGATTGAGATCACTGTTTATCGAGCAACCACTGGATTCACTCCTGAACGAACGATTCCTCCGGATTATGGAATTGCGATATCATCTAGGCCTGTCATGGACAGGTGCTGAGCTTTACATTCAACAAAATCAAGGCAGGAGGCCGGACTATGGCGCTATAACCGACAACTATTTTGAGCCAGACACCTGGAGTGCCTCCGCACCGGCCCTATTTCAAAATGACCATATAGGTCAAGGCCTTGGGGTGGACAAATTGTCCCTACCGTTGATAGCAATGCAGTTCACTCTCCGCCACTTCGTGAAGTGCACAGAATTCTGCTTAGTCTGCCATTGCAAAATCCTCGACCGTTTTGAAGCAATCAAGCCGTACGTTTGCTCCAGCAGTTTGTGCTTGTTCCAGTACATGGCGCTCGGCATGGGCCCGAGCTTGGAACATGAGATTCAATTCCAACCTAGTGTTGTTGATTTACTCATCAGTTTGACATATGCTCGGGCAGTATCCGGTAAACTCATGGATTTTCCCATGGGCCTGGGTCTCAAGGTCCCTGGGGTCCTAAACATGAATAGGCTTGACGAGATCGAATATCATCTGGCAAAGCCAAATGACGGAAATTCTTCTCCGGTTCCGACCTGTTACAGTGGCAACTTGGTCGCTGCAACAATGGTCTGTCGTCTGGATAAGCGTGCACATCTGAAACCCGGAGACTGGGTGGTCATTTTTCAGACTGGAACAGATCTGAAGGACGGGCCCTGGCATTGTCGAGTAGAGGCGATTGATGTAGGTACTCGCGAGGTGCAACTCTCCTCTCCCACTGTGAAGGGACAGCAGCTCTCAGCAACTGAACTTCTGCCTGGCCCATCACAGGTCAAAATCATGGTTTATGAGAGGAATTTCGATGACCTTGACGTCAATGAGAAAAGAGCTGCGGTCAGACTGCTCCTCGACACCCTCCCAAATGTTGATAAGATGAAAACCTATTTTGCGGATTCTGATAACAAAAAGCTGGCTGGTTGGAGGGACGTCATTTCCCCGGCAGCACTTGATGTGTTGCGCTGGGTCGTTGCGTCAAACCGCTCGTTCATCCTGGAGGACGATACCACGCATTCCGATCATCGAGTGAGTGGAATGGGGTCATACAAGCAGTTTAGGCTTGTTCAAGGAGCCCCAGACAAAGAGCAGCGCTTCAGAGCCGCCGTCGCCGCTAACGTCGCCATGACCAAGACAGATTACCCGACCATCTTTGCCTGGCACGGAAGTCCAGTGTGGAACTGGCACAGTATTCTCAGAGAAGGTCTGCACTTCAAAGAGGTTACAAACGGACGCGCTTATGGGGACGGTGTTTATCTATCAAATGACTTCCACACATCCGTAGGTTACACCCGCGAAGGACTCGACTACTCCTGGCCGCAGAGCAATTTGAAGATCAGGATGCTGGTTTCTCTAAACGAACTCGTCAATGCGCCAGCTCAGTTTAAACATACCAATCCACATTATGTAGTCACCCAACTGGACTGGATACAGCCAAGATATCTCTTCGTCAAATGCCAAGGTGCAGGGCTCGGCGATGGAACAGCAAATGCAAAACCATCAGCAATTTATAATCAGGATCCGAAGTATCCGGCCCAGGGGCCAAGTGGAACTCCCATCTGCATTCCAATCTCTGCTCTGAACAGTCAGCGGAGACATAGCTTGGGCGTTGCCAACCGAACTGATTCTGACCTCGCCATATCCGCATCTCCTGAAAGAAAGAAGCGAAAGCGGGAAGCTGATAAGCTGCCTACTCCCGACGTCTCGACAAACAGCATGATCTTAGAGGAAGATGACGTTGCTAGTGTGGCCACAGCATTTGACGACCTTCAGGTCCTCCTGTCAGAGGACGAATGCGAGGTAGAGGAGGCCCCGACAACCAAGCCGCTCAAGAACGGTGAAGCAAGTGACTTTGAGCCCGGAACTCTCAAAAAGGACTCCCTTCCCTTGCTCGCCCCTCCCCAATACGCAACCGCACCAGCGACCAAAGTTCTACAGCAACATCTGCAAGCGACCCTCAAAGTCCAAGCTCGAGAGTCCCTTCATGACCTCGGTTGGTACATTGACCCAGACTTCATAACCACAGTATACCAGTGGATCGTGGAACTACACAGCTTCGACCCCAAGCTCCCGCTCGCCAAAGATCTCAAGCAAGCGAATATGAAAAGCGTCGTGCTGGAACTGCGCTTCCCCCTGGGCTTCCCCATGTCCCCTCCATTTGTGCGCGTGATCCGGCCGCGATTTCTGGAGTTTGCCAATGGCGGTGGTGGGCACGTCACCGCCGGCGGGGCCCTGTGTATGGAACTCTTGACCAATTCAGGTTGGCTTCCGACGGCATCCATCGAGAGCGTGCTGCTGCAGGTCCGAATGGCAATCACCAACCCTGAACCTCGTCCTGCGCGTCTGGCGCTGAACCGGTCTCGCTCGGACTATTCTGTTGTCGAGGCGGTTGAAGCGTACAAAAGAGCATGCCTGGCGCATGGCTGGCAGATCCCGGAGGATATCCAGCGGCTTTCGTGGGCTTAATTTGTTTACGATTTATGGGATAATGAGCTATTGAATAATGTGGACACACAAAAATCCATTGTTGTACTCGACGACCGTACTGATCAGGATTCCTAGCTATGCTCGCTTTTATAGTCCAAGGATCTACTATGACTCAAAACTCTCTAGAACTGGGCCACCCTCGTACTCGTATTTGATTGGCGATTATTGTAGCGTTGCCTAGTACCAGCTAACAGTGGGTACTTCAACATATATAACGGCCGTTACAACCCTGCAATGCGACTGACAATACCAAAACAATCACTCCCTAAACAATACAACCCGCAACAACATCTCTGAGGACCTATACTCACGGAACCACCACGAATCACAATGTCCACTCCCCCAATAACAGACGAGATCTCAATCCGCCTCGCCCATCAAGACGACATCCCACAGCTCAACATTATCGAAACCTCCGCAGCCCAGCTCTTCCGCAGAGTCCATCTCGCCTGGATCGCCGACTCCCCGCCCCTCGATCCGGCCACCCTGCGCTCCATGATCGCGCAGAAGAACGTATGGGCCGCCGTGACCTCAAACAACACAGCCGTAGGCTTCATCGCCGTGCAAGATCTAGACGGGATGCTGTACATTGCCGAGATGGACGTCCACGCCGACTGGCAGAGGAGGGGGATAGCGCGGATGATGCTTGAGGAGGTGGAAGGGCAGGCGAGAGATAGGGGGTATGAGTATGTTTCTCTTACGACGTATCGGGATCTGGAATTTAACGGACGGTTCTATGCGAGGATGGGGTTTGAGGAGGTGGACGTGGATGTCGCTGGGGAGGGACATGCACGGGAGTTGGAGGAGCAGGCAAGGGGTGGACATGCGAGGGATAGGAGGTGTGTGATGCGGAAGAGAGTGTAGTGTAGCCTATGGATTGGCTATGGTGTAGAAATCAAGATATGTAGCAACCAAAATAAGAGGATTAGCAGATGGAATGACGAACACTGCATCACGGTTTGGATAAATGGCATTCTGAGCACAAGTTTGGACTTGAACAGACTGGTCCAGTCGTGTACGAAAGAGCGGATGGGAATCACCAGAAGTGTCATCAATTTATGTAAGCCAGCCATAATGCAAGATCAATAGCAAGTGCTCACATTTCTGTAAAGTGGAACCAGTTTGGGAGGCCGCAAAGCAAGGTAGAAGATACTACCAGAAGGTAACCAAGCTAGGCACAGAGAGCAAAAGAAAAGTTTACTTGTAAAGAGTGACAGTGAAGGGAGAAGGTAGATATTTATTAGCCATCACACGACTGTGCCAAAAGGTGTCTAGACGACCATTTCTAGTGTAGGCATAGTCTGGTTAACAGCCTGTAAGCTGATTGTGTAGGCTGAGCATAGCGCAAGTATAATAGGTTAGATATTATGGAGGGCCTGGGATAATGCATACTTTTCTATTTCACTTCTCTTCTGTCTGCAGCATGTAGGCGTGAATGTCTATACAAACAGCCGGAAAGCTAACTTCTCATCCGTTGGAATCAATCTGCGCAGTACCTTGTGTCTGTCCAAGGAATGTATCACTGACTGGACTCTAATCTCGCTAGGTTACTTCCGAGAAAGGGCTTCATATCTTCCCTTTGCCAATGCGTACACAGTTTCCAACCGGGGCATGCTCACGCCATGTTCCCGAGCCAGTCTCACTGTGTTTCCAACAATTGCTTCGACTTCAAATAACCGACCCTGTTTGACGTCCTGTAGCATACTGGGATCGCGGCCAGTCCCTTCTTTAGCGCGACGTGTTGCTATCTGAAACCGCACCCTGGCCGCTTCCTCGTCCACCTGGGGGATCCCCAGCTTCTTCGCCAATGCCACGATTTCCATCATGATGCCCCAGACAAGCTCCAATGCAAAGGGCTCGGATGACAGGAGAAAGTCACCGTCCGAGCACATGCTCAGCGCGCAGATAGGATTCCATGACGCGTTTATGAGCAGCTTGGTCCACCGCGCGATTTGGATATCGTCGTGAAGTTTGGCCTCACCACCGCCTTGATTCATAAGGTCGACAAGCTTGCTGGCCGCTGCTTTGTGCGTAGGAGGTGCATTGGCGGGATAAGTTCCCAGTTCAATCAGGTTCAGCATTTCTGGGTAGTCGATGACGCCGGGACTGGTCTGGGTGGTTGGGAGGTAGACGACACCGCTGAGGATGGGGTTCTCGGGGAATTCGTCTGCAACCTCCTTCTCAATTTCTATGCCATTCTGTGCTAGGACGATGGCCGTCTCTGGACGGCCAATAATGGCCGGTCTGATCAGATCTGCTACTGACGGCTTACTGCCGGGGAAGCACTTTGTGGTCACCAGGACATAATCATATACTGTGTCTTTGGGACATTCAGCAATACTCCGAACGATGTGATCTGGCCGATACGTGACATTGCCGAATCGGACGCTTCTCAGAGCAAATCCCTTTTCCTTGACGACGTCGTAGTTGGACCGACACACGGCTGTGACGGTGCATCCAGCGCGTTGCAGTTGGAGTAAATGAATGGCGCCAACACTACCGACCCCAAACAGCAAAATATGAGGTTTTGATGCCATGGCCAAGGTGGCGATGAGAAATTGGGCGCCGTTATTCTCGGATGACGATCAGCGGGTGAAGTTGCAAAGTTGGTGAGTCAATATCATTCCCGTTCTTGGTGGGGTTGATTATTTATCTCGGGCCCTCTCGGCTCAACACGAACGGGCTTACGAGCTTCTTTCTCGTTCTCCTTTCTCTCTAAAATGACACGATGTCTCGATGTCTTTTCAGGCCCTTCCGCCAGAGATTATTTCCTTAGTTGTTCCTTTTCTTGCTGACGCCTATCCGCCCAGTGTCGTTCACTTGCTCCGAGTCAGCAAACATGCTTCGTCTTAGTCGTCGGTAGCCAAGTCACTTGTCTCTTATATGGTCCGCTTGGAATTTTGTCACTGTGGACGCATTGACAATTAGGTAGCAACGGTCTGCCACAAGTTGCAAAAGGCTAAAGCCTTCCTTGTGTCAGACGGGTTGACCATCGAGTGCCTTCTCTCAGGAGAACCCCCTGAAGAGGAGCACGATGACGAGTGGTTTCCAGCAGAAGTCTCGCAATTGTCACCGTTGAGTCGCGATCTGTGAGATGCGTACGAGTTTGAAAAAGGGGCCCAACGGCACGGGATGGGACGTATGCTATCGCGACGAACACAGTAACTTTGAATGCTGGAAAAAGGTCGCGGTGTTGATCCAAAGATTACCTGCCCTGGAAAATCTTCATCATCTGCATGACGAATAGTCCCCTCCTTGCCTGCTTTAAGCATTGCATCAGTACTGACCCGAGTGTAAACTGCGTTTGCATTCATTCATGCTGCGGAGTATGTGGGAAGATATTTGGCGCATGGATGGTCTGATTAATATCTCTTTAGTGTTCTTAAACGTCAAAGGTCCATTCATTTGAGAATGCTTAGACCATCTTGCTTGAGGATGTAAATTGGCACTGTGGAACAGATAAAAGACCTCTGTTAATTCAGAAGACTGCGCCAGGACAGGGGGAAATGTCATCAAGACAATGCGTGGTAACTCGCCACATAGATCCTGGAGTAGGTGTTCCTATGTAATCAATACCGGAGACTTCTCTGCCAATGGGCCTCATTTACTTGGCAAATTCCGTCTGCATCAAATACTTCAATATCAGCAGTTTACCTCGGTATATTGTAACTCATCACTAGAAAGGTATGTCCGCCTCACGGCATACCAAGTATAAGAGACACTCCGCCACCGAGAACAAAGAAATGCCCTCAACAGCTCTTTGCCAAGACACACCACAAGGCCAATCATATCAGATCCCTATTGATGACCGTTCATGGCTAGTTTGAGGTCTTGCGATTTCTATATTTCCCTGACGCTCCTCTGACGCTCCTCATCTGGTGTTGTGACTAGACTGCTGGGATATGTCTATATTTGCTGGACGCTACGGCTGTCGCACTACCACTCCATCGTTTCAACCTAAGTGCTTCATCGTGATTATTCGATCCGTCAAATGTTTCTAAAGAAGTATCGAGACTCCATCAATAGCGATGCTAGTGGTAGGGAGGCACTCATAAATGAAAAGCAACCCGAATACCTACATGAAACAGTCCCATTCAGCGCCAGAGACTTCCACCGGCTGCGGAAAATCATCGCCATCCAGTATGTCCTTATAGTCTCGCTTTTTGTCTTCGCCATAGGAGCTGGTATCGCAGGCTGGTCGGATCCAGGATTAGAAATACCTGATATGGTTTACTGTAGGGAGCTTATCTCTTTCAAGTTCACTGCTAATGGGCCTAGCTCCTGCTCAAGACGCCATTAGATACAAGAACGTCGTCTTCAACTCCGGCTGGGGAGACCAGAAGTCTATCTACATGGGTCCGCCATCGGAAGAGAACAATCAGGCGTGGGATGATCTTCATGTTGGTATGTCATCCCCCCTGATGCACTGCGAGCTTAGGCTGAATCTTCAGCGCCGGCGATGGTCAAGATTCCTGCGAGCGATGCAGCAAAATTGGTTAATAAGACCATCCCAATTCCCAATGCGTCTGGGTACAACTCGGGATACTATTTGATTGGTCTCGATGTTTTTCATCAGTTACACTGTTTGGTATTCTTCCTTGGTCCGCTGGTGAATTGGATCCGACGTGCGCAGGATATGCTCCGCAAAGTACTCTGGGGAGTTGATATGCATGACCCCAATGAAGAGGAAGCCATGCATCACCTTGACCACTGTATCGAGATGATTCGTCAAAGCCTGACGTGTTCGGCCGATATCACCGTCGATGTGTGGGCGTGGAATGAACAAAAACAAATGGTCACTGTGAGGGCGGATAATATGCACACTTGTCGGGACTTTGAGGCCATTCGGCAGTGGGCGCTCGAAAGACCAGCAGGCGAATTCGATCGAACGATACATATGGTGGCTTCTTGACTGGTGCGAGCGGTTCGTTCGAATTTCATCTGTTTCAGTTTGTACTTGACCGAGTCGGAGCAGCTTTTCAAGTTTTCAACTCTGTTACGCATGATCTGTACTTCACCTTTTCCTTGCAACAACAATATCGTTCGACATGAGCTGATCGGTGTGAAATTGCTCTCATAAGGCTTGATACCTGGCTACTTGATTTGAGGCCTTCTCCTCATTCAAAAGTTTACGCACTGTCGCCCTCGAGACCCTTGAAGCGTTACCGACCGAGGTCACATACTGAACAAAGTGGTGACATTAGTAGGCCCATTCAAGTATCTGTTGATTCTCGCGCTGGCAAAGTTGTGATAAAACAACAGGTTCAAGATTCCCAGTCACCATTAATTCTTCACGACGCATACATATCCTGGAGGTTGGCTCAGAACGTCTCAGAATTGATTGATGCTGTATCTTCTTAGGATAATAGTTCGCCAAGATTTTTGTCTAGAGAGTCACTCTTAGTTGGCAGCAG
This sequence comes from Aspergillus fumigatus Af293, assembly GCF_000002655.1. NCBI lineage: Eukaryota > Fungi > Ascomycota > Eurotiomycetes > Eurotiales > Aspergillaceae > Aspergillus > Aspergillus fumigatus. Next base: position 3,642,869 of record NC_007197.1, read on the forward strand.
CTTACTACTACTCATGTCACACAGACTGAATGGGTCAGTATCTGGTCGGTGGCTCATCAACGGCTGATGCAGGCCTGAGTGCTCGCGAATGATGAATTCCATTGCTTTCCCTCCAATCCCCCCCTCGTATTTAAGCCTTTGATGACTTCTCACAATCTCATCCCATAGGTGGACTCTGGAGACAGCATTGATGCTCAGCCTCGTGGTGGCTGTGCTATAAACCTGGGCCATCCAGGCTACGACATTCCTGCATCGACACCATCATATCAATAATCGACCGACTCTCGGATATATACATCGTGATCTGCCATCCAGTCAATCTTGTTCCAGACAACTAATTAATATGGATCGACCAAAAGCTTCCGAAGAGGCAGCACCTGCCTACCATGAACTATTCGACACAGAACTTATGAATCAGCCAACAGCCACATCATCAAGGACAGTATGTTTACTCTGCACTTGATAGAGTTAAGAGCGCCGAACTGACTGTCTCAGCATCAGTACGCTGCTGTCCCGGACAATGACCTGGACGGAAATTCATACACCGCAGACCACCACGATGTGGAGTCGCACCCTCAAAACTCCTCAAATCAGCTTTCGCAGTTAGACCCTACAAAGCCACATTTCCACTGCGAGACATGCGACCGCCAGCTTGAGCGCCGACAGAAAAGGGACACAGAGCGGGAGTGCTGTCGGATGGTTGCGCTGGTGTTTATTGTGGCCATTATCTTCCTGACTTTGTTGGGTATTGTCATTGTGCGGAGAGTGAGATAATGGATTGATGACTATCCAAGCCGAGCCAGTGGAATTAATAATTGACTGTCCTGTGGATATCCATTTTTGCGGGTGATTGAACTCAAGTTTATCATGTGTCTGTCGATGACGTACGTCTATACTCTTACCAACGCCTCCCTCCTCCAGCCGCCTTGGAAACACCCATAATCGATATTCTCACCGTAGAAGCATCATCTAGCAGATTGTTCTGGATTTAGTGACAATGTCTGAAAGTAAGCATCTCCGCACGGCTCATAGTATGCCCCGCTGATGTTGAAGACACACATACCTCTCACCACACCGGATTCATGGACCGGATGTTCCATGACAGACAAGATGACAACAAACAAGAGCAAAATGAGCAACATGACCAGCCGCCCGAGGTTCAGCCTCAGCAGGGCACCCAACCTATTCCACCGGTCCAGGAACGCGAAGGGAAAAGCGTCGAGGACTACGTGGACGAAGAGCGAAAGCTACTGCAGGGAGGAGACACATACAGTGGACTCATGTAGGTTATTCTGAGCTATTCTGTGTAAGACGTGGATACCATTATTAGTGCATTCATTGTCAAAAACATGCTAGTCGCCATTCTATCTTGTATATCAGTGATTCTTTGGACGCAAACCCCCAAGTACAAAGCAGTAGAGAAGAGTCTCATTCAAGTCACACATATCCTCCTTTCCATATAATCTCTAGACTTGCAAGTCTCACTTCTCGAATTCTCATGACATACAGCTCACTACAGCCCAAGACTGGCCTATATGATCACTGTATTTTCGAGCGTGCGGGTAGAATTGCCCGCATGGAATGTGACTCTCCATAGATGTTTGCTGTCTACTGTCTGATTCATAGATACATCAATCCACCACTACTGGTCATCAGGAAACCCACTCATAAGCCAACACAGGAATGGTAAACTCGTCCGCCGTACACGTCGCATTGAAAAACGCATCATGCACACAGTGCAGCTCAAACTCCGTGCTCCCAGAATACGTAATCTTGCTCCCATTGTTGCAGGTCAGCGCATGCCCCGCCCCGAGGACGTAGTCCATCTTTCCCACAGACGTCTCATAGTTCGAGCTCCCGTAGAACGAGACAATGCGCCCGAGCCCGCGGTCCGCATACCCGCAGTTACTCGCCCCGTTGCCGATATCGTGCACCCGGTACCCGATGTACTCGTCGTGGCACTGCAGGCCATCCGTGAAGTCGATATCGAGAGTCTCGGGCGGGCCGTAGCCCCAGGGGTGGTAGTTGGGCATGCCGGTCCAGCAGAGGTGCACCCAGGAGCCGTTGCAGGTGGCCTGGTTGGGCTCGCACCAGCCGCCGGTGCCGGGGCAGAGGCAGCCGTAGGCGTCGATGTCGGCTTGGTTGTGCACGCAGTCGAGGCTGTGGGAGCCGTTGTACCAATGGAAGTTGTTTACCGTCCAGGTGGGGATGGGGCAGCCATCGGGGGGTGTGATGGACTGCGTAAAGGCGGTGGAGGTAAAGGCCAGAAGGCCGGTGACGAGGTTGAGTATGGTCATTTTGAAGGTATGGTTACATATGTTCCGGATTGAGGGGAAGAGGCGGGAGGAGGGTTGATCTTTATATACAGTGGAAGCTGGGAAATAAAGCCTGGGACATAGCAGACGATCTGAGTCGGCAATGACCTGATTTTGACCCTGGATCGGGCTTCACGATGAACCTGACTCGCTTCTTCGTCGCTTCTTCGTCGCATCTGCAGCTCTGGGGCCACGGGGGCTTGAATTACCAATCAGCGGTAGATATTCTAGACACTACTTAAGACATGTCTCAAATTGACTGGAACTATTGGTACAAGACATGCCGATTTCTATTATGGAGATCTTCTTACTTAGTCCTTAGGCTTCCGATCTTTCTCATTGGAATCTGGGCAAACGCACTTAAATCTTACAGGTGGAGCTTATGATGCTTATTTTAGCCAGAGCTGCAGAATGCTTGGACCACTTATGCATCTATATCACATTGTGGCATGAAGGAAAGTCATTCTGTTAAAGTTCCATGTGGGCTGACAGGATCAATGCCACTGTCCTTGCAGGACAGAAGAGACAGCCTCTTAATTCTGCATTTAAAGTCCATGTCAGTGATCCAATTATCAATGTTGACATGAGCTAAAGATTTTAGACATCCGTAACGCAAAACAGAAGGGCGATGCAAATCTAGATTGTCGACTCTAGTTCCTGGATTGACTTTACATGTTTTTAACAGTCTGTTCCAAGCTTTCTCCCACTTCTTTAACAAAGCCAACGGCAACGTGAAGTCTGCCGTGATGCTAAGCTTGCCATGCCTGGGAGATCATCTACAACCTGACGCTGTTGGTAAATCTTGCGCATGATGGCGAGAATATCGTTCCTGTTGCAGTTTCTGACCAGGCCTGGAGACCGTTGTTGATGTCCGGATCTAGGATAGCAGCAAGATGCAGTAAAGCGACGTCCTCTACGTCGAAGGTATACTATTAAAAGCAGAAATCCTCAGTTCACCTTGGACAAGCTTTTCAATATTGCCGTAAGATTGGAAGGCCTACTCATAGCGAAACCAGCTAGCATGGATATGTTGCTTCACAGCAGCAATCATCTATAGATAGAACTCCTCTCTCGGACATGTACACCGATCATACCGATCATAGTCTTATTCCTTTTAAACAAGTCTAATAGCACATTTTCTCTTTGTCTATCTTTGCAATCGCTAGTCACCTTCTCTACTCTCACCAGTAATATGCGTTCCTAATTGAGCTGGAGCTCACAGTCCATGTCTGTAGGCCTGGCCCTAATCCAGTCAAGGTGTCTATGGCTCTAAAGCACCTCAGAGTAGACAACTACTATATCCCTCACAGAATCAACAAGAGTAAAGGCACCACCCATAAACCCTAGTGCACAAAGGTCAACCTAACAGCCAGGTCCCCAACCTGATCGACCATGAAACAACAACGTCACTATCTTTCAGAGCGCCGCTATCCTAACATACCTGGCTAAGCAGGTACCTACCTAGATTATCTTTTACATATTTTGGAAGTCATAGTATCTATGTTTCCCTCCTTTGAATGTATAGCAAGATAGTGTAGAGGACTGTCTGTGGAATACAGCTCCTAAGTTAACAGGTTTTACCATACTCCCTCTATAGACCGGATGGTATCCCCAGAAGGGAAATATAGAGGAGATACTATCATCTCAGCTAGCGTAATGACAGATTCAAGGCTAACAGCTGAGAAGTGAAGACAAGGATAAAGGAAGGAGGCACAGCCATAATTTTGATGGGGAAAAATTAGAGGGGGACTGGTAGTCGCATGGGCGCAGATGAAATGACGACTTGCGACAAGAAGGAATGTAGAATATTTACAGGGGATCCAGGGGAAAAGGATGTTAGCAGAGAGGATATTAGATCAGCAAAGGCACGATTCTTATATACTGGAGGCTATAATACAGGCAGTATTTACAAGCCGGCGTATCAGGAGATCATATCCAAGCGGCAGAAGAACCATAAGAGGGGTTTCACAGGTCTCGCTTTACAACGACAGAACCAACTCCTTCAATTTCATGAAATCAGGAACCCCAAGGCCAGTAACAGGATCCCAGCCGGCAGTAGCGTTCCAGTGAGCGTAGGGGATAATACCACCACCAGGAACTGGCTTTCCGGTCTGTGGGTTGATACCATTACAACCGATTGAACTTCCGGCAGTGATATCGGTGAATCCTTCGGCCAGGATGCTATACAGCAATGGGTTCAGGAAGCCAAGAGTGGACTTGCCGGCGCGCAGACGGGCGTCGTTCAGCAGACCGACAATACCGGCAAAGACGGGGCTGGCGGCGGATGTGCCGCCAGACTTGTAGTGTTTGCCAGTCAAGACGACCTCGTAGCTACATGCGGTTAGAATCGGACGCCAATAACAGCAAGGTCACGTACTAAGGGGTCAAACTATGGGCGGAAACATCAGGGAATCCACGGCCCTTGAAGTTGGTGTACTGCGAATAGTACTTCTTGGTATCCTTGGTAATGTGGTTGTTGAGGTAGTTGTCCACCGCGAAAGACTGGTACCAGGGACGGCTGAAGTAGTTGCTGAATCCGCCGGAACTGCCGTCCCAAGCAACTTCAGGAGCATAGGACTGAGTACCACCAACTGCGGTGATGAAGGGGCAGGTGCCAGGGAATGTAGGAGTGAATTGGGGCTTGTTGGTGCCGTCATTGGACATGCATGCCGAGCCGATTCCTGATCATGTTAGACCGGAAAAAGACTACCAGGGAATCTGTACCTACCGGTATCACCAGAGGACTCGAGCACCGTGATGCCACGAAGACCCATCAAGCCGATCAAGTTGCAAACTCTCCTGGCGTAGTACTCGGGAACAGTCTAATGGTTTAGTGTCTATTATACAACAGAATCATGAGGATGCTCACCTGTTCATCGTCACCATACGAGTTGGAAATCACCTGAGGAAGATGGGAGTTGGGTTTGGAGAGCAAGTACTCGTAGTACTGGAGGTAGGGCTCATTCTGGTTGTCCGCAGCGGTTGGCTCGTCGGCATTGGGAACAAACGGACTAATTCAATTTAGCTGCTTTTCGTCACTCAGAGGGTCCGGCTTACGGTGAACCGCCAGTGATAAACTCCACTACTGGCAGGGGGTGGCTGACGGCTACAATCAACTCCACGTCCAGATTGGCCTCGCCGAGGGAAGCAGTGGCCCAATTCTGATCATTGACGCCTCTGTTGATCAATTCGACTGAGAAATTCTGGGGTGGGATGTTGAAGAGTTGCTCATACGCAGCCAAATCTGCATAGTTGGCCGACTCATTCAAGAAGCTACCGAAGCCGACTCGACTTCCCGAAGATGCATCAGGTTTGTAGTCGCCGAGGTTGTACATCTCCACTAGGCAGTCGGGGGTGATCAGGTTGGCGCAAGAACTGTTGGTGGCTGCCCTCCTAGGAAGAGCTGGAAGCTTCACTGCGTGAGATGACAGTGCGCTGTTCTGCTCCTTGCCAAAGAAGACAGTGGGGGCAATCAGATCGATCGACTCTGTCAGGTGATCGGGGATGGAGTACTGCGTGGTACGCAGTTTCTGGGAAGCACCATTGCGGTAGTAAGAGAACTTGGTGTCAAAGAGCTTGTTCGCTGTTCCCACAGTGGTGGCGAAGTTCACCAAGCTGCCCTGACGAGACACTTGGGTAATCCCGGCCGCCTTGAGCCATTGGAGAACAGCATCATCGCTTGCAGTAGGAAATAGGGACTCAATGTCGGACTGGTCCAGCCACTTGCCGTACTCCGGGTTCCCTGGGGTCGCCAGCGTGGTCAGCTTGGACTCAAGCTGGTCGAGGTTCTGCCGAGCAAGGGCAATTGAGAGAGTGATCGTGTCGCTCTCCGATGCATCCTCGATGAGTGTCCAGCCACTAGGAACAGCTGAGAGCTTCTCCTGCACCACACAAAGGGCTGGGGCTGCGAGGGAGAGGAGCCACCCTGCGTAGAGAGTCGAGGACAGCATTACGGGACGGACTGCGAATGCAGAGGGTCGGATAAAGAGATAAAAGACAAAGACATCAATCTGAATTGGCCCGCCGATCGATATTTATATCCGCATGTCAGCTGGCTCGACAAGGCATGATTATCATTCCATGTGACGGCAACCGGCATGATGCTAGGGAGCGAGGACAGAGCCAGGACACGCGCGGAGTCCAGCATGGCTTTGCGCGATTTTCCCTGCAGATACCATAAAGAAGTTAGTGCAAACTGATTAATTAAAGTCCACCGGAAGACCGCAGGAGTGGCGCGAGACTTGTCTTTGAATTACTCCACAGACTAAAGGCAGCTTTCTAGTTGCCTATTCGAGGGGGCGAGAGTGCTTATCTTGGTCAAGCCAACACAAGCATTTTGGCTCCACCGCTGCCAATCATTCCAAGCCTTTTCAGGACCTCTCCCCAGGCACAGCCGACTGAGCCGAGGATTGGTTGTTATTGGAGTCTGGGACTGGAAAGGTTACATCTGCTAGCAGAGTTCTAACCATTTGCATGATCGAAAAACTGATCAGCCAAGGGTATTTGGGTGGAAAGCCCAAGAAACGCGTCCAAAGTGCATAGAGTATCCAGTGATTATTGATTAAATGAGCAATCTCCCCGGCAAGGAGCATAATGAAGACATGTCTACAGCCAGGGCCTTTGTCTTCTTTATATTAGGGACACCTCTACGTTGTTGTCCTTGTTGATGCTTGACGTAGGCCATGTTTTCAATGATCCACTTTAGGACGACTCGTGGAATCTCTCACTAAGCCGTTTAGGAAGGCGACTGCCTGCGTGATTAATTGATATCACGAACAAGGATGACCATGTTGTTTTGTTGGGGTTTCAATCGGTAAAAAAATGCTAGGATTACGAGCTTTGCTATCTCAATTAGGCCGTTAAGATCGACATTGGCGAACCAAACAATTGAACAAGTGGTATTCATTTTGTCAGTGTTAGTTTCATGCTTGTTTGTATAGCAATAACTTGGCTTGCTTGTCAAGCAATGGCATCATTGGTCTAGTGGTAGAATTCGTCGTTGCCATCGACGAGGCCCGTGTTCGATTCACGGATGATGCATTCATTGTTGATGCATATCTTTTTCCTTAATCAACAAATTGGCCATAGCACTGAGTGTATCTCCTTTTTTCTTTCTCTAACTGCCTTCCAATTGCCTTCCTGTTCTTGCCTTGTTGGATGCAGAGTCACTGTACGGAGTACTTTACAAATAATGACGATGGTAAATGATTTCAATCTACATGACTAGCAATGTATTTCCTGTCCAGCCACCAAATCTGAGCACACTGATCATGTTGACTGGCACTCTCCTAACGCTTATGTAATACCTAAGTACGAGCCTGCTGTGCTGCATGAACTACGTTCATTTCGTCACCCTGTCGTGTCGTTCTCATCGTCAGGCTTGTCGATTTACATACTTCGTGCCGCTATTTTCTGGGAGGAGTTCCCATGGAGAGTCCCGAATCTGCATCGATAAGTACAATTAGTCAGCGTAGGACAGGACGTCAGAGAACCTACCAACGACAATCTGTTGGCCAGTCATGGATGTATTCTTCGCCAAAGTGACAAACATATTCGCGCAATCCTCCAGGTCGGTCTAGTAGAAGTCAGCAAACGGACCAAGATACTGAGAACAAGAGCATCACCTCATGCTTTAAGATGGCCTTTTGGTTGAGCCACTCAATCGCCGCGTCGCCGTACTTTTTGCCCTGAAATTATACTTAATATGAAACTGCTGACCAGCAGCGGGGGGCCAAGCTCACCCAATCCGTCAACAACAGCCCCGGTAGAACAGCATTGACACGAATTTTTGGTCCGACGGATAACGCAAGATGCTTCATCAGGTGCAAAGCGGCGGCTTTGGTCACCGAGTAGCCCATACTGCTTCCGTCCGGCGTGATTCCCTAATTGTTCATATGAGAGTGGGCTTATAGGGCCTTCGAGAAAGGCGACGTACCGCGATAGACGAGGTCATTATATAGACACCCCCGTCCGCATTCTTCTCGAGTATCGGCTTAGCCGCTTGCATGAGTTGCAAATGCGACATGACGTTCACTTTCCAACACTGTGTACGTTAGCGTGTCGACTACGGACAGCCGGGCCGTGCACGTCTTGCCTTGTCCCATTCCTCAAAAGACAAGTCATAAATATCTCGTCTATCAGCGAACCGAGTCCACCCAGCATTTGCAATGACAATATCCAGGCCAGATAACTGCTCATTTGCCTCCCGAACAATTCGCTGATTGTCCTCAGGGAGTTCAGAGTCCTGTATACCGTTAATTCTCTTCTAAGGTGCCTTTTCGAATTCAACTGACGCCCTGGAGAACAATGGACTTGATAGAGTACTCTTTCGCCAATTGACTGGCGAGGTCCTCCGCAACCTCACGGCTGGAGTGGTAGTTAATGGCTACATTGCACCCCTCAGCTGCGAATTTCTGGCATATGGCGGCGCCCAAGCCCCTGGATCGATGTTAACATTGGAGGGAAAAAGGCACATGAGATGCTACCTTGAGCCTGCCGTGACGAGCACCTTTTTCCCTTTGAGGCTATATGGCATTGTTGTTGGGTTGCAATCAGAGGTGGCCGATGGTTGAAGTGAGGCGACAGTCGATGACAGCCAAATGCTGAGACTGAGACTGATGCGGGGTAGATTTGGCCCCTCTCATCTATGCAATGCTATGGCCAGGATACCTCGGGGAGAACGGGTACCCAAGACAACCGGACAAGCCGGTTTTGTCATCGTTGACTGCAATTCGATATCGCCTAACGTGGAGAGACTAATTCTTAGTAACGTGAGGAAAGAATGGAGAGAATGGAAATGTGTGCGCTATAGAAGGATAGGCACCTAGCTAGACAAGACTCCGACATTTTACAGAGCTAGGAGTTAACTGAGCGCACAACATCAGAATACTCATTTTGTGTGCATTTGCGTTGATATTATCTGTTTAAAGCATCATGAACCTGTTCTATCTAGACCGGCCGAAAGCAGCTTGTATGCCTCCTCTATCCTTCTTTCCTGCGCAAGACTTTCATTTTCGGAACCAAGAACACTTCTCGGTGTCCTTCGAATAGCATCCAAAGCCTCTTTTGTGTTTTCCATGGCATCGCATATGATTTCCCGTGTTGCCTTGAGGTCTGGATCGAGCAATCGTCTCATAACCTCTGTGTGACCCGACTCCCCCGCCAACCCCAGCGCTGTTTTGTCCCAGTTATTTCTGTGCCAAGTGTCCGTACCTGGTACCTTCGATAGCATATTCACAATGTGAATTTCTCCTTCTTTGGCGGCGAGAAGCAACGGTGTGTCTCCAAATCTATCCTGCGGGAATACATCCACATCATGGCGCTGCAGGAGGAGCTTCACTAGTTCAGCTTCCCCATTGAAAGCCGCGAAAGCGAGGGGAGTCCGGCCACTATAATCTCTAGCGTTGACATTGATGTCTGGGCGAGCTAGTAAAGCCTTCATAATCTCTGGATCCACGCACTGTTGATTAACTGCGCAGTGGAGCAGTGATTGGCCGTCACCAAGTTCGTCCGTTCGCAGATTGACGTCTACATCAGGATGCTCTAGAAGAGCTGTAACTTTGCCGAGATCCCCTGGACTCGACAGCAAAGTATAAAGCAGTCTTACCGTCCCGATCCTGGTAATTGATGGGGGTCTTATTGAGAGCAAGCAGATATCGAACCACTTCTTCACTTGAATCCTCGGCGGCACGGAGGAAACCCGTCTCCTCATAGTGCGACTCGTAGTCTTCCAGCGTGTTGGGAAATGTCTCGATTATTGTCCTCACAATACTGGCATTGCCGCCAGTCAGCGCGCGTGGAAAGACAGTGGACAACTCCCTGTAAACCTTCGGGTGACGATAAAGTCGGTGAAAGATGTCTTCCCTGCCCATCATCGCAGCCACTTCTAATGGACTCCCCCCAGGAACGCCTGCTCACCCTGCTTGGTATATTGGTCCAGCCAAAAGATCCACGACCCCGTCCATGATATTGACGTCGATTTCTTCTCTCAGTAATAGCTCCTTCACCACATTGTCAAACCCTCTTGCCGCGGCCCAGATCAGCGGTGCTCTCTTCGAACGGTCCCGAAAATTCACGTCCACCTTTCCAGTCCTCAAGAGCTCTCTCACGACATCTGCGTGTCCTCCCCTAGCGGCCCAAAGAAGCGGCGTATCACCAGCGGCATTTACCACATCAGGGTCCGCTCCAGCCTCCACAAGATACTCCACAAGAGATGCATGCCCTCCCAAGGCAGCAAAATGCACCGCAGTATCCCCGTGTCGGACGATACGTGTATTTATATTGACACCCCTGTCGACCAGGAACCGTACGCTGTCTCCTTGTCCTCCGAACGCCGCCGCCATCAGAGGCAGATAGAGCGACTTATCCAGATCAGCAGTGTTTTCTATACGCCACGCAAGGAGCGCCTCCAGCTCGTCAATTCTGCCCAAATACGCAGCTGCCATCAATGCGGTACCACTCCATCCCTCTCTGCCCCAGTCGAGGCCGTCATCCATAGTCTTTCCAGCCCCTGCCGATCCCAGAACACGATCGATAGAATGAGTTCCTGATAGGCCGACAAACATGGACATCATGCCGCTTAGATACGTCGTTCGGAGCTCCTCGATGTCTACTTCGCTCCTCTGCGAGAAAAACTCAACAACCCCGTCCACCCCTGCATTGATCGTGTCGACAAGCGGAATAACCACTCCTCGCTGCTCCCCCTTGACGGCGACTACGCTCCACAGGCGAGCATAGTAAACGTCTTACCATTGCCATCGTTGAGGGGGTCGGCGCCCCATCGCAAATGGGAAGTTTGCGATCGACGAGCCCAGCTCTAATTGCTGTGTAGAAGTGGTCAATCACGATGTCGTCGAATTGTTCTGTACGGTTAGAAGCTGCATTCTGAGTAATTTTATAGGATGTAGGAACGTACTGTTGACGAGTCGTAAGTTCAGAAACCAAAGGAGATCGGCACGAGCGACCATTGTCTTCCTCCACTTTTTCCAGTGCCAGCTCCATTGCCAACTGGGGGTGGTGAGGCCGAGGATATTGTGGAGAATTTCGGGTGGGAGGACGGCCCTATTCATACTTGGGGGATGGAGTAGGTGCCTTTGGGAGGATATCGATGAGCTTTTCTAACCTGTGGAAATAATGAAAGTGAGATCTTGCACTGGGTAACTTATGTTTTATTTAAGCAGATGCTCTAATGTGACATTGCAGTCAATCTGCCAAGCATCTTCCGGTTCCCCTCTGCTTGAAGCTGCCAGCTGTAATAACAAAGCTGCATGGCAGTGTCTCTTAGATGATGATCCTTCCTTAAACTTGTTGAGTATTTGTGCACTATACATGTGCCTAGTTGACTCACAAGGATACGACTGCATAGTGAAGAACGGAAACAATTCATGAAGCGCAATAGTATACCGATTGATTGTAGTAACTGTCAGACTAAGTATTACAAAACATCATTTCGTTCTAAATCACCTAGCAAGCACAGGTCAAATCAATTCGCAAGACCTCAAGAGCAATGAGTTCACGTTCCACCGTCAATCATCGATATCGTTGATGGTATCTACCCCTCAGATATGCGCGCGGTATACTCGACGGCTGTATAGATCCTGCCCGTGGAGGACATCAAATTTGACTGCATCCTCTTGGACCTCTAGGTCATATCCGGGACGTGGTCTGACGGTGAGGTCCCATTTGTAGCGAGACAACATGGGCAAAATTCAGTGCAATGGGAGCGATCAGGAACCCTGTCAGTTTTTCTCTTGCGCGAGCAGCAGCCATACCTTCTCTTAACCCTAACCCGCTTTCAGCTGCTAGAGGATGCGACGTTTAAGTTAGCTGGCTGGGGTATAATATCCCCCTTCAATCTTTGAAGGGGCTTGGTATGGGCTTGGTATTGGTTGAGAAAGGAAGTACATCTGAGGCAGATGCAGAGACAACCGATGATTCCATGACAGAATGGTATGCTAGGGTTCTACGTGGCAGCACAGTTTTGATATCTTCGAGCAGACTGACTCAAGACCACGTTTGTGACTACTCATTGCGATTTGCGGAGATTGAAGGGTTTGTCTGCAAGCTCTTCAACAATCCAACACAAGATTCTGCATCTCTACCTTGAGTTTATAGCTTCGTTATCAAAGGTGTCTAGGTCAGAACCTCATATATCGGACGAAACCCTCCTTTTATCGCACATCCCCAGGGAACAGCCATAGTGTACATTGATGGCATAATTGTCTTCTCATATTACAGCCGCTTCCTGGGCGCCTTCCCGCCCTTTTTTGGCGGCGGGTGCTGCGGACCCCCTCTGTACACCCCATCCTCATCCGCGAGGGTCCACAGCTCACCCACATCCTTGGTCGCGACTGAGACAGACACCGCCTCACTGTTGGCAAAGCAGGCCGAGAGCCGTATACTCTCCTGCAAACCCTCAACATCATAAACAAGGAGCAGGGTATCCTCATCTAAGGCCGTCTTCTCATCCGCAACAAGGAATGTAGTATAATCCACTATCGTGTCTGATGTATTCTCCTGTAGAAACTGGGCAATCTTGCCTATGTCCCAGCCTAGGAAAGGATACTGGAGAGACTCCACTGGTAGCTTGGTGACCGAGTCGTCTGTGTAATCCTGGAGTTCGGCTGCATCGGCTGTCATAATGACAATAAGGTTTGGAGGTGAATCAATCATACTTGAAGCCTTGTATGCAGTTGAAAGGATGGACGTGATAACCTATCACTGTCATTTAAGATGTGCTTCTGAATCCGACCCAGGTCCTAGGACCTAGGATCTGGGAGGGATTCCGTACAGTAGGCGACACCTCGTGGGTGCAAATGATGGGAATAAGGCTCATGGTGAGTGATTTGCAGCTTGTGATGTCTATTATCACCGGAATTGGAAGAGGATGGAAGTATTGGGTGGACGAATTAGAAGTAATATAGGGATAGTAAGGCGCTGCTGCCTATATTACCTGACTAAACTGGTTGTTGCCTGTTTATTAGTGATCATAGAGGCTTGGAAAATGCACCACGAAACATGTACACAGCCTACCTGACTACCCTGAAATCTTGTGAGACCATACTCCGTACCTCTAATATTATATATATTCTACTAAGCTAATCACTCAGAGCTTAATCTGACATAACCTATTATGGTTTAGAAATAATTTTTAACAACTACCCACTTAGCCTTATAGATTTTCAATTAATATTTAGATATAGATTTATATTGTATATTTTATATGAAAATATCAATTAGTGACCAGCGAATTATTGTGGAGACTTTGCCACCTGGAACTTCCTTCTCGATGCCAATTTGTAAATAAAATATGTGATTCTACGGAGTCTGTGAAGATATATAGAGACGGCTGATTGGGTTTCTATACATTACAGATATTGGGCAGTTGGAGCTGTGATGCATAAGGTGCTGGTTAGAGAGAAATGTGAATTTGACATAGAGTTTGGTAACAGTCCCTGGCCATGGAGAGAGGATCTTCCCAGTACTGAGGGTCTCTGGCTTGGGCGCTTGGGCTGATGATTGAACAATATTAGATGAAAGGTGTATTCAGCAACGCACATAACTTGTGGAAAGAATTCTCTTCATTCCCTCCAATGCAATCACTCAATAGATTTCAAAGGTTTCACATCAGCATTGCACGGTTGGCTCCCATGGTGCTCCAAGGGTCCTTTTAGTACGTCTCATCAGCGCCTCAGTCCCTCAGGCATCTCACATCATATTTTATTTACTGTCCTCTTAATACTAATTATTTACAGGCTGCTGTGAGTCACAAATGAGCCCCATCTGGTTTAAATAGCTTTAAACCACGGGTCAGTGAGCAACTGGAACGCATTTTTCCAATGCTCTGGCTCGACCAGCATAGACTGGCGGAGTAGCCTAGCTAATGGCAGAACGTCGTCACTGAGTCGACCCTGTGTGCGCATGTCTAAGTATACTGCAAATTCAGATATTGTAGTCTCTTAGTCAAGTGTAGGTTTAACAATATCTTCTACCATTTGCCAGTGCTCCTTGTTGATTTGCTTAGATAATAGTCCGAATATGCTTAAGTAGAAGAGTAGCTCCCCACAGATAAGCTTAAAAATCTAAACATCATCAGCATGTTACTAAGTTCCAAGAATACAAATAGACACCTACTAGATAAGCTAGATTCTAAAAATCTGTTCTTACATCTGAAATGTTAGATCTCCCAGAGATAAGTTCCAGCGCACGCAGTGCTCAAGGGACTCTAGGGAGTTGTAAGGTTGCCTTGTCATGCCATACTGCTTTGAGTAAAGGTCAGTTAGTTATTTCTAGTATAACATCTAGGGCTCCACAAACCTCCTCCAAGATCAGTGATTACTACCATAACTTCATGCCCAGGTTGGCCATCGATCAATGAACAATCAATTATCGGCTCAGGAACGTAGAGATGTCTTAGGGCACTCTGGTTATGTTTAACTCTATTCATCTACTTCACATCACAAAGAGTAGTGCCAGGCTGGCTTAATGCATTATCAATATCAGCAGCTGACACTGCAAAAATAATATTTCCTAGTTAGAGATCTAAGCCAGTTAAAGAAGGGATTTTCTAAAAGTACATTTACTATGTAGCTAATCCAGCACTTACCACTATAAATAATATTACAGCTATAGAGAAGTTGTAGACCTTCAGTGACTTATTTTAACAGAATTTTAGACACCTATAATAGGTAACGCCTCTCTAGAAATAGCTATATATGGGCTTGTGCATCCCCCCCCATAACCAGAAACATAAGGCAAAGGTGAGTCCCATTTAGACCTTCGTAAGTAAATAAGTCAAGAATTTGCACCACATGTTGGGCACCTAGATGATAGAGGGCATTTGCTCAGATGGCATTCAAGATACTCAGTTCTATAGGGCCCTCTGAAATAGAAGCTTCAGCCTTTAGAATCTTCACAGCAACATAAGAAGAATTTCTAGGAAGTGTATCAATGTGCGGGCCCTTTGGGACATTTCCAGGGGTCTTACTCAAGATCCCTTGCGAGCTAGATAGTAGAAAATTAACTGTAGGCAAGCTTTCAGATGATATTATACCAGCTATCGAGAATATCTCTAAGAAGCACGGGGTGGTAACCTCCAGGTCTATATTCCTCCACTGGTTCTACATCATCATAGATGCGCTCAAATCATCGTTGGCGGGCCATTGTCAAGGACAAATTCCCAGGATGGAAAGCATCAGATGTGAAGTTCAAAAGTTGAAAACTCGCAGCCAGTCCTGTTTCACTCGCCAAGGAGCGCGTGATGGAGGTTACCCAACTAAATATAATATGTATTTGTATTTAATCGACCGCGCTAGCCAACCTATCTTGCATGCTTTATGTCATGTATTTCTGATTGAAGACCAGCATTACAGCAACCACTCTGACTTTAGTTCGCTCTCTCCACTATCTTACTCTGCCAACTCCATGAGCCGTAATGGTCGCGTGTACGGCGCTGCCGCCTCGACCTGTATCAGGTCAGGGATAAGAAGTGCTGTGAGAATAGACAGCCTGTTCGTTAGTTAATGGAGAGTCTACAGCCAACCTGCAATCACCCATGAAGGCCTACAGATAGTTCATCAGCTCATCCACCTGGACTCTGAGGTAAGCTAGATATTCTAAACCAGATCCTGAATCAGCACTGCATTGCATCACCTAGTTGATTAGAGACACCTTTACCGACACCAACCTAAGCATGTAGACTCAATGCCACCATGTCAGATAAACGGCAAATCAAATGCACTAGAACTGTTTTCAGCAAAGTGTCGAGTTCTGAGAAGAATATCAAGCTGTATTCCAGGATAGCTGACTGAAACGAGCATGAGAGGCTAGTTGATCATTTCCTGACTCCTGAAAAACAAACACCATAAATGACGGATGTGCAATCAATAGTACTTGGCTGCACTAAAATTGATGCTTGTCTGACCAACAGTCTGGCCCTGGCTAACGGCTTCGAACTTGAGCACACCCTCACGCGCGCCAAAGGTGACTCTGAGCTTATAGTTGAGTTTATATACTCGCTTGTTCTTGATCACTTTGGAGGGAAACAATTCCAAATCAACATTGGAAAAGTCCACAGCAATGTTGCCAACCTCATACACAGCTGTGCCTTTGTTAGATTCGAGGATACGTTTTGGAAGTATATGAGACCAACCTTTGTGTTCTTGGCGCTCCGGGGCTTCCGACTGATCGCATGCGTATAATGTTGTGACTTTCCTCAGGCTGGAATTTTCATAGTGTGCCCGACAAACCGACACAGTGAGACTGTAATTATCCGTGTACGTTGTTCCCTATTCACTAGCTATATCAGCATGTTCCACAGACTGAGATCCAACAGGTCCGGTTCAGGAGCGCCCACCTTAGCAATCATCCACTCCATGATGCCAGACACCCTTTTCATGTCATCATATTCATCATAAATGGCATCAAGTTCACTGTCGATTCCATCACGGAAGGGGATATTCCAACTGAAGCCGTAGTGTCGACGGCATCGCTTCGTTGTTGATTGGAGACCCTCCAAACCACGCAGTGCTGCTCCTTGGACAATGGCAGCTTGTCTAGATTATTTAACACCTTAGATATCACGAAAGTATATCTTTGTCGCAAGAGGACAATGCTTACGGACTATCAGGGACGGTGATAGTGATCTTGCCTGTAGACTCAAACGAGGATCTGAAAGCTTTGCGAAGATACTCGGAGTCGCCAAATCCGCCAACCAAAACGATTCTCTGTTCTACGTTAGTACCTGTATTATCGGATCAATCGAAAGATGAACGGGGGATATTAATGGATAAAAGCCGAGGAGTGGCTGCGTAGTTGCGGAAGGGCAGAGTGAAGCGATCGCTCACTCAAGCATACATTAATGACATCTTTGCCAGTCTCTTGTCTAGCATCGGCGATTTGCTGTCGCACCAGACTAACAATTCGCTCTATGACAGGATCAAAGATGGAGCGCAGGTCGGCACTAACACGAGTCAGCAGCACATTGATCGACGTCAGTAAGGGTTCCTAACCTGGAAATAAGGACTAATCGCTCCTCTTCATCGAAGAACTCTGGATCTGGATTATCCACGGTCATATTCAGAGGCAACTCGAAAGTGGTATCTTCGTCAGAATTTCCAAAGTCTCTCTTGATGATCTCAAACTTCCTCATAAATTCACTGCCAGGACTTTTCCGTTTTCGAGGTAAACGGTCGAACGCATCGCCGAAACGGTCTGACATCAGCTTGTAGAAATTGCGGTCGACCGCAGTCGATCCGCACTTGCCTCCTGAAGTTCATTTAGAGATAGGCCTACAGTGACCAAGAAAATACTACTGAGGGAAGTATACCAGTTCCTGTACACAGTTCCTCAAACTTTAGTCTTGGATAGACCTCCAGGATCAAATAGGTGGTAATGTCCTGACAAGTGAGCATCTGAGTAGTTCAGCGCCATCATCCACAGCTCTTACCACGGTGCCACCGCCACAGTCGCAGACAAGAACTCCATCTCCTGCCTGAAAACGGTAATGAGACATGGATCGTGAACAAGTAACAGGACAGGCGCTGACCTTGACCGATCCTCCTATACTGCTGGTGGTGTACTTCTTCAGCGCTGTGACCGCCGCTGCTTCTGGCTCGCTGATCAGAAATATCTGGTCCATTGGCCGTGAGGGACTTTTCCCAAATCCAGCCCGTTGAGCCGCAGTCCTTGTAGCATCCAGTGCTCGATCAGACCAAATGGCAGGGACAGTGAGCCAAAACTCGAGTGGAGTAATACGCAGGTCATCCTCTGTGATATTCTTGGAGATAGTTTTAAGTATATGCTGATAGACTTCGGATAAATAGTCAGCAACGACATCAACCGCTGTTTTCCCTTCGGGCAGTTTCAGAATGCCAGTCTGGGAAGCAGTTTCAAGAGTCCTATCATCATATTGAGTAAGCGGGGTGCCCTGGTCTAACAGCAGTTTTGTCCATGAGTACGATAGCATCCCCGGTTCGACCTGGTAACCCCAGCGATTTGTTGTAACCCGTGAATTATTTTCACTGGCATATGCAATCCGGGACGGCGCCTTGAAGACGGTCTCAGTATCCCTCGAGGGTCCGGGCCAGGTGCTGATAAGTATGATATCGCTTAAGCCACTTCCCTTGGAGCTCACGTAGCTCGCTCCTTTGTGCCCCTCTGTTAGTTATTCTTCAGTAGAGGCAGATTGTGATGATAACAGTACCTGTGAACGTGGTGCCATAGTCGACCCCCACGATTATCTTGTTCTTGGAGTGAAGGGCAAGCGAGCTAAGTTGGCTAACGATTGCTCTATCATAGGACATCTTAATGTTTTAGCTCGGAGTGAAGATTAGAATAGGCGATGAAAAGAAGCTGCTTCTTAAGCAAAGTGGGAAATGGGGGAATCCCTCTTACTAGGTCTCTTACAATCCCTCGCGTATTACTGAAATCTAGTTTCGCGGTCCACATATAGCTGCAGGTAAGCCTTTACTATTTTGGGTGGGAGACAGGGATTAGACAATGCGCGCCAATTGCCTAGAACGAGCCCAGTGGCTGAGCGGATGGCCGTACTCCGTAGTCCGTACATTCTTAGCCCACTATGAGACCAATCTTCTAGACAACTCACTGTATCCCCTAGTTATAGCCATAGCCCCCCCAGATCCCGCACAAGATACATTCTGCAAAGGTCTAGAGACGAATCACAGCCAGACTCCACGACCAAGCCATTCTTTAAAGGGACACATGTGAGAGTATGGATGTGGCCGATAACACGACGGAGAGCAAGAGGGTTGCCGCAGATAGACGGACCCACCGAAGTGTGAGATACAATACTTGTCACTTGCTCAACTTTCACAGTCTCACTCGCTCATGGTACAGGCACAAAGCCCGCGACGAGTACATGATAAAGCCCGCACTCCGAAAGAACGCGACGTTGGCAAGGATCACCATTCAAGGTCTACTGATCGAAAAACGGAAAGTCACTGGACACCGACACGTGTTATCAGAAAGGTGTGCTAGCAACTAGGCACTCGGTACAGGAATGTTGCTGACTATAGGGCAGGTTTTGTCACCATGGGGATCAGGTTCACCGAAAGAACCATTACCAACTTCTACGGAGCAACTGAGTCCAGAACACAACGCCTTGCCACAGCCTGCTCACGAGGCTCCGTTGCCTCCAGCCACAATCAATGAGGATGGTGACGACTTGGAAGATGACATCCGTCGAAGAGATGCCAAATATTACCCTGAAACACGCCAGCCGAGTGCTCAAATTGACCGGATGGATGCGGAACAAAGCCAATCGTCTCAGGAAAGCAAGGCTGCGGTCCGACGCCTAGAGGATGAGTTAACCAAATATAAGACACATATTAAGCAGCAAGAGATTCAATTGAGCGACCGGGATGCAGTTATTCGGGAACTCCAAAGCAATCTAGCTCAGATACAAGATAAGCACCAAAAGTTGGAGGCCATATTTGTTGCACGGCAAAAATATGCTCTCCAGTCGATGGTAGCAAACAATGGATACATTCCAAAGGAGGACCAGTCAATTAGGGATGAGCTGTCCAATTTGACAGAGAGTATACGGTCGTGGGCCAAAAAAAACTGTTTCATTTCCTTTGCAGACTTGGAGGAAGTCCCTAAACCCGAGAAGGATATGGTCATCCATCAATTAACCGGATACTGCTCCCAACCAGATTGGAACTCAACGATGAGAGAGATCTCCATCCCGCAGAATAAAGTCCCAATGGTTCTGTTACACGCCTTGTTGGCGAAAGATTTGTTTGAACAAATCTTTACAGATCCCTTTTTTGCGTTCCCAAAGATTGATGGTGATCATACAACCTCTACAGAAGGGTGCTTTCAAAGAATATACCGCATCATGATCCAAGGTACGGAGGATATATCCATTCCTGGACGCTGATGGGTGCTAATGGGAACTGGCTAAGCAGCCGATGAGCAAAAAGCGCATACTTGGCGTTCGCTAACATTGCAAAGCCTTTCCGTCACGAGGCATCCCAACACAGAGACCTTTCTACAGAACATGACCAAACAGCTAGTGAGAGGGCTTGTGACCAGATTCTTGACCAGTTCCGCTCGCACCCTTCTTCGCAAGGTTGAAAATCCCGAGGCCGGCGACCGACGAGCTCAGGAGCTACAGTCACTGTATGATGGGGCCGCGCAGCTGGCACTCTCCCTGTGGACTCAACGGGCTTTCATGACCTGTCGAAGTCTGGAAGAGCTACCACCGTTTACAGTTTCAAACCCAGTGATGCGTGCCCATCGGCTCCATCATCTCGACGAAGATGATACGAGGCTAGACGGGAAACGGATACTCCTTTGTGTTCAGCCAGCCGTCCTAGCCTTTGGTTCTGAGAATGCGGAGCACTACAACCAGCACAAGATATGGTCTCCAGCAGTTGTGGTGGTGCGTGAGAAGTAGTTCGACTCCTTACAGTGGCATGTCAGAAGTCTGGATCCAGCGAATTCACTACTAGGCCTGAATCCTGATTACGCAACCTAATATTCTATCCGCAGATTCGAATCTCGATGCCTCTCTCAAATATAATCAGTATTATAGCACCTCACAAAGAATTATCTCCACAGATACGTTCACGTGCCCATGATCGCCATACAGAGAAGTATTAGATGGAGTCCTTAGATCAAATCTGCCTATAAAGTATCATAGTTGCCAATCGGGCCTAGCGGTAAACACACTGGGATCACAGAATTCGAACTTTTGACGCGTCCCTCACTGGTCGTATGCCTTGGTATGCATTATTAGCTTGGAGCGACGCCGCTCAAGTAATATGATTGGGCTACTTTTTAGCGGTTCCGTCAGCAACGGAATATACCGGCTTTCTCATCCAATCCTGTATTCTAAGAATACCTCTCGGAGATGGCCCCGGTCGATTTAGTCTGGTATGTAAGATGTAGCTGTGGAGGAAATGCAAGTTGCCTGCGCCGCATACCAACTTCCTAGCCGCCAAGGCAGATTCTGTGGGAGAGGAGCAACACTACTTACCAGGGCGGGTGGACGAGACCCAGAGGCTCACACGGTCACTGGATGGCCCCTTTGTATCCCAATGTTCTAGCTCGCTCTCGCCCTGCGTTCCGATCACAAGCCTGCATCCTCGCAATAATCTTACAAAAGGGGGCAATCGGTACTTGATAGGCTGTTATTGTTTTCATCTTGCATCCTCGACTCCCCAATGGCACCACTATCTCTTGAGCAGGCGCAGGCGATTGTGGACGATATCCAGGCGACAAACGGCGGCTTGCCTCCCGAGGAAAAGCAAGCGCTGTCGCAGAGGTCATTGCGAGCCTACAAGAATCTGCAGACTATTGCTGGCAGATCGATTGTACATGTGGCCGAAGACCTGTACGACACGGACACGCGGTTCCTCTTCGAGCTCATTCAGAACGCGGAAGATAATTGCTATGGCCATGCTGTTAGCCAAGCGGAGGAGCCATTTCTCGATCTCACTCTACATGAAGATCATCTAACTGTGGACTCAAACGAGGACGGATTTACTGAGAATGATGTGCGGGCTATATGCAGCATTCACCAGAGTTCAAAGAAACAGACTGGCGGCTATATCGGCCACAAAGGGATTGGGTTCAAATCTGTATTCAAGGTTGCATACAAAGTATCTATCCAGTCAGGACCCTTTTCCTTCTACTTTGAGCACCACCAGGGGGATAGTGGGTTAGGCATGATCACTCCGTTCAACGAGGAGCCTCAGGAGCTACCCCCTAGTGTGAACACTCGAATAACCCTCTTTTTTATAAGCATAAGCGACTTCGAGGCTCGTGCTTCAGAGCTGAGGGAGATCCCGGACACCATGCTGCTCTTTCTCCGTAAGCTGCAGAGGCTCACTGTGAATATCCCCTCCCTGCAGTCGCAGATATCTTTCACACGCTTTGAGGACAAATCAAAGCACTTAATCACACTCACCAAAGAGACGAATGGAGAACAGGTGACAAAATTCTACCATCTCGAAAAGACCACCCTGTCCAATCTCCCACAACATCTCAGTCGCCCTGGGCAACCCGAGGTTGACCTAATCCTGGCGTTCCCAGTGCAGGAAGACTACAGTCCTCTCATCCAGGCCCAGTATGTGTATTCCTTCCTCCCGATGCGTGATGAGGGGTTCAATGTGAGTAATTTTCTCTTGTTGAGGACTTTGATCGAATACACTCCGCTAATATCTGTGTAGTTTCTCATCCAATCGGACTTTATCACACAAGCCAGTCGACAAGGAGTCCATCGTTGCGATAGAAACTATGCTATTCGCGAGGGTATTAGCCATTTGTTTCTCCAAGCTGTCGCCTATTTCTGTAAGCATACGTCGCTTAGATACGAATGGCTACAGTATCTTCCGGGGACGCACATTCGCGATCCCTTCTGGGCCGATCTTCGAGAGATGATCTTCGACTGCCTAAAGGGATCCAAGATTCTATATTCCCGCAGAGGAATCTTGAAATCCCCAACCCAGCTTGAACACCTGTCATCACAGCACTGCGATCGCCATGGCCACCCTCTAATGGACGATATCGAGCCCGAGGTTTACCTGGCGCAGTCCTACGACTGGAACAGACATGCTGAGAATTTGATGGAACTTGGTGTGAAGAACCTGTCGTACCAATCCATCTTGGATCGTTTGGAACCTTATCTTGAGGGCTCAGCGCCAAGGTTTCTCGATTCGAGTTTAGATGATGATTGGCATGCCAGAATTGCAAAACTGCTTTTGCGCGCTCTAAAACGGCAGCCGCCAGGCTCGTCTCTGACCAAACGAATAAAAGAAATGGCCCTGATACCCACTTCAGACGGGTCCCTGCTACCGGCTTGTTCTTCTGCAGTCTATTTCCCAGATGATGAGCGAGGGATTCCTATCCCAGAGGGCCTAAAAGACATACGAATCGTTCAACGGAGCGTGCTAGAAGATAAAGCGAGACTGGAACTCCTTGAAACATTGGGGGTAGCCCGTTGCGAGACACGCAAAGTAGTGAAGGCTATTCTGAAGCAGTACAATGTACTTCATGGGGTCACGCTAGAGAAATCAGTCAGCCATTTGAGGTATCTCTTCAGGACCCTGGAAAAAGACCAACCGCTAGACAATCGCATCTTCATCATGGACAAGTCTGAAAAACAGGTCTACCGCGCGTTTGTCACTTCGGTGCCGAAATCATCACGGACGACTTATACTTCGAGACCCTGGGAGAATATGGCACAAAACACCTCGCCCAGGAATTGCAGTGTGGTGTCAACAAGCAGAATTGTCCTCCTTTTGAAATGCACATTATCCACCACGCATATATTGAGGCTGTACCACCTGGGACGGTCAGTCACGGGCGCACCTGGGAGCAGTGGCTGGAAGAAGTGGCATCGGTTCGCCGCATCCCAAGGCTGAAAAGTCCCCGGACAGACGGATTATCCACGCTGTGTGCGCACTTATCGATATATCAACCCATGACTCTGATAGGACTATTGAAA
Source organism: Aspergillus fumigatus Af293 (assembly GCF_000002655.1). Lineage (NCBI taxonomy): Eukaryota > Fungi > Ascomycota > Eurotiomycetes > Eurotiales > Aspergillaceae > Aspergillus > Aspergillus fumigatus. The sequence goes on from NC_007197.1 coordinate 3,666,656, forward strand.
ACATATTGGAGCAGCCTCCAATCAGATCTGACACCGCGCGTGATTGGCACCCTGAAAGATATGAAAGTCCCTTGTCGGAATCAGTCCCAAACCTATCTACAATGCACCTATTATCCATCTAAGGAAATGCAGCGGTTATGCGCAGACGCAACTCTGCAGGAGATTTTCGATAAATTCATAGACATTCCTGCTGATATAGCAACTGATGGTACTGATGGATGGGAGTTCTTAGCCACATTTGGGGTCAAACTGGAGACAGAAATCACCTTTTTTTGGGAAATCTTCGACGCCCTAGAGACAAAAGCCAACCGCACCATCCTGACACAGGCTGCCTTCTTCAGGATGTATAAGGAGCTCTTCATTCTGTTTTCCCATGATCCCATCGAATTGAAGGAGTATGAACTTTGCTCGAACGCTTAGATTACGAATACTAACCAGCTTCATGCAGCATTTTCACGGTTTGGGAAAGTGTCTGCATCCCCGAATGTTCAGGAGGAATACTAGATTTAGTATCTCTCCGAAAGTGTGTCTGGAATGGACACCCCTCTCTTCGGACGAAGCACCCTCTTGCTACTCACCCGGAATACTCGAACGATCCACATGTGGCATGTTTGTTCAGAGATATACTCTCTGTTCGTGATGCCGACGTTAGCACGTACGTCGAGGAGCTTCAGTGGCGCAAAGACAACGCGGATGTTGGTTTGGACGACCTGAAGGCGATTTATAACTGTATCTTGCAGAATATACAGAATCCCGAAGATGGCGCTATGATACTGTACGAGTTATGCATGTGGCATGAAGGTTGATGCGAGGCTAATCAAATCCTAGAAGCAAATTCACGGAACAGAAACTGGTCTATCTTCCAGCAGAACGATCCTGGGTTGCGCCTGAATCCTGTGTATGGACAGACACTCCGAGAATTGGAGTACGATATGGCATCAGCGCTATGTACCGGGAGCTGGAGAGCTTCTTCCGCGGTGCTCTGAATGTGCAAGCTCAGACAGCAGCCACTTACGTGGAGCAACTCAGGGGGTTAGCATCTAATGAGGTTGTGGATATTGGTGCGGTCAAAACTGCCATCCATAACCTCAATGCGTTGCGACCAGGGTCTGATGAGCTTAGAGCTCTTTCACGTCTTCGATTCCTGCCAGTAGAAATGCCCGATGGCACTGTGGAGATGTTAAAGCCTACCGATACATTTTTCATTGCAGACCGAGTTGAATATCTTTCCGCTTTCCGGGGCAGAGTTCCCATTCTGGACTTCTCTCTTGATGAAGCCCGGCACTTGAGCCCCCTCCTGGGACGGATCAGTCTTCAGAATAGATATATGTCAATGGCAATCATGGAGCAGACTGATGTCGATCAGCCATCCCACGAGCACTTGTCCAGGGAGACACGGCTGTTCCGCAGAAAGGCGAAACACTTTTACCGGTATGGTTAGTAGCCGTAGTTACCTGAGACGTTGCTAAGGAGACTATAGTTGCATCTTACATTACAGGGAGGACGGCCGAGAAACTGTTGGTCAGACGCTGCGACAACTGCAAAACGCGTTTGTTTATGAAAGCGCTGGTTTCAGAAAAACACTTGTACTTCAATTAAACGAAGCAACGGCGAGAGTACAGAGTGATACGGGGTCGGTGCATATCACGGATGTTAATGATGTGCTGCACATTTACATACCTAGAGATCAGAATGCCCGTCAATGCTGCTACAGCTACGACCTTCCCCAGGCTCTGGGACATTATTATGGACTTCAAAGGGACCCCGCAGTTCCAATGAGTTTCGCAGTGGTTTTCCTCACTCCGGAGGACTTCATCGATGAATGTCTAGACCGCCATGGAATCGTTCGTGTTCCTCCCGACATCGCTATCCTACCAGAATCTGAAGCTACAGATATGACAATCTCACCCAGTCGTATTGAAGAACAAGACGTTGTCTCTGCGTCGGACGAGGGCCGGGAGAGTGGGGATGATTTTCTGTACACACCACGAGACTCATCCCGCTCAAGCCCTGGAGACTCCATAGACGTACCGAGGACAATTGTTGCCCATAACAGGATTTCAGCTCCACCACCAAGGCTTCTCACTGTGCCATCTCCTGACTGGCCATCCCCGGACGAAGCACCCAGGCCTTTCTCTGAGCGTCATTCGTACATTCAACTGCTCGACAAAATCATCAGACTTGCCCGTCCACTTACACTTGCTGAAGCTCTACAACGCCCAATGACCACTGTGAGAAGTAGTATAGACACTTCACATGACGGGGCCTTCGGAATTCGGTCTGAGAATCAACTTGCCCATGATATCAAGATCGGCGCTGCAGGAGAGTTATTTGTAGACTCAGCCCTCTACATCCCTTCTGCTGTCCTTGAACTAATGAATTCGTAATAATCCAGGTATTTGAGCTCCTATCATCAGACCTTCCCGGGTTCAGCCGTGACAACTGGCGCAGCACCATTCGCAGACATATCTCCGTCCATCCCGACTACTACGATCTTACCCCCTGGTCTGGTGTCGAGACTGCAGACGTAGTCTATCGCGACATCAGCTCAGCGTTAACCACCACTTTGATTGACGCTGGATGTCTGTCTCACGCACGGTGGCATGGTTCCAATCCAACGTACTATATCGAAGTGAAGACGACGACAGGGGAGTGCGGCAGTGCATTTTTCATGAGCAAGAGCCAGTACAGACGAGTAAGACTCAGGACCCCGACCCTCCATCGTGCCCTATTGCAGTAGGCATTTGACTAAGACAATCACCCACAGATGCAGGCAATGTGGACCGATCGTAACGTCGAACTGGAAGAGCCAGAAATCTACGTCGTTTTCAGAGTCTACTACTTGGGTAAGGAGAACATGGGGCTGAAGGTTTATGTTGATCCGGAAAGGCTACGGCAAGAGGAGAGATTAATTTTCTCGCCGGAGTCCTACAGTGTTTATCCCAGTCTGGTCGCATAGTTGCGACCAACCTGGCATCTGGGATGAGTAGCTCAACTACGTGTGTTCCTTCTGACATAGCGACCCGTCAACACGTTCAACTAATATCGAGGCCTAGCATAGCTGGCTATGTGGCCTTTGCGTACGGGCACTATTCGAGTACCCAGTGAGACAGATTCTGGTCTTCTGGAATGAATGATATGGATGTCATCGCAGCTATATACGAGTGCAGCAGCGTAGTCATATGTGGTTATTAGCCCCGCATATGCCTTGATATCTTGACGATTTCGAAGGCAGCATGGATATGTGCCTCTGATGTTTCCAAGCAATCTACAGTATCCAAGTAATAAAATGTTCATGTTGCAGGTGAGTAGTGACAGGAATCCATTGGAACAGTTGCACGTGAAGGTAGGATTGCTGGAATTATATACGTCGCTTTGACGACGTGGAAGCTCTGGTGCATGCTCAATTTCCACGAACAAAATGAATGCGTTAGATGCATATGTACATCGGTACATTGGTGAGACGCCAACAGACAATTATACATTAGAATTATATCAGATCAAACAGGTGTCTGGGTTCCTGAACTTCCTTCCAAAGTGCCCCCCAAACGACTTCCTCGCATCAACTTCGGGCGGAAAGGAGCCCACCACGTGTCCGAGTTTGGAGTTAGAAGCATTTCGTCTTGCTCAATCAGAATCGAGGACTTCCATTTCTCCTTGAAAAACCTGCTGGAGTTGCTCGACGATCCCGGCCCTCGAGCAACGTAGCTGCGGCTCTGGTACTTGCCCAGCCAGAGCATCTGTTCATGTTCCCGGAGGTACCGATCACTCGAGAAATTGTTGTACACGTTCGAGCGACCCAGCATGCCGAGTTTGCGACGCTGCTCGGCCTTGTCGTACATCCGCCGCTTGATCTGTTCTACCTCCTCGCGCGAAGGGTGCAGTGATAAAGTCGGGGGCACATAGCCCTCCTCGTCCTCGGCAAACGCGCTCCATTGGCCCAGTAATGCCAGAACCCTGATCTGAGCGCTGGCAAGGGATATGGCGTCATTGGGCGCAACCACTTCGCTGAACTTCTTCCCAGTCGCACGGTCGGTGACCACACAGAACGATGCGCCGACGTCGGTGCACACCACGGGGACACCAGTCAAGGCGGCCTCGCCCATGGCTAATGGAAGACCTTCGGAAATGGACGAGTTCATGAACAACCACTGTACTGGATCAGCCACATAGTCACAGAGAGGAAAGGCGGATTACAACTTACAGCGTCTTGGAGGACCACAGATGGATTGCCCAATCCTTTCAGGACAACATGCTCCCGCAGGCCCTTCGATGCGATGATCTCCTGACACTCTGAGGCGTAGGCAGGCGCACGTTCCATGTCTCCGTAGATGTGCAGCCGATAGTCCCTGAAGCCCCAGATATTGACAATGAGGTCAGTTGCCATGATCGCCGTCTTGATGTCTTTGACATATCTGCTGGACGTCAGCCAACTTAATTCTGCGATTCAAATCTCGAAGAACATACCGGATATGTGACAACATGACCACCGTCGGGGTAGCCGTCTTGATCGTCTCGATTGGCTTATATTTGTCCATGTTCGTGATCCCGTTCACAACGGGGTCGATCTTTCGACGGAAGGTCCGGCGATGCTGGAGGGCACCTTCGCAGGTTCCTAGTTCGATTTCCCATCCCGGATTAAAGTATTCGGCACATGGAAGGACAACATCTGCGTGATGCTGGATCAGAACGCACGACAGATGTCCCAGACCAATCAGAGTGGTATTGACAAAGGTGGAATCGAAGGACACCGCCGATGACAGGAATGTGGTCATCTCCCGGAACGAGACACAATGGTCCCAGACATGCAAGGCGCATTGACGCTTGACTTTGCAAAGGACGCCGTATGTAGCGCCCGTGAAATGGTGGGAAACCTGGAACACATCCGGGATTTTTTCAGGAACGGGGATCGAGAAGATGAAGAGATCTGTGGCAGTCAGCGATCATGAATACAAACCGGCAAGGGAATCAACAACAACTTACAGCGATGCCACATGTCCAAGGCCGTGTCAAGCTGTAGTAGCGTGGGCTTCTCGGATTCCAACCATTGTGAAACGGGAACCGCGCCAGGCGTGTCTTCGCTGAGCCACATTTCTCTCCACGCCTGCTTGACAGTATCACTCATCCAGACGTCGTTCCAACTGCGAGATGACTCAAAGTACGTGTTCAAGTCCACCAGGGCCCGCGTCGCTTCCTCGATATGCGAGCGGGTGAGCTGGTCGGTTCGTGAGCACCGAACTATGCTAGACAGAATGGGGAGGAAATTGCGTCGGATATCTGCTACCGTGGTGTCGTACGACTTCTCGACCACCGCGGAATCTAAACAATTTTGGAACACACCGTGTGTTGGATTGAGGAAGTCCAGCCCCCATTGCGGCAAGACCGTCAGCGACTGCACATTCCGTTCGATCTGGAATCGAGGGACGCCAAAGTCGTTGGCCGCCTCCGCGAGGATATGCCACCGGATATGCTTCAGATCGTTGACCATGTCCCTTCGGCATGCAGAGACCCCTCCTGGCTCATTGGGCCAGGTGCCCGTGTCCATCGCCAAAACGTGCAGTTCGCTATCGGTATCCTGCAGCTGCGTTGACAGTGTGCGCGTATTGATCCTTGCGTCACCTCCTTGGCCGAAACTGTAGAGGTCGCTGATTTTAAAGGCCAGTTGGGTCCACGAACTGATTTCGGGATCGATATCCACCCGAGCGAGAATGGTGTCGACCTGGGCGTCGAGATAGTCTGCGGCGGACTCGAGACGGCCCCAGTCACGCCGCCTCCAGTACGGACGCAGAATACGGTCAGATCGAAGTAAGATCTCGTCTAGCCACCGGGTAGTAACCGCATCAAACTCCTTGGAGGCCTTCCAGGATTTCCAGAGATGCGTCCGCGCACGTGACGTGGGAATCGGATATTGCTTGACATTCAGTCGCATCAGGCGGGCAATAATGTTTGTTTTGGTGGAAGAGAACGAGACCAGCGGATTGTCGTGCAATAAGGTGCATCCTGTCGGCTTGTCGAGGACATGGAACCAGTCGTCACAGATCATGGGCGGCGTGGGAATGTGTTCGCCGTTCAGGGTAGTCGCAATGATGGGATGGAACTTGTGATCATACGTCCACTGAGCATTATAGACATCGCCGTCTTGGATGAAGACAGCCTCGGTGACCCGTGGATAGGGGATCCATTTGTCCAGGCGCTCCGGACGCGTCCGGGGAGGCATACTCCATGCGACCTTGATTTTGATATGCGGAAACACATACTCGGCACGGAGCAACTCGTCGTCGAACTTGGCGTTCTTGCGGTACCAGTACTGGAACTGAACGGGATTGACGCCTCTCATGGCGGACCCGGTGGTGATGTATCCACGCTGGTCGTACTGGACGACTTGTCCCTCTAGCTCGCCAGCCAGGCATTGCCGTTGCATGGGGAGCTTGGTCTTGGACGCCTCAGGATAGTCATATACAAACTCGTTCCGCAGCGCTCCCTTGCCGTCATACTCTTCCCGACTGCGAAGGGTGAGCTTGTCCGTGTAGGTGTTGATGGCCACCAGGTTCTGCCGTTGACTCGGTTCTTGCTCATGGCGACCAGAGTACTGGTAGAGTCGAGAACAGCCGTCTGGCTCGACATGCATGAAACAAGTCGTGAGACCGTTCAAACTCTCAAGGACGATACGGTTCTTTTCCAGCACCGTCTTCTGTCCTTTCATGTTCTTGTACAGGGTGGAAACCTTGTCTCGACCATGTAACTGCAGAATATTAGCTCAAATCCTGAATGGAGAAAGGATGACCTACCAAAACAAGGGGGAGGATAAGATCCTGCAAGGCCTTGCAGAAAGCCCAAACCGCAGTCAGAATCCAAGTGATAGGCCAAGAGATCACCAGCGACTGCCCACGAAGGATATAGTTCAATTCTCGCTGATACTCGGGATCTGCGACCAACGAGAGCACAGTGAACTTGATACAGGTTCGAATCTTCTGAAGGAACCTGATGACTGCGACTCGCATAAACTCCGCAAACCCCTTGTTCTTGAGCTCGATCTCGGATGACACCGTGATAATTAGTTGATCGTAGCTTGAGTCGCGGAAATCGGACCTGGGTCCAAAATCCTCGTCATGGGCAGCGATCGCTCCGGCGTACTGGCCTACAAGTACCGCCAGGGAAGTACTCAAGCTAGATCTTGCAAGGAGACAATGCAGCTCAACTGCGTCGGCTGTGCCAGGGTGACAACGGATCCACTCCACATCGGGGGCAGAAAGACGAGTTGGTTGGCCGCATGCTCTCTCTATCAAGAAGGCGTGGACATGCCGAGGCATAAGATCCCATTCCCTGTCAGGGTCCATTCCAAGGAGCAGATGGCGCAACATTGTCTTCTGAGCGTGGGCGATCACCCGTTTTCTTTCAGGAGGAGAGCTTTTGAGCTGGCGCTTGATGCCCTCGGGAACGGCAAGCGTCCCGCTGTCGTGATGCTGGGCTGCCAGAAGTTGTGCTAGCATTGCATGATCACGCGAAAGCCCTAGTCGACTTTCAGCCGTGACGTAAACGAGAGTCTCAGCGATAGCTTGGCAATTGCGCCGGATGTTCACAACCCACTCGTCCCCCACAAGGTCGAGGCTGATCAGAATGAAAATGTGGAGCCGATCCCCTGCTCTTTGTGTGATCGCGCGCATGGTAGGGTCCTGTGGCGGCAGCATGAGATGACGTGCTGACACAAGCTCGACGACTGTTTCTCCTGACTGCCATAGCTCGGCTGTACGGTGCAATATTGTCTCGGATTGGGGAAAGGCTTGTTGCAAGCTGGGGGGTGTCGTGGCCTCGCTCTTCGAACGGAGGAGGATCTGCATCACCTCCGCGCCAGGGTGTTGAGAAGGATCCAACTTGTATCGCAGCTCGGACGGAAGAGCACGGATCGCTTCAAAAGTATTTGATAGTGTGGATTGTGAGAAATCAGGGTCTGGTTCCAAGGTGCTGCAGGTGTACGTTACCGCATGCGTGTCCTTATCAAGACTGGTCAATTTCTGTCCACGGGTCCATGCAACGTCAGCCCTGAAGAAAGACACAATCGCCGTCGTCCAGGTGCCAACTGCCAGTCCGATCACGCCGCTGTAAGCAAACTCCCGCGGGAGGACTCGCAGCAGGATGCAGGCCACGAAACCACCAATCGCACCAGCCGTGAGCGCCCGATCCGATCGGGATCCAGTGTAAATTCGGTTATACTGATACCATAGCAGACCTGTATATGCACCGACATACGCGAGGTACATGATGGTGGCACTGCGGGAGCCTTCAAATGACCAGACCAAAGCGCAAGTGACGGCAACAGCCCAGATATGGAGGAAAGAGAACTTGAGCAGATTCCGCCAGTACAGCGCCCGTCGAGCGCGTGCGTCGTTACGTGTGGCCTCTCGCAGAAACTCGAGAGAAGGAATTGGCTGAGGGGTCCTCTGGTGTGCCAGCGTCCACAGCGGCTGTGAGACGCCATCGAGGATAACAGCACCTATCAGATAGTAACAGAGACCGAAGCCGACGGCTAAGCGATAGGTCTCACTTGACGCGGAGGATAGTCCGACTAGTCCTTCGCCGGTGAACAAGGCGGTCCACTTGTCCATGAGGGCGATGATGAAGTAAAGAATTCCTCCCCAGACGTCTTTCCCTGTGTGCCGCCAGTGAAGGAAAGCATTATGCAACTTGAGTCCCTTTTGCATGTCTCCCATGGTATCAAGGGCGGCTTTAAGTTGCAGGTTCCACGTCGGACTGTACGCAAGAGGAAGCTTGGTCCTTGAGAATTTGCAGTACCAGACGAGCAGGAACATAGTCGCGGAATATCCCTCAGCAAGACGCTTGACGAACGGGTCGGCTGTGGATCTGGTCCAGAACCAACGCTTTCGTTCCTTCTGCACGCAGGCCAACAATGTCTGTCGGGCCAGGGCAGTGGATGCCAGTTCCTTATCGGCATCATCAGTAGACGCACTGGCGAGATACGTCCTCTGGTACCAGTCGACTACCTCCCCATCAGTGATGCAGGGAATATGGAGATACCAATTGTTCCACTTGGCAATTACACGTCTCGCACCGAGCAATAGTACTGTCAAAAAGACGGCGAGTACGCAGGGATAGATGATTATGTCATGTTGAAGCCAAATCGTCAGGACGGGGGAGACGAAAAGGATCGGAATGCAGCTCATAATCACCGTGCGGCCCTGATCACATCAGCATCTATCACTGTTATTCTGTGCATGCAAAAACCTACCGACTGGAACTGGAATCCCGGGAGCTGATAGATTGACAATGCAGACAGCGTCATCAAATATATCGTCAGCATCACCAGGTATGCGGAAAAGACAACACCAGACACAAAGCCTTTGGCAATTCCTATCCCAATAAATGCAAAGAGACCGCCGACAGAGACAACTGCTACACCAGCAATGAACCGGGTTAAGACGAACATGCTCATCGCGGGAAAGGCCATCGCATATAGGTAGTAGCTGCCTCCCGAGCTGATCCAGCCGCCGAAGCCACCACAGAGTAGCAACGCAACCATCAGTGCAGTGGTCGCCAAGGTTTTTTCATCGTTGCTCATGAACGTTGTGAGATACAGGCCTCGTCCGATGGTGGTGAGGAGAGTGATATCGATCAGCGCGGGAACCGCAAAGATACCAAGGAACGTAAAGCGGTAAGATAATGGAAGGTCCTCCTGTCCTCCATTGGGATCAAGATCGATGTCCATAGACGCATAAGCAGTGGGAAGCTCGGTGAAGGCTTCCTCTCGTCTAGGTGGTTGGTGCTGGTGATAGTATGCGCGGATACGATCGGACAGGATTCTGCCAATGGCCTTGGGCGTCATGTCAATGTAAGCATCGCATCTGGCCCCGACTGCGTAATTTTCAGCAAAGCAAGATGTTTGCACGTGGTGAAGGTTCGGACGAGGGTTACGATCAAGAACCTCGAGGTATATCTCATTCATGGCCAGCTTACGAAAAGCGCAGAAGACGGACAGGGCCAGAAAGTCTGCCCTGATATCAATCTGGCCGGGTCGCAGAATGGCCTCCATAACCTCGGTTATCTTTGCCAGACTCGTGCTGTCTGCCTTGATGAGGACCCCAGGAAGACGAGCGTCAATCTCTTGAAACAGCGCCAGAGCACTTCGGGGTTCGAGGGATGCGCAACCCTGGCTCTGATACCAGGCCAGACGTCCTTCAACAAGCTGCTTGGCCGACACTTCCCCGCTGAGATAACCCGTCGATGCCATAGATCGCAACTGGCTTAGAGTTGGGACCTCCAGCAGCTGATATTCACAGCAGGTGCGGACTTTGGCTACTAAAGCGGACGATTCTTTGCAGGTCGACAATGTCAGCCGCTGCATCCAAAGCAAGGCCTCTGCGGGACTGAGGTCTTCGATGTCGTTCACCAGCCGCGGAGGGAGGTCCCATTTGGGAGACAGAGTGTTCCTGGCATCAGCGAGGGCAATTTCCGCCTTGAAGCACTCATACCGGCTGAAATTGCGACGCGATAGGAACGTGTGCAAGATGGTGCCTGTCCGATCGACCGTCTTTCCGGATATGAAGATATCCAACGAGCCCGTGAGGGCATCAGCCTCGTACATGCCCCAGACCTGGGTCTCCCTGCGCGTGCGGAATCCAGAGTGTAAACCGACCCAGATCCGAAGTCTGTCATTTTCCGCACCGTTGCCAGAAGAAAGCAGATCAATCAATTCTTGGATCGTGGCCGACATGGCACCTGCACGGATGGAAGCCTTCTGCGGTCTCAGGAGAGCACGCAGGTCCGCCGCCATACGGCGCAGCTCCTCTACCTGGATCCGGTCGAGAAGATCTAGGTCTCGAATGCTGCGTTGCGCCTCGAGGAGGTCACTGATGTCTTTCTCAGAGCAGTCATGACCCATTTGAAAACAGCCTAGACCAGTGTAGTCGACACCGTCGGGGGAGACGGAGAAGGGATTCATGTGCGCGTAGTCCATTTTCGATGGCCAGTCAACGGCATCGATGTGAATCGCGCGCGTGTCAACCAGTGATCGATGTGCGGGAGGCACGACTGCCATTTTCTCAAGGATGTCCGGTACGAAGGTCCTTAGGCCTTCGAAGCGGGCAGCATGTTCAGCTGAGACTGCGGTAACCTGCACGTCGGTCAGCCTTCGTATCTGCTACAGTGGAGTGGATACTGACCCTGTCATTGAAGCGCCAGTTGTCGTGAGTCTTGAGTACAACATCCTCCTTCAACCACATCAACGCCCCTAGGGGCTCATTCTTTACTGTCCGACGAGCGGCAACGTTGGCGTCTGTCAGAGCGGACCAGGGACCGATCCAGGTCATGGCGCTGTTGTAAGCGCACCACTTGAAGGTCCGTCCGAGGACATGGTGAGAGACGTCCACGTCATCCTCGACTGTCTCCCACATGGCGTGAGTGCAGCCTCCCATGGTCTTTTGGGCAGCGACAACTCGCATGACCGTCCGCATCTTTTCCATCTGAAAGTAGTCGCGCTGGTTGCCGTTGGGGAATATTGTGCCGTTGCGGTAGACAATGCCGAGAATGCGGCTTCCATCGATGTCGCGGCATTCACGTTCGCTGAGATAGTCAGGCGGGGACATCTCCAGCCATACGTCCAGGCCAATGCCATTGAGGTATTGGACCAATTGGTTGAGGACAACTGGTTGGAAATGCTTCCGCCAGTCTGCGAGGAGGACTCCGTGAAATGGCGACTCCCTTGCTTGCGGATGGGTGAAGTTCGAGATGACTGTTTGGGCAACGACACACAAGCCTTGAATCACTTCATCAATTGTGATGCTTGTCTCGATGTTTACCAAACTTGGAACATGCAGCCGACCAAGGACGTGGGCGGCGGAACAATAATTGTATATGCCGCTCAGCACGCCATGTTGAAGAGGGTCGACCACGACAACGTCCCATTGCGACAGGATGGACAGTTGCTCGGAGCTGGGAGGGCTGGGTATCGACCCAAGGTAGACGCCGAATGTCTTCAGTTCTAACTTTGCAGAGCTCCGCGAGCGGAGAGGTTTCGTTTCCCTCTTCAAGCGGTCAAGATAACGAGTGACGGCCGCGGGGGCGGTTGATAATTGGCGTCTCCCCTATGCGGATGGTCAGTATTTAGGATGAGGGAGAGAAATGGGGAACATACCTTCCAGCGAGCATGAAGCTTTTTGCCAATAATGAACAGGATGTATAGACAGCCCAGGACGATGGTGGTCAACAACAGCACGGCGAGTACTTTGTCCCACCAGGTCTTGAGCATTCCATGCCATCCAATGGCATGGAGACCCAGATATTCTGTCCCCATGGCAAATGAACTGGGGGATCAGCGCCGCGATAACGAGTGATATGCAGAAGACTACAGGTGCATGGGCGTGCGGGTCTATATGACGATGATATAAGGCAGAAGCCACCACCCTGCCAGCTGACTATCCTAGGTAGAGCCTGATGGAACTCAATGATACATCTCTATGATAGATACACTCCCGCTGGGTGGTGGCTGAGCTACAGCGTGACTACCTGGGCTTCAGAAGCGAGAGAGAGTTCAGTTTTTATTTCAGCTCGGGCTCTGGCGCCCAAATTTACGATAGGAAACAGGCCAAATTGCACCGGCGCTAGTGCTGCAGTGGCTCGATCCAAAAATAGTCCTTTATCAGGCACAAGTCTATGACTCTGTGACTAGTGTCTGGGTTTGAGTGGCATACGTCTAGCGAGTCAAGGGTCTGCATGTGTCTTGGTCTTTAGCCGCTAATTCTCGCCAACAGTTGCCATCACTCTTGGCCGTTCTGGTGAGGTCAGGCTGGGGAGACGAGGAGGGTTCGTTCTCAGGTATTTGTAGAGAATCGATATCGCTTGCAAGTGTTACTGGAGCTCCGCGTTCGCGTGTTAATCTCCATCACTTGTCGAGAGAGAGGCTTACGTGCGGTGCACTCCAATCATTCCCCCACGCCCATACCTACAATGGCATCTTCCAAACTTCAGGGACGACGCAATTTGTGGATTGGGATTGGTGTCGCCATTGCCATTGTGGTTATTATTGTCATTGTGGTGCCATTGGCAGTTCTCCTGCCTCGAAAGCATCATGGCAAGAAGGCTACGATTCTGTTCCCCCTCTATATCTGGCCAGAGACCGACAGTACGTGGGACCCGCTGTATGAGGAGTAAGTTTGCTCTTGTCCGAGCCAGAACGAGCTGGGTGGATTGATGTCGTCAGAGTGACCAACTACCCCAATCTCAACTTTACCATCATCATCAATCCCAGCAGTGGTCCAGGAAACGGCTCGCAGCCGAGCCCGCAGTATGCACACCAGATCCAGCGGCTGAATGCGTACCCAAATGTGCGGACGGTCGGATACGTGCGCACAGGGTATGCCAGCCGGAATCTGACCACCGTGCTGCAAGAGGTGGGCATCTACTCCGGCTGGGCCGCGGTATCGCCCAGTCTTGCCATGCACGGGATCTTTTTCGACGAGGTGCCCAGCGAGTACACGACATCCGCGGCTGAATACCTGGCTACGATCAATGCAGCGGCCAAGAACGCCTCTGGGCTGAGGACAGACCGAACGGTGAGCAACCTGTCTCTGTTTTTTCGTACTTGTGTTTCAGTACGCTGTCCAGAGCCTCGAAAGTGTTCTGGTGTCTGAGACATACATGCATACATGCTTTGGAGGCTCAACGAATGATTCATCATTAGGTGATCCATAACCCTGGCGCGATCCCGGACTCCCGATATAGGAACATTGACGGGACGGATGTGACAGTTGTCTTTGAACAATCGTATCAGGAGTACCAGATCAAGCATGCGAGCCTGATGGCGCTTCCTGCGAACCGGACGGCTTACAGCTACATGGTGCACTCGGTGCCGTCGATGAATAATGGGACCCTCCGCAGCTTGGTGCAGGATCTGAGCGAGCGCGCGGAATATCTGTTTCTCACCACGCTGAGCCAGAATTTCTACGAGAGTTTCGACCCACAGTTGCCCACTTTCTGTGCTGTCATGCCCCGCTGACGTGGGTGAACCCATGGGTCTTGGAGGCGGAGAGACAGGAGACATGATTTGATTTTGGACTGTTGATAGCACATCCAGGTAATCACAGGTAATGAATTTTGCATTAGCTTCGGTAACTAATCCATTAGCTTTGCCGAGAATCCAGAAATACTGGATCTATCAAACGACTCGTAGGCTAGGCCATCGGATTGGCCAAGCTTTGATAGGCAGTGCCAGGCTCGATAGACGGAAAATGTGATATCACGACTGGCCATCAACGGCACCACATGGCTTGATCTCTGCATATCGTCAGCACTAGGCTAGGCTATCTCCTCGTCCGAGCCTGAGGAACGAGTCGATAGATAGATACATAGATAGACATGGGTGGTCGCAGGTCGCCCCTGTCCATCAGGACCTCTATTTAGCTTTCTTTCCTCGCGTTATCGAGTATTGCTTTTACCATCTGTAATTGTTTCGCCATCGGACTGAATCTTACGACTTCATCCCCATCGGCACGATGGCCCCAAAATCAGGAGTTCTCGTCCCGTTGTACATCTACCCTCTGTCCACGACGACATGGGCTCCACTCTACGACGCGTGAGTCCACCAATCTTGATTTCTCTGTAATCGATCTTACCAAAGTTCCACTTGCATTGGTATTGACTTTTGGTTAGGATCACTGCCCACCCCGATCTAGACTTCCTGGTGGTCGTCAATCCCAACAGCGGGCCGGGCGACCTCCCTTCCCCGAACAAGGATTACGCCCGCGAGGTCCCTAAGCTCAATGCGTTCCCCAATGTCTACACCGTCGGCTACATTCGTATCCACTACTGCGATAAGCCTTTGGAGAAGGTCTACCAGGAGATCGACCGGTATGCGAGTTGGTCCGCCTGCGATGGGTTAGGGTTAGGGGGGATTCTGCTGGATGAAACGCCAAACCATTATTCGGAGGCGAGGGAGGAGTACCTGCGTGCTTGTACAGGGTTTATCAAGGGGAATCAAGGAATTTTACGCGATCGGATGGTAAGTAGTCTTCTGTTTTTTTTTTTATTTTTCTAGTTTTCTAATTTTCTCTTTTTACAATTATCATTCTTTCTTTCTTTTTATTTGGGTTTTTCTTTCCATGGGATGGCTGCGAACCGCGGCTGATGCTGATGCTGATGCTGATGCTGATGCTGATGCTGATGCTGGTTAGGTCGTCCATAACCCAGGCACCCCCCCCGACGCAGGGTTGGCCAACACCTGTCCGGATCTGATTCTGACCTGCGAAGAGCCGTACGAGAGGTACAGATCCGACGAGGTGCAGCATCGCCTGGCCGAACTGCCCTATGATCGGGTCCGATGCGGGTACATGATCAATGCGGTGCCTGTGGGCGAGCTGACGGGCCTGGTGCGCGAATTGCGCGATCGCGCGACGTATGTCTTTGCCACGGAGGTGGAGGGGGATTTCTACGAGCGATTTGGACCAACCAGCTGGAAGCAGTTGATGCATGCGCTGAAACGGGATTCAGATTCGGAGACCGTGTAGACTAGAGGCTAGAAGCTATCCAGTACAGTACAGTTCTCTGTCGATGCTGGTCGAGAGCCAACTGTGTAAGGCTGCGGATGGACCGGGTCGATCTGTCATTCTGGTGTGTTTGTTTAGCTGCCACTGGTGCCAAAGTTAGTGCTCACTAGTGGGAAGCCACCGTGAGCTGGGCGCCACCATGAGTCGCCGGGTCTCACTTTGGGCTCGGTGATGAGAACCAGATGGTGCAATTGGCCGATAACGGTGAGACAAAAGCACAGACGCACAGACGCCTCGTCAATCTGACATTGTGTATCAGTGGTTGCCTACTTGGCATCCGCACGCCAGCACACTGGCTTGAGCTGACTGCGGCTGCAAAGTCCATGACGGCGAGTCGACCATGAGGCAAATCATGGCGATGCGATAAGGAAAGTATAATCCTCGTATCAACGGAGTCAGTCTTTCACGATGTACAGTACCGAGTCCGTACTGCCGGGACGTATTTTATGGCGTTTGGGGTCATGGGCCGGACATATCAGGAGTCAGATCCAGCGGTGGCTCGGCTATCATATCCCGCTGGATGGCGGGCGATGAAAATAGTATCATCGACTTGAAGTCACGGAAACGTGGATGCCATGGTCATGACGAGGATGACTGCGAACCCTTGACTTATTGTCTGCGATGAGCGTCGGGCGGTACTCTGGAGACTGTACTCAGTCGCTCGTCGCTGCCTGTGATCTAGTCTCTATCCCAGCATGACTTCCAGTTCACGTTCTGCAAGAAGCCCATCTGCTTCGCCTCGCATCTTTTCTGAGGTCCCGACGCCCGACAGCGAGGCGGATGGCTTGGATACATTGACGCCCGTCCGGGACGGCGAGGAGTATGTCCTGGTCACTGGCGGCCTCGGATTCATCGGCAGCCACACCTGTCTGGAGCTGCTGAAAGCGGGATACAATGTGCTCATCGTCGACGACCTGAGCAACAGCTACCGTCATGTCTTCTCCCGGATCCTGCTGGCCGCAAAACTGCACTGTGACCGGACGGACGGCCACTGTCCCAAGGCGACGCTGTACGACGTCGACTACCGCGACACGTCCGCCATGCGGAAGCTCCTCGACGCCTATCAGCGGGACCCATCGACACGGCAATCGAGGATCATCGGAGTCATCCACTTCGCCGCCTTCAAGCAGGTCGAAGAGAGCATCCACACCCCTCTGAAGTACTACCGCAACAACATCAACGGGCTCGTCGACCTCCTCGTCCTGCTCGACCAGTACCGCATCACCACCTTCATCTTCTCCTCGTCCGCCAACGTCTACGGCACACTCGCCGAGCACCGGCCCCTCCTCCACGAAGACGCATGCACCCACCAGCCAGACCCCGGCCAGCGATTCGGTGCGTTTCACCCCGCGGAGATCCACAACTCCCAGATCACCAACCCCTACGGCCGCACCAAACTCTTCGGCGAAGCCATCCTCGCGGACCTGGCGCGCGCGAACCCCGCCTGGACCATTGTCGCCCTACGCTACTTCAACCCCATCGGCTGCGACGCGTCGGGCCTCCTCGGCGAAGACCCCAAGGTCCACCCCTCGAACCTCGTCCCCGCCCTCGTGGAGATCCTCACTGGTCGACGAACCGAGCTCCTCATCTACGGCAGTGACTGGGAGACGCCGGACGGCACCCCGGTCCGGGATTTCATCCACGTCACGGATGTCGCGCGGGGCCATACGGCGGCGTTGGCTGCGGCGCGGGACGGCCGCGTGCGGGATGGGTTTCGCACCTTCAATCTCGGGACGGGGCGGGGGCATTCGGTGCTGGAGCTGGTGCAGACGCTGGAAACGGTGTCCGGGCGCACGATTCCGAGACGGGTGGTGGGGAGGCGAGCGGGGGATATTGGGTCGTGTGTGGCCAGTGCGGAGCGGGCGGCGGCAGAGTTGGGGTGGACGACGGCGAAGTCGTTGACCAATGCCTGTGAGGATTTGTGGGGCTATCTGCAGGAGTAACAGGCGTATAATCTACATCAATCACCAATCTCACAGCTAACGTGGATTTGTGATTTGCGTTCTCAGTGGTAGGTAGACATATACATATAGTGTGCATCTATCTCTAACCCTGGTAGGCCAGTGTTCTCTCATATATATTACTGCCAATCATGTGACAGTACCGCGTGATGATCTACCATACCCAGCACCTATAGAAGATATTGTAGATATATCTATCCGAACTTGACGAATGACTACTGTTTGTCTGGACATCAACCGAGGTCATGGCTATGACGACGTCATGCACGTGAGTGCCTCTCCACAGCATTTCCTGTCTTCTAGTACGGAGACTCTGTACAGAGAATGGACCAGGACGGAGTAGATCCAGTCTCAACATGGCCTGATTGCCGCAGTTGATTGGCCAATGATTCAATGAATCGCCACGGATCCGGGGTTGGGCTGAGCACGTTTTCACATCTCCACTCTGATTGGTTGGACTGCACATGGCCTGAGGGGGTTGCCTGATTGGGCCGCCATTGACAGGGGAAGAATGTCGCGCTGACTTGTTGCATGCGCACGTGTCCCCTGAGGCTGAAGCTGATCGATCTGTTGCGGTCGGCCCCGTTCTTGTCCGTCGTCAACTGCATTTCAGTCACCGATCCCCCAATCCCCCAAGCTATCGAGATGAACGTCTTCAAGGAACAGCGAGGGCGCATCGCGCTCTACACCGCTCCACGGACCAAGGACGGTGCCACCATCGCCATGCTGATCGAGCTCGTCGGGTATGCTCTCCAGCGCTTCCTGCAGCGGTGCGAGTACTGATGGCATAGACAACTCCATTGCGTGCACCTCGTCCACAGCATCAACGAGATCAAACACGACGATGCAAGCGCACACACCAGCCTCCCGGTCCTCTTCGATGTAACCAGCGAAGGGAAAAAGACCAGTGCATCCGGCTTGTCGGACATCACCCGCTACCTTCTCACCACATATGACGCCGAGCACCACTTTTCGTACAAGGACGGGTCCAAGGAAGCCGAGGAGGTGACTAACTGGATTGCGTTTCTGGACAAGACCATCCACGGCGATAATCCGGGGGAAACCTTTACGCGGAAGGCCCTGCGGCTGTATCTGCATCTTGAGGAGCATCTGCAGAAGGCGCAGAGTCCGTATCTGGTTGGCAAGAAGTGGTATGTCTGCGGCCGGCCGGCAACTGGGAGGCGTGCTAACACATGCAGTACACTGGCGGATTTGGTTGTTTTCCCATATGTAGCCAGTGCGAGCCAGGCCAACTTGGATCTCGAGCGCTTCCCCGAGTTGACGACCTGGCATGATCGACTGGTCCGCAATCCTCATGTGGCCAAGGGCATGAAGGATGTATATTTGGAGGCGTAGTCTGGTGGAATCATGGCGTAGATGCGATACATGTGTGAATTTGTACATAATGGTTGTAAAGCCAATTTACCCCCCCGCCACAGCCTCAAGAATGTCCGTCACTTTCTGGATATCCTTATTCTCCACCTCGATATAATGCCTCATCGCCAACGCCGTCACAATCACCATCTCCACGAACCGCTCGTCCCCCGGCACAAACACTTCGATCTGCTGCCCCTTCCCGGTCAACGAGAGCTTCTTGTCGTAGCGTGCTAACAACCGCCGGCCACTGTCAAACAACTCCAGCTTACTCCCGCCCCATGCATCGGGCTTCCACTTGAAGTGCCCTAGCGGCGGGTAATCGAAGTGGTGGTTATCGCTTTTGAGGAGATCGCGCTTGAGCATGAATTCCTGCCCGTGAAGTGTGATGTCCACCTTGCTAGAGGGGAATTTGTGGACGGTGCAGGTTCCGACGGGGACAGGCGCGGGGGACCATGGTCCTGGCGGCGGGAGACGCGAGACGGTGAGATGCGGTTTGGATTTCTGCGTCGCGAGCTGGAAGGCTGGTCGGCCTGCGCAGGTGATTGTTTCCCCCGAGCTGTCGAGGGCAAAGGTGTAGACGGGCTGGGGGGAAGTGCTTTTGGAGAATAGTCTGTCCATGACTGGTTTGGTTATGATATTGGAGCTGTTGGCTGAATCAAATCTTCAGTCGGTTGGGATGGCCGCTGAAGTGCTGGAACCTCTACTTATACATCATGGAGGCGGATTTCTCCAGACCATGCTCCTGATGCTGCCGTGGCTATGATCTGATGGGATGCCCTTTTTGGCAATGGTCGATTCGAGGCTAGTCCCAAAAGGGTAATTAACGTGCATCCCCATGCGGCGCCAAGAGCTGATCGTCCGTAGTCTCGACTTCTGCATTGCCTGACAGCGCCTGAGCCCATGGATGCATGCACAGAAATGACCATTTGGGATACTCAAGGATGCTCAGACATCGATCTAACCAGGAGAGTTACCGCCATGCTGTGGCTCAGTATGGAAATGTCGTTCCCTTCTGGACTGCTCAAACATCGCCTTACGGTGGGTGACTCGGTGACTCTTCACCGTTCCGCAATCTTGAATCAGATTTCTTTGAGTCAGTCGATGTCATTCAGCCTGTTGAATAGTAGTCTGTATATACGCGTAGACTAGGTTCATAGTGTTATAGGTCTTTGACCAAGCATTACATCTACCGATATAAGACGACAGTTCTAGACTCAAACCAGGTAAAACTATGGAGGACACCCAACCTCCAAGTCTAGTCACATCTCACCTGATCCAAGGACTGGAACTCCAAATAGTGACAGACACCGTCAGAGGACCTAACCTCAAGCAGTCAACTTCCCCAGCAAGAACCGCGCCGCATCCCCCGTATTCGCCCCGTACGTGAAATGCGCCGCCGTCACAATCAACGTGCCATCACACACCAAATCCCCCATGGCACAGTAGATCTTGACCTTGTCCTTGGGGAAATTGGCAATCTGACCCCGCTCCTGCGCATTGCGCGTATACCCAAACAGCACAACCCCCTTGATCCTCTCCTTGACCTCCTCCGGAAGCCGCTTGATCGACCCGTCCATCACCGCCGTGCCTTGGCTGTACCCCCCCGCGACAATCTGCGTGTCGGGGCATTTGGACGCAGCTTGCTTGAAGAGCTCCATTGCCTCGTTGATCGCCGCCTGGGAGGTGTTCTCGGGGAGAGCATTGGACGCCAGATCGGCTGTGTAGGCGGGTCCGACGCCTTGGCAGGCTACCTGGCCGGGTTTGGCGGCTTTGAGGCTGTTGCAGACTGCGGGGCCGGTGGATAACCCCTGTTGACGTTTAGTTCTGTTGTTATTGGGAGAGCCTGCGGGGAGTTCCTTACCATGAGCCCTGGCTCCGTGGATGCGCGCGCGAAGATGAAGGTGATGGGTTTGCAGGCTCCATTGCGGAGTTCGTTCCCGGAGGACACTAAAGTCTGTTAGACACGACCACGACCACGACCACGATGCAGACACGGAGCGTATGTACGTACATTGTCTCTCCTCGATGGCCACGGGGCTGGCGGCAGCGAGGCCGGCGAGGGCAAGGGTCAATAGGCGCAGGTTCATCTTTGTTTGGGCGTTTGTCTGGGGCGTCTGTCTGGGGAGAGTTGCTAATCACACAATCCTTGCCCTGGCAGGGGTCTTATTTATATCTACGGTTCTTGGATTGATAGAGACTCATCCTCGGCACTTGACCCGGAATGAGAATTTGATGGCACTGCCAGGCAGAACAGTCAGGGTCTAATGCCGGGTCCCGTTGGAGTCGATTCCCTCAGTTTCAGAATGTCTTGAATAGTTCGTTTTAGATCTGATACTCCGTACCGATTGAGACCCTGAGTCCCCTGCCAAGGCCTGAGTACCGTCCCTGAAGGTGCCCGATAACCTGTGAGATGTGGGCCATGTCTCCTCAGAATAGTGTTAATGATACTCCGTGGTTCGCCCGAAATATGGGGAATCCCGGACGAATTGCCCAATGCGGTTTGAACTCTCCCAAAGTCCTAAACTTTGGACTCGAGACTACTTGATTTTCACAGACCTGAAACAATAATCGATCATCCAGCCCTACTCCGATACACTACATGACTCAGGGGAGGATCCGCTGGAGAAAGTCAAACGCTGATCATCGAACGCGCCCAACGAATCATTCAGGCCAGATCCTGCAGATTGACCAACTCAAAATACCGCCCTCGCTTGCGAAGCAGGGCCTCATGCGTCCCTGACTCCACCACCGCCCCCTGATCCAGCACGTAGATCACATCTGCCCGCTGGATGGTACTTAACCGATGCGCCACGGCAATCGTCGTCCGGCCCTGGGCCGCCGCGTCTAGCGCAGCCTGCACCACCTTCTCCGACTCCGAGTCTAGCGCAGAGGTTGCCTCATCTAGCAGTAAGATCCGCGGATCACGGATGAGGGCGCGCGCAATGGCGATGCGCTGTTTCTGGCCGCCGGAGAGCATGCCCCCTTTTGTGCCGACAATCGTTTCGAAGCCTTGTCTGTTCCTCATTAGCGACCCAGAACTACAAAAGGATTTTTTGTGCGGGGAGAGGGTGGCCTACGGGAGAGAAATGATAAAATCGTAGATATTTGCGTCCTTGCACGCCTTGATCAGCTCGTCTTCCGACGTGTACGGCCGGGTACTCCCCAGGAGAATATTCTCGCGGATCGTCCCCTGGAATAACGCCGGTTCCTGGCTGACCAGCGCCAGGTGGCTTCGGTACGAGGTGAGGTCCCAGGCAGCAATATTACTGCCGTCGACGTAGATTCCCCCCGTCAGAGGGTTGTAGAATCTTTCCAGCAGGGAGATGATCGTGCTCTTCCCGCTGCCGCTGGCGCCGACCAGGGCGACGAACTGGCCGGGTTTGACGGTTAGATTCAGTCTGCGTAGCACCGGTTGGTCCATCCGGCTCGGGTACCGGAAGGAGACGTCGCGGAATTCAATCAGCCCGCGCATCTCTGGCTGGGATTTGTGGCGTGCCGCAGCCCTGCACTTCGACTGCATGGTCTCGCCGCTGAAGAGCCGCTTGAATTCCCCGGCGGCGTGCTTCGCCTTTCCCAAATCTGGTGCGTGCGAGAAGACGGTTCCCGCCGCCTGCGCGCCGAAGATCACCTCGCTGAAGCAGACGTAAAACTGGAAGAGGGAGTACTCTCCATGCCCGAGAAGCGTCCCACCGTACCAGAATCCCAGAGCCATGCACAAGAACGGCAGGGCCTGCGAGCTGGCATACAGGAGCGACGATTTGACGATGGGGAGGAGATCCCGCTTGAGCTGGTCCTGCAGCTGCGTTTGATACGACTCTAAAACCTCCCCCTCCATCGTCAACGAAGCGACCGTGCGAATCGCCGAGGCCGCTTCGCAGGCGGAGCTGGCCGACTGCTGGTACGCTGCCTTGGCGCGCCGCTGGAACTTGTCCAGCATCCAGACGCGGATAAAGCCGCAGAGCAGGAGGACAGGCACGGCGGAGATGCACACCAGCGCGAGCTTCCAGCCCATGACGATTGCGATACCCAGCGAGGCGACCAGGTTCACCGAGACGATGAGCAGGGTGCCGAGCGTGACGCCGCTGATGCCGGCCAGTTGCTTTGTCTCTGCGCTCAGCGTCGCGGTCAACGCGCCCGTGGTGTTCTCCGGCTCGTCGAAAAAGGATATGTCCTGGTGGAGCATTACGCGGAAGGCCTGGCTGCGGGCCCGGTAGACCATTTTCTCGGCGCAGTAGGCGAATAAGCTCCCTTGGAAGGCATACAGAAGAAACGTGACAAGCCCGAGCATGAGGAACATGAGCGACCAGAAGCTCGCGTCGTGCCGGAGCTTGGGGTATTCCCAGGGCGGGAGACTCAGCGTGCTGACGGCTTTGGCGAAAAGGACGGCCTGCGAGGGCTGGATGCCTCCGGCGAGGACGGATGCAGCCAGCCCCAGCGCCAGAAGCGGCCATTCGGGGCGGTTGAACGAGGCGAGGAATTTGAACAGCGTCCAGAGTGAGTAGGACATCTCTTTGGCTTTGTGCAGGTGCACCGGTAGCGCCGATATCGACAGGCGAGACATCCGCTGCTTCAGCCGCTCTCCCGTCTTCAGCCCAATGTCAGACGCGTCGTCCTGAGCATCATACTCCGAGACGTCATCGTCTGTCGGATAGTCCAGGTCAAAGAAAAACGTCCGCATCGGGCTCCGAGCCATCTGGCTCATCCGCGTGAGCCGTTTCTTGATCTGCTGCGCCTTGACCATGCCGTAGTAGACGCCCCTTCTGTCCATGAGACGGTCATGCGAGCCCTGCTCGACAATGCATCCATTGTTTAGGACGACGATATCATGCGCTTCTTTGATGGTGGACAGCCGGTGCGCAATCACCACGGTCGTCCGGCCCTGCGACGCCTTCTCCAGCGCCGCCTGCACCAGCCCCTCGGATTTTGTGTCAAGAGCGGAAGTCGCCTCGTCCAGCAACAGGATTTTCGGGTCTTTGACGATGGCCCTGGCAATCGCGATGCGCTGCTTCTGGCCCCCGGAGAGCGAGAAACCCCCGATGTTGGTTTCGTAGCCATCCGGCAGGGCCATGATGAAGTCGTGCGCATTTGCCATGCGGGCTGCATCCTCGATCCGTTTCTGTATCTGCTGAGGGGGTTCGTGTTCATGCTTCGAGCCGATGAGTCCGACCCGGATGTTCTCCGCGATCGTGGCGGCGAAGAGCCGTGGTTCTTGCGAAACAAGTGCCATTTGCTGGCGCAGCCAGCGAAGATTCAACTGCTGGATATCATGTCCGTCGAGCAGGATATTCCCCGCGACCGGGCTGTAGAAGCGTTCGAGGAGTCCGATGATGGTGCTTTTGCCGGATCCCGATGGTCCGACAAAGGCTGTGGTTTTGCCGGCTGGGATATAGACGCTCAGGTCGTGCGCGACGATGACCTCGGGCCGAGACGGGTAGACGTGGCGGATATTTTGCAAAACGATGTTTCCACGGACATGGTCCAGGGTGATGCCCGTGTCGAATGACGCGTCTAGGGGAGATTGCCGATCGATCGTGCTATACAGCTTGGTCGCGGCCGCAACCGCAGTGGACAGCGCCTGAGTGTTGGGCGCAATATTGCCCAGGTTGTACGATCCGAGAATGATCGCCATCAGGATCGTCAGCACATCACCGGCCTTGACATGGCTCCCGTCGTCGACCAGGAACCGCGATCCCATCCAGAATCCCAGCCCGTAGTTGAGATACATGACACACAGCAGAGCTCCAACCATCAGCGCGAAGATCATCTGCGCCCGCATCCCTGGTCTCTCTGCATCCTTGAGGTGTTTCTCATACTTAGTGGCTAGCGTCTCCTGTGCGTCGAATGCGACCACTGTTCGGATCGAGTCGAGAATATCCTCTGCTAGACTTGCGCCTTGGCCTTGGCAAGCCAGCCCGCGCTTGTTGAAGCCGAGCATGGCTGTGGAGCAGCCACCCATGATTAGCAGCAAGGCGACCAGGGTGGCGCTACAGATCAGTGCCAGCTTCCAGCTCTTGATGTATGCGATGATGAACGCCGTGACGAACGTTGATAGTCCGGTCAAGGCTAGACCGACCTTTTCGGAGATGCCGTCTTGGATGAGGTTCGTGTCGGCCGTGATCCTGGTCGTTATCTCTCCCGCGCCCAGCGTATCGAAGAAGGCGATGTTCTGTCGTAGAATGGCACGCAGGTACTCGACGCGGATCTGCTGCACGATATGGTCGCCGGTGTAGATGAAACCGACCGTGGCCAGGTAGATGGTTGCGAACTCTCCGATAGCCAGGTAGACAAAGTAGACGACGTACTTGGTGAGCTCATGGTGGAAGTGCGCGTAGGCGATTTGTCCGCTGACGATGTCTTGAAAGGTGGAGGTCAAGTTGCCAAAGAGGACCTATCTCGTCAGTTATAATCATAGACGACGGCATAATAGGATACTTACAGTAAATAGAGGCAGTACAGCGCCGCCTATGATGGCGCAGGCCGAGCTGACGACCAGGATCGCAATGTCCCATCGCGAGCCATATCGATAGATCCCAAAGAAGCCTACCTGCGACTCTGGTGCATCGATCTGTCTCTGCAGGACGGCTTTCTCTGCTGCAGACAGACCAAGGGTTGCTGAACTTCCCCCGGGAGACTACTCCATTAGCTGAAGCTGTCAACGGATGCAGTGTACTTACTTCAGGAATGCCCTCTAGCTCTATGTCCTTCGACTTCATCGTGTATGTTCTCTTCGTTCTGGACGGGACATCTTCGCTACGAGATATCTGGCCTGTAGCAATGTGGCGGTCCACAGGATTCTGAGACGGGGCATGGCTGAGACCATGTGATACTCTCTCGCAGTCGTTACTCAAAGCATCAATGTGGAACGTTTCACCAGCTGGGGGTGTCGACCAGTTTCAAAAATCAGACGACCCACGAACTGACACTGACAGCCCTCGGACTCCAACTGCCGAAGCCCAGGTGCCGTGGCCTCGGTGATTGCAATGACCAACTTATGAGACCGTGCTGAGTCGCATCATCAAGTCAAACGGTTGCTTGACTTGCTAGTCTCGGAGATCGACAGTTGAAGCAACTAGCGTCTCACTTGGCTAAAACCCCGGGACCTTCTCGTCCGCTGGTCTCAATCTTATGTTATGATTGGAGACTACTCGAGTTCCAGCCTTCCGGGTACCAGAACGTATGTACATCTGACAGACGCGTGTTTGGAATAGATGAACTGATAGGGCACGCTGATACCTCGATTCCGGGGTGTCGACGGTCCATGGTTCAAACATCCGGTGTTTATAGCAGCGAGCGATGAAACTGGTCTGAAATTTGGGTCCAACGCGAACACTCAATAACCAGCCTAAAGTCGGCCGCTCTAGACTTAAATGAGCCCATCAATAGGGTTGCTCGCAAGGTTCGTGCGAAACAACTGGACAGTGGGCCTGGGGATCACGCCGTTAGACTTACAGTAGTTCCGGGATCTGTGCATCCTCAGTAGATACGAAGGGGTCTTGGCTTTGAGAAGGACAGAGAACTACCCGGACGAACTACCGATGGGTATGAGATGCATCACATGAATCAAGACAAAACACAACACAACCCACAAAACAGGACAATGTATCAGTCAATCAATCTCTTGCGCAGTTTCACCTGGAGGTCCGGCACGTCCCAAAAGGCGTAACACCGAGATTGCCGCTGCCAGTCCCTGACTTTGCCCACATGCTCGGCCTCAAACTCTAAGAAGAAGCCGGCTAGAGTCAATTGGAGCATCTGTTTGGCAAAGTACTTGGCAATACAGGCCCGACTTCCGATCAGGAATGGCTGGACCGCCTCTTTCCGGTCTGTCGATCCTGGCTCCGTCCATCGCTCCGGGAGAAACTCGTAGGGAGAGCTGAAGTACTCCGGATTGTGATGCAGCGCAAACAAGGACGTGCAGATCTCCGTCTACATCACGTTAGCAGAGGGACTAGAGTCTGAAACTGAAGCATTGTACTCACCCCAGCAGGGATATACACCCCATCCACATACGCCCCAGGCGAAACACGCGGGCCCCCCAACGGCACCGGCGGATACAAGCGCAGCGCCTCCGTAATCACGGCATTGAGATAGGGCAGCTGCGCCGCAACATCCCCCGAGATATCGTCCGCGGACGCAAACGCCGTCTGTAACTCCTGCACCAGCTTCACATGCGCCTCCGGGTGGGTCAGCACCAAGTAAATGACCGCGCAGAGGGCGTTCTGCGTCGTGTGGAACCCCGCCAGCATGATCGCTGAGAAGTTTTCGGCGATCTCGTCTTCAGGGAGCTCGCTGCCCCCCGATCGCTCCATCACCTCGACCATGATGTCGCGGCGGGTGTGTGGTGCATGCAGTTGTCTGATACGTTAGCTTGTTTCGCACCAATTGCCGGCAACCGAACCTACTCGTTGATGAGTCGCATGCGGGCTTGCTCCGCGCGAAGTCGGATCCCCTTGCGCAGAAACCGCCGCAGCAGCCACTTGATTGCGGTTGGGATGCCGGAGCCCTCGAATTGGTCTCGGATGGTTGCCCAGTAGAAGATGCGCGGCAGCTGCTCGGTCCAGAAGTATGGCTTGCCGCGTTTCAGGCAGCCCAGTGGCTTGCCCAGTAGGACCTCGGAGACGGTGTCTACCGAGTGGCAGTAGAGGAGCTCGTTCAGCGAAATAGTGTTGTGCGTCTCAAGTTTGTCTCGGATGACTTCGTGCAAGCGCAGGATGCACTCGCGGATGACCCCGGCGTGGGCATGCATAGAGCCAGGGGTGAACGAGGGCCCGAACAGCTTGCGAACCGAGGCATGGTAGACGGGATCTGCAGCCGTGAAGATATTGCGCCGGGAGATGTTTCGGTAGAAGCTAGTTTTCAGGAATGCAGCGCCTTTGCCCGTGCCGGTGCTGTAGATCTGACGCAGGGCTTTGACGGTGTTGGTGGTGGCTTGACCGGGGGCAAATCGGACGATGTTGCCTGGTCTGTTAGACTCAGTCCCTCAGTGACGGACAAGTGATGTAGTACATACCGTAGGACTGATGAAGGGAATGAAAGCGGTATGTACTTCGGCCGGAGAGGAAGGCAAGCTTGGTGCCAATCTGCGGATATGAGATGCGGTTCTACCTGTCGGAGGACGGACTTACACCGCAGAGATATAGGTCAACGAACGATCCAGGTACGCCTTTGATGACCGGTCCCTTTGGCGCCAGGCGGATTGCCAGTAGTACAAGGCACGGCACTAGAAAGACCGCAAGAACTGGAAAGGGAATGACCGGATAGGCGAGTTCGGGGAATGGCCCCGAGGGCAGCGACATGGCAACGAGGACCATACTGAGAATGCAGTGGACGAGGGTTGGGAATGGTGATCCTATCCAGCGTCCAGAACATCCTCTACTATTTATCTTTTCTACAATCCCATGCCTCCGTACCAAATCAGCGAGGGCTAGATTGAGTTAAGCAGTGCGAAGACTTGCTCACTTGAGTTTCAGATGAAATTGGTCAGAATGTGATACACTGCCTCGGCTCTTGTCGTATTCTCTCATCTATCACTCTCTATGGTGTGATGGTTGGTAAAGACTCGATGCCGATCTGCGCTTCGTCTGGCAGTGGTGGATCCGTCGACGATGGACATATGAAACGAACCTTGGATGCAAAGTCGCGAAAATCAGATCCCCAATTTTGGTCACCGAGTTAAGGTCAGGAGGTTCTGCTGAACACTGGTGTTACATTTGCGGTCACTTACCTGAATCACACGGGTTGATTTCGTCGATTGATTGGCATATAAAAACCTGTCCCACTACGTACCACCTTGTCTCCATCCCAACATCTTGCCTCAAGCACTTCAATGGCTACTCCGACCCGGGTATTGTTCCTCGCTAATAGCGAGCACGGCCAGACGAATATCATCCTGGCCATCACCCATGAGCTGCTTGTCCGAGGAGACGTCGACGTACATATTGCCTCGTTCCCTGCATTGGAAAGACGGGTGAACAAACTCTTGAATGACAATGCCCCTTCCTACGATGACTCGTTTCGATCCCGCATCCATTTCCACCCCATTCGCGGACCCTCCAATACAGACGTGTTCATTCGCACGGGCAAGCGAGGAGCGTTCCATCCTCCTGGCTACAGCGGCGCCGTGCTCGGCTTCCAGTCACTCTGCGAAGACATCTGGGGCTGGACCGAAGACGAATACGTTGATATCTATCAGTGCTGTATGGAAATCATCAAGTCGGTGCAGCCTTCGGTGATTGCAGCCGACTTTTTCTTCCTGCAGGGCCGCGATGCCGCTTTCAACGCTGGCTACACGGCCATCTTGATCAATACCACATCGCTCACTCATATCGTGCTGGGCCTGCAGCCACATTCCGCTGCTCTATGGAAGTATCCATTGTAAGTCCCTCGCCCAGCATAGCTGGATCTGTTCTGACGGCCATAGGCCTGGAACGGGATTCCCCTACCCGCTTCCTCCGTACCTCATCCCGCTCAACACTCTGGCCGTGCTCAAAACGGCCAAAATGTACCACGGCAGCGGTCGCCGTCGCGAAATCCGCGAATGGCGCATCCGGCACAAAATCCATGGTCGGTTCCCCTTTGCGGACGCCTGGCGACCGGACCGATTCCACCTGTCACCAGCGCTGAAAGAGCTGGACTGGCCCATGGATGTGCCGGATAATATCCTCCCGTGCGGACCAATTCTCCTTCCCACCGCATCGGTAGCAAAGCAGGACCCGGAACTCGCAAGCTGGCTGCACAAGGCGCCGACTGTCCTGGTTAATCTGGGAACGCTGTACGCGCCAGACCCAAAGGTGGCAGAGCATATTGCAAGTGGATTGAAAATGTTCCTCACCTCCTGGAAGGGAGAGAAGGTGCAGATTCTGTGGAAGTTGCCTAAACATCCACATGACGAGGAGAATGTCTATGCTCAGTCGATCAAGCCCCTCCAGGCCGAGGTCGAGGCGGACAGCGCGCGCATCCAACCGTGGTTCGAGGTTGAGCCGATGGCTATGCTGCAGACGGGGCAGATCATCTGCTCTGTGCACCATGGCGGAGCCAACTCGTGGTATGAAGCAATCCTGTAAGTCCCCTCTTCTGTCACATTGCATTGCTCGGGGCTAACGGGATAGAAATGGTGTGCCTCATGTGGTACTGCCTGCGTGGCAAGACTGTTACGAGAATGCAGCTCGAGCAGAATGGCTCGGAATTGGTGTCTATGGCAACAAGAGCCGCGCGCCTAACATCGACGCCAAAGAGCTGAGCAAGGCGTTGCTCAAGGTCATGGGTCACAGGTCGTACAAAACCAAGGCACTCGAGCTGGCCAAGCTCTGCCGCAAGAAGGAAGGCCGTGTAGCGGCGGCTGAGAAGATCGTCGAGCTGGCGCTCAACCCAGACAGAATGGCCATGCACATGCCAGAGGTGAAGCTCGAAGACACCAAGCGCCCCTTCTACAAGATCAGAAATCGTGCTGGGATGGTCCTCGAAACCGCGCAACCTTCTGAAACAAAGAGCAAATCTGCCCGTGTGCCAATTCTTCGAGACATCAAAGAAACCCTCGTCGTGACTACACTATGCAATGCCTGGTTTCTCTTCCCACTACTCGGATACTCCCTTCTACTCGTCCCCCGACTGCGTCTCTTTGTCCTCCTCTACATCCTCTACGTCAAATATCTCGCCAAAGCACACAAAACCGGCACTTTATCTCTCCGCAACGATCGCCTCCGCACGTCCTGGATCTGGAAAGCCTACGCCTCCTACTTCCCCCTCCGCCTCTACCGCTCGGTGCCCCTCTCCCCCCGCAAAAAGTACATCTTCGGCTACCATCCCCACGGCATCGCCCTCCGAGGAGCACTCGGGACCCTAGCCGCCGACGCTGCCGCATTCTCCGATCTCTTCCCCGGCGTTACGAACACGCTCCTGATGAAAGACGAGGCGTTCTACCAGCCTATATATAGGGAGTACCTTCTCTCTACGGGGGTGAGCGGCGTGTCCCACTCGTCGTGTATCCGACACCTGACCCGCGCAGGACATGATGGGCAGGGTATGGGCCGGGCGATTACCATCACCGTTGGCGGAAGTCGCGAGTATAACATTGCGCGGCCGGGGACGATGTGTGTGGTCGTCCGCATCCGCAAGGGCTTTGTGCGGGTGGCGGTTGAGACGGGGGCGGATCTCGTTCCTGTTATTGCCTTCGGGGAGAATGAGCTCTTTGATTGTGTGAATGTGTCCTCGTCGACTGTGCTGGGGGTTGTGGCCAGGGTATGGGAGTGGGCTGTTGGCCACAAGGTGGCGTTTTCGACTGGTCGGTTCAACATCTTCTGTCCGTATCGGCGGCCGGTGAATGTTGTTGTTGGGGAGCCGATTCCTGTGACGCAGCAGCGGTGGGATCCCGATCAGGCGTATATTGACCAGTTGCATGGGCAGTATATCAAGGCACTGGAGAAGTTGTGGGATGATTGGAGGGATACATTTGGTGTAGACCGGTCTGTAAGGTTTGAGGTTGTTGAATGATTCATTTGATGCCTTTGCAGCTTCTATGGGTATATTGAGAGGTAGTATCAGCCGTGGCTTTGCAATATAATCACTACCGGCTAGCATCTTTAGAAGGAAACTGTCTACCATTGCACAAAACCCAGCTTGTACAACCACCTCAATGAAGCAGCTCATTGTTGCCTCCTGAAATGACCTACAGCTACAGGGTGAGTGTACTGATGTTAACACCGAATGCTTAGAAGAATTTTGATTTGCAAACTAAAATCAAACAGAATCTAAAACAAGGCAGTCAAGCGATGTAACAGAAAAGCAATAAAGCAGAAACAACAACCAAGCAATCTAACAGACATTGGTTCAAGTCCTTTCCGTCTCACGATGGATTCATCTAAGTAGCGTTGGGCTTGGGAAGAGCGTGGTAGCTGACATCGTTGTCACCAATCTGCCAGGTTCCGCCCTTGGTGTCCTTGTTCTTGCTGCCGTAGCATTTGGAAGAGGGATCAGCCATCTTCATAAGGTATGTCTCGCAGTCAGCCTGGTTGGGAGTGTGATCTCCATCCTTCATCTTGTTGTGAATTTCAACTGTATACTCAGTCAGCCAGTATCACTAGGACTTGGATCAAGGAGTCTCACAGTCCACAGCGGCAGGAACATCCCCCTTGAGATAGTATCCGTTCTTGACAATCGCCGCGTGCTTCTGTCCCGCTCCGATGACAGTTGGCAGCCCGTCCTGGCTGTGGGTGACATGGTAGCAGTACTGCTCGACAGCAGACTTGTAGCCGGAGTGGCTCTTGCGCTTGTCGTCCGCGATGGGCATCCAGTTGTCGCCACAGCTGGAAATGTAGTTGCTCTTTCCGCGCTTTTCGAGGTCATCCGAGTCGTTGGTCACACCGAGGTCAATAATATCACGCTTTTCGAGGTCTCCGGCGCTCAGAGGAGTCACGCCGAGATCGACGATCTCTCCGACAAGGAGGGGAGAGCGCTCCTCGAAGGATCTGGGAGCGGCAGTCGCGGCGGTGGCCAGGAGGCCAATGGAGATGGCAATCTTGGAGAAATGCATTGTAGTGATGAGTATCTTGGAAAAGATCAAAGATGAGTTTTTGACTTGCTGTTCTGGATCTGTGACTGTTGCTGTTGTTGATGATGATGCCAGAGGGCTGGGAGATGCCATGGCTTTATATCTTTCGATTTCATTGATCTCCTTTATGAAGGCTTGAGATGATGCCTTGAACTGTCTCTATGGAGCACAGCCATTTTCCAACCAACTTGGTCGTTTCGTCTCCACGTCTTCATCGCGGCGCCATCTATTTCCTCAGGAGATTCCTTCAATGCAATGGAAAAAATGCCTCAACTGAGGGCGAAGTCGATCTTCAGTCTCCTGTTGTTGGTGTTGGGGGCTACAGCGAGGCATACTCACATCTCCTATAGATGATCTAATCGTGAGATTAACAGACATTACGTCAACTCACAGCGGATTAGAGACAGCAAGGCTCTCTGAGAAGAGCTGGTCAGCACCATCACCAGACGCAGGAACCAACAAGGAATCCTTTGTTGGGGGCGGCGGGTTTCATGTTATTGACCCTGCGGGATGTCAGAATGTCAAGTGCAAGTGTTCTGTATGACCTTCGGTAGCATGGCCTCTCCGAAGATGCCAAGCACATGCAGCGTTAATATGAAACAACCGTCGGGATGAGACGCGGGTCGTTGCGGCCCCATCCAACAGCCAAGCCCTAAGCCTCACCGGCTTTTTGACCAGGACCCTCTAGAAGACCCCAACATGTTGGTTGGTCTTGGCATGGAGATAGACTCTGTTCACCTTTAGAACTGCATCGTTTGCTCTTGGCGGCCCCTTAACCCTAAGGCTTTCGAGAGCTAAGGTTGGTTTACTCTGCAGTCAATGACCCGCTGGTGGCAGTTCTGCAACCCTTGAATCAGCTGCTGTTGGGAGCAAAAGAGCGCCTTGCAAAGGCCTCTATTCCTTCGATCCAACATCATGGGGGCGAGAATAATGTAGATGGGTAGAGTAGTAGAAGATTTGCAGTCTCGAACGTTATATAAAGGGATCGAATTCAGTTGTAATTGAGACACCACGAACCCAACAACATCAAGCCCCATACTCCTCGAACTCTCACAAGCCACATCTCATTCAAGACCACAGTAGCAAACCTTACAATGAAAGTCTTCAGCTCCATCCTTGTTCTCCTGTTTGCGATCTTCCACCTCTGCCTCGCAGAAGACCACCCAGACCGGTTCCCCGACCAGAAACAGGTCGACAAAGACAACTACGAGGCCGTGACCCTAGCCGCAGCGCAAAAGGGTGTCCAGCTCGAGCACGGCAAACGCTACGCCTTCCGCGAGAAATGGGCCCCCGCCTACGGCGAATACATGTGTCTGCCTGACTACTCGCACGTGCGGCTCATCGTCGGCCAGTTCTTCAACTCTAACACGCGCTCTGGACGGCAGGCTTTCTCCGCCAAAGCCTTTGAAATGATCAGCGACGAGGCCGAGACAAAGCTCGGGCAGACACCCGTCGGTGGGAAGGTTGAGTCTCAGGTGACCGAGAATTGGTGGGCGAACCACTATTACAACTACAAGAAGAAAGAGTGGGTGCGCGTCAGCAAGGACAGCAAGTACGAGTTTCTCGGAGAAACGACGGCGACGGATGCGTATATCGAGAACCAAGGTATGTGGTTTGACTGAATCCTGGCATGGCTTTCTGGAAGTATCTGACCTTTGCAGGCCTGAAGTACGCTCGCGAACACCCTACTTACAATCTCGCCTGGAACAACTGCATGGTTTACACCAACGAGGTGTGGAAGGAAATTCACTGAGACTTGCAGTCCTCGTAAGGAGCACGGAAGGGCCAGTTGATTGACGGATAGTGTTGGGTTCGTGATTATAGAATCGAGTACATGTGGAATGTTACGTCTTGCTGTCTCTTTTGCTACTGAATCTTCATCATGCGTACCAATTAAGAATCTGATATGCTGCTCGCTTTGCTCCTTACCTCTACCTACCTTCTCTAAACATACTAGTTGATTTCATCTATTCGACATAGTTATACTTGGATTCCTAAGCCCCAGGCAAAACATTCTAAGCCGCTTTTGTAATTGATGCGTGCAAAACCACAGAAGTCGTAAATCATGGTTTTAGGAGTTGAGCATATCAGGTCTATCGTCTCTATAATATCCATCTCTTGATGGGCAACACTCGCTCAGAAATCACTTGGTTCGATGAGGATAAGTGGATAGGGTCCTGTCTCAAGTCAAGAAGCTGTTGTTGACATTTGCATGCAGTATATACCTTATTCATTGCAAAACACCCATGTTCTGGCTTCATTAGAAAACCAAGGCTGATGACTTCCCGGGGGGATGTATCGACTACGTTCCGATGGAGAAGCTTCCCCCGAGGAACCCGGGGCTATTGATCCAGCCGCATGAGTAGAGCCGTACGAGTTTCGTCTGGAATCATGGAATCAGAAATGGCTAGTAAACTCTCCATTCTTTCTTGCGATGATATATAGCTAGCACCTTGTTTCAGTCAGTCTATTGACAAGCCCTGCATTAAAGTTACATTATAGTTTGGGACGATTGGAGGGAGCACCGACAAGGATGTTTGACAAAATATATAGTACATGTCATGGAATCTGGGGTGGATTAGAAGTATGATTACGATGACATGTTAACATGGACCCTATGATGGGAATATATATTCAGACCGACCCAATCCGCCAAACTATATCCAATCCACCCAGCGCAAAATGGGTGGATTGGTCTGGTTTCCGCGGTCAGTTGCACCTAAGGAGAATCAAAAGTTCAAGAACAGCTACGGTGATACAGTATACTATCTGGAGACACGATCTCCCTCTCAGAGATAGAGACAGAGAGAAAGAGTAACATTGGAACTATCCTGACTGGAATAGGGATTGGGCCATCTGATTGGCGCAACCGCCTACAAACAAATACCTGGGACTATCACCATTTTGGCCAAAAATAACTAACCCTCTGCCCACTCACAGACAGCCAACAGACGTGACACAGCCGCCTTGACATGCAGTCGCCAAGAAGACGGTCAAACAGAATGAGCCTCTAAAAAGCGGCCCTCCGCCACAAATTAATTAGCGTGAAACCTAGTCCGTCTCTCATAAACCGCCAATAGGCCGCCCGCTGGTCGGCAGACGTGATCGCCCATCCGAGCATCCAACAGGCTCCGATCGCGAGTCCGGCAAGAAGGCGCTTGAGGGGGCTATCGCCGCATACGGTGAGAGTAAGAATTATACCGGCCAGGGCAGAGCGCAATGCGTTCAGATTCGTTATCGGAAGAGGCTGGGCGATAGAAGGCTCGGCGATACACCACGTAAAGAACAGGGTGCTTGTATTCACCGCGAAAGCGAACATTTTATCGACTTCATCGGTGACGGGATTCGAGAATGGAAACAGATAGGACAGACGGAGAGATTTGAGTTGACGGAGTGCAGTGAGCGCAAGGCCGATTGCTAGAGCCCGTCGAAGATAGAGTGGTGTCGACGATTCTTGCTCCATGGTGAAGGCCAAATGCTTTGACAGTAAAGCGGTGGATGAAATTAGCTCGACTCCTCTGGACTGGGGAAGAAATAAGGATAAAAAAAAGAATGAAGCAAAAGCGCTCGGATGGGGTTGGGGGGGGGGCTTAATATATAGATGCTTAGCAAGGCCAGGTGTGAATTTCCCACACATCAGTCATGATGATCATGACACAAGTACAGCCACAATAATAAACTAAGAGAATACACCCTGTCAAACAAAACTGCAGTACAAAACCAACAAGATCCCCAGATCACCTGAACTGCCTTCCCTTCAAACTTACGCAGGCCGGGCATTGAACATGAGACATTGCACATTGTAAACAAGATTGCAAGCATAAGCTGCCGCAACACCAAAACTGACAAGCACCAGTCCCTGGCGCTGGTCGTCGGTCCATTCATTGCTTGTCCACCCCAGCCCTATCTCAGCCATCCCCTTTTGCAGCACCGCCCCCGCGGCCAAACAGCAGGTTTTACCGTAGTCAATCCGACGATCCAAAGCCCCGGCGCCAGTATGCCCGAACACATCGTACACAATCGTATTCGTGAAGTCCGGATGATTCAGCGAGCGCAAGTCCTCGGTACTTCGGATGAGATGGTACGGAGCGTCACCGACCAGCAGCGCTCGTTTGTCCAGTAGATCGGGATTTGCTCGAATCGCATCCAGCTGGGCTAGATAATGTGCTTCCTCGTCGACCGAGTCACGCTTGGTCAGGCCCACGCGGTGGAAGTAGTCATTCAGACAGACCTTGGATTTGCTGCTGCAGGAAGAGGTGCAGCAGTGATCCTGAAAGACAAATTCGGTGCACTGGTCGCGACAGGCGTGGTACTCGCTGCTGCTGGGATTGAAGGCTTCTCCACATTTATTGAAGCAGCCGAGACGGATATTGTCCGCGTTCTGATTGAGGCATTTGCTGCAACCGGTTGCACTGACGATAGAGGCAAAGATGGCCACGTAGATGAATGAGAACAAGGGGAGACGCATCCTGTATAGCAGTGATGAAGGAGAATCTTGTGAATTCCCACAATGGTGATGGATAATGCTCAGTGACAGAGGCGAAGAGAGAGGCTTAAATTGGATGTCGTACGGATTGATGTCCTGGCATATTCACCTTCGTGAAAACACGGCCCCAATACATGAAACACCACAGCCGCATCACCCAGGCATCGGAGATTTCAACATGTTGGTTATCTTCTGGCGATCGTTTTCCACGGGCAGATTGACCCAGGTTGCAGATGTTGGATGCGCAGGGATACTGACGGGCAACACCGCCTCTGTTGGTCGACGGGGCCAGAATTGCTCGGCATCAGGGATCTTCAGATGTTGGTTTCCCCCCCACCAAGAGCAAAGAAAAGCCTTCCAGAGTGTGGGTGCAGGTGTTAAGACAAGGCAGACTCGACTAACTTCGCTTCATCATTGTCCGGTCACCTGATCTGGTGGTCATCCTTGCTAATGCCATCAACCATCATTCCCCTCTCTTCTCTCGATATCCCCGACTTCTCCATTGACTTCCATTTCGTTTCCATCAAACTCCAAATTAGAAATCTCAAAAACTCTTCTTTGATTCCTGTCGAATCTGAGCCATGGGTCAGACTGCGACCAAAGAATCTCCTGACGAGTTTCTCCCGCCTGTTCAAACCCGGGGTAGGGAGATCTCTATCCATTGCGGCAGCGAATACTGACCGTCCCCAGAGGAACTTTATGAGAGACTTAAATGGCGTCTCTGGAAGGATTGTCTGGGTGATGTTAAGCATGAATGGTTTCGAGCCATTTTCCAGATTTTCTGTACCGAGTCAGAATCAGAGAAATGTACGTCTGAGAGCATTGTTGACTTCATGGGAGTAACCTTGTATAGTCTGGACGGTGTCCGACCTGCAGGAATTCATGATTAGCACCTTTCCTCCAGAGTTGGCATCGTGTGTCCGTGAAGCTGCTCCGATCTTACATCGTTGTCTCGTGCGACTTGGATCGTTTCCTTACCACAACGATCCACAACGTACTCTGTTGCAGGACGTCCTGCGTACAGGAATGATTATCCTGCTAAGATTGAATGGAGGGAAGCTTCTTGAACAAGACGACGGCAAAGCGTCACTCATCTACCCCGATCGTCTCAATGCTGCACAACGCACCTTATTGTTTCAGAGCATGGCAGACATGCAAGCAGCTAACACCAATACACCTCGCAATGCGGAAGATGACTTTCATCTTCAGCGAGCGCTTGATCTGATTACTTACGGTAATTTCAGCCGCAATCCATTGTTTCCGACCGCTGTGACCAAAGGGCCTGAGTATCCTCCCGCTGAACATTTTCCGTCGTCCAACTCAACGTTGACAAACGGATATATCCCCGTGAAGGACTTTAGACCCTTGCTACGGCTGATGCTTCTAACGCAGCTGCATGTGGCCGGTATTGACCCGGATGAGTTCACCTCCTGCCTAGCGCAGGTTGAAACGGTGACCGACTGCCTGCTGGCCGCATTTCAAGAGCAAAACGCCGCAGATTCTACTGGTATATCATTCGCGACTTTCAACCATGTACTTGGCAGGTCACTGGTGGGTATCAAGATGCTCCTTTTGACAAAAGGAGTATATGCTAACCCGGATTAGCAAAACCTTTTCTTGGGACTGCCCCGAGTGTTCGGGCCGTTATACTCGGTCAAACCCTTGCCGTCTGAGAAGCTCCCATCATCAGTTGGCGACGCGCAAATGCTACTGAGGAAACTGTTTGCTCCTTCAACCAAGACACAGCCTCCTCCAGAGGGGTTGATCACGAATCTCCCCCTCCTAAGTCTGCTCTCGATCGCCTTGCCCCAAGACTTTCCCGTCGAAGCGCAAAAGAGACTCTATTCTTCTGGGGATATAGATATTCAGCAGATACACACTTGCGTGTCCCTGGTCAGCACAGCAAAAGTTATGCTTGTGTCAGGCAACGGAGCATCGGAATCTG
Source organism: Aspergillus fumigatus Af293 (assembly GCF_000002655.1). Lineage (NCBI taxonomy): Eukaryota > Fungi > Ascomycota > Eurotiomycetes > Eurotiales > Aspergillaceae > Aspergillus > Aspergillus fumigatus. The sequence goes on from NC_007197.1 coordinate 3,705,522, forward strand.
TTATCTTTGGCGCATACTTTCCCAAGGGCTCCTCACTCAGCGGGGTTGCCAAGTCAAACCTCATTTTCCAGCTTACGCCAGTTCCCAGAGTCTTCTATAGCTCTGAGGAGACGTCGCAGATCAACCCGAACTGCTCTACAACAGACAGTCGATTGGAAGTTTCGGTGAAAGATGATGTTCTGGGCTTTATTACTTTGGCGTTGCAGTCGGACTCGACAGGCGCCCTTACAGCACGTGAACAAGGGGACATCAGTCTGACATTTGACGTTAACGCGGTGGAGGTTTTCAGTTATGAGGGGGAGTTTGTCCGTGTTGATACTTTCAATTAGGTTTGTCTTACATATGTTCTTCCGCGACAGGCCTTCGTAATGCATCCTTGACAGATGGGATATGAGTACCTGTGAAAGTTATATGCATACAAGTATACCAGCAAAGCCGGGCACCTACAACCCCTGCGGTAGTTACCTACGTATGTGATATTTTTACATTCAGTTTGCCTTCCAGGCTTGAGCTGTCCTGCCATTCGAAAGTAGGCTGTATGGAAGTGCGTCTTTGAGTCGAGGACGAGTCCCAAGCAGCGCATCTCAGTAGAACGTTGCATGCACAAACGCGCTTACTTCATCCTGGGCGACCCCCGTTTTCATGAGCTAGCCCTCGGTGTCTCTTGGCCCTTAGGAACATAGCTTCTCCTGCCTACCACGCTCGAAAGTCATTCATAGGATTGCATTCAACGTCCAAAATCTAATCCAGTTGTTTATGGTCATGGGTATCTTCCCTATCCGTCATAGACAAACGTGGCTTAGAGCCTCTTCGGCTAAGTAACTAACATGACTAAAAAACCAACATCTTGGCATCAAAGTACTAGGGTATTGCATCAGGACAAGATAAAACGGCCCCAAAGATCAACACAACACTAACCCCGCCACGATACACCAGTCCCAGTTCCACCTCGTCGCCTCAACTACATCATCTACATTCAACATGCCGACCCCACTATCCACCAAAAACCGCCATAATCTCATGCGCAGGCTGACAGGCCAGGAGGGGATACTCCAGAACCGAGCGAGTAGCCCCCTTTCCGAGGCAGCGCTGATCATCTTCTGCATGGCCTGTTTCTGGTTGTCCGTTGGGCCCCAGGGCCATACAACGCCGACGGATTTTTGCAGAGAGACGCTGGCGTAGTAACTGTTTTCTGCGGTGTAGGTGGAGTTCTGCGCAAGCTCATCCAGCGGGGCGTCGAAGAAGACGTAGCGATCTTCCTCTGCCAGTACCAAATCAAACAGCGTATTCCCGGTTCCCACGACCGTGACAGGCCCATTGACAAGGGTTTTGCTCGTCCCGTTCCAGTGGGATAGCCATCCACCAGAGCGTAGAGGAGCCAGTTGGTCGAGGAGGACCGGCCAAGTTGCATTTCCGTCCGATTTGATATCGATCAGGAGGGTAAGGCTGGTTGTGGGATCGGTCTCGAATACGCCTGCTGAGCTGTTGGCGGAGGAATCTGCGTTTAGGTTCGAGAGGATAGTTGTCAGTGGCTCGATATAGAGGCTCCTTAACGTACGATCCGGAGTCAGCGAGCGCTTGCCGTGACCAACGAGCAGATCGCTGCCCTCAAGCCAGACGTCTGCCTCGACGCCTGTGCAGCCTGCCGCGAGGGCCTCGTATAGTGGCACTGAGCGCCAATAGTCGTTGTGAGAGTGGCATTGGACCGGTACTATGCCTTGGCTGAAGTCTTTCGGCCAGGGAGATAGTGCCGCAAGTGAGTCTGCCGGGCCTTTCCATGTTTTGACGATCCTCTGGAGGCCGTTCGATGGGACAGTGTGTGTAAGTCGATCGATCAGAGTAAGCACAAGCGAGAACCACACGCTGGAAATGTCAGCAGGAAAAGCTTCACTCGAGGATAATGCTTACAGTACAGCTATACCACCCAGTACGAGGATAATCGCAACGATAACAAGGATACGATTTCTCCTGGCTTTCTTCTTCCCCACGGCTAAAGGGTCGAGTCTGCATTTGAAGCTTGTAACCCACCGGCGAGGAGGTTTCTGGTTTGGCTCATGGTAAGTGTGTAGAGACTTGTTGGAAAGATCAGAAAGCCGTCGTTCTGTTAGGGTTGTGTCACTGAGCGAATCTGAGCGCCGCAAGGAGAGACGCGAGAATAAAGGGAGGCCAGTCATGATTTGATTCGCGTAATGTAATGGAGCCTTCAGTGTGTAAACAACTATTTACCAGTCCCCCTGCTTCGTAGAAGTAATAAATAGACAACATATGGAGACCATTGCCGAAGCATTATGTAGGTGCCTCAATCATCCACGATTCCCAAGGCTGACACAAACCAGTCTAACGATTCGCAACAACATACATTATCCTGATAAGATTAACCAACATGTTGGTTTTTCGACAGTTGGGGGATTGCATGGATGCGACTCAGCCTCAATAAACATCCCATGGGGCCAAAATATCAGGGTCCATTTTGACCTGTTGGTGACCGCGGCTACAGTTGATGAAACCAACAACTTTGAAACGCAGGATCGACAAGGCAGACATGAAGATCGACATGGAAATAGTCGTACATAGATCTCTCTCCTCTGTTTGGCAACTCTGCCTCGACGTTGCTTGGGTTTGCTCTAACCCAGTACACAGAATTGCACAATTGGAAGTAAGAGCACAGTCAGTGCGCTACAGAATTATTTCCTTCTGTGCTACGGACATATACCTCACTAATTGTAAGCAATTTAACAAATGAATACAGAAAATGGTCATGCAGTCATTATGGCTCTATGAATAACGACAACAGCAGGTCGACAAACACGCTTTTCAATATTAGGCCCTTGAAAAGTTTCCCCTTATTGTCAACACAATTGTGCAGCTTCATCTAGAATATTGAGGCTGATGTCGCCCTCAACATCTTCCTTGATGAGCATCCCACCATGAAATTCAGATGCGAGTGAGACGGCAGCTTCACCAGTCAGGAAATCCTATCCACATCGCAGATAATAAGTACGACTACTAGACACTGTTCTGCAGCAACTTGGCTTTTCTATCTACAATGAGCGAACGTGTTGGCAAGTTCTTCCAGGATCCAAGACTGTGTGCTACCCAACCTTCCAAGCGATGGTCGGCGAAGCACTGGCCCCAGATGAAGCATTTTCCGAGCGAGCTTTGATGAGAAAATCAATCGATCGTTCCTTTTCCGCCTTCTGGACATAGGGAGAATTGGTGTACCGTCTCATTCAGCCATGCTACGGCAGAGTCAGTTCAGGATGCTACATGGAGTCTCGTATGAGAGACTGGTAAGCTTATGGCTATTCATTCTTGGCGTAGTTGCTACATATAGTCACCAAAATCAAAAATCAAATCAAGTCCACTTAATCATGCGTGCGACTTGGTACCATACCTTAACAAGGTTCATCACTCTGCACTTCGAAGTCCAAACCAGGTCTCTTGTGTTTCATTCTAGCATAAGGTGAGAAGGACTTAGGAGATAATGTGATTGCCGAGGCAGCATGGCATGTCTTTTGTGCTTAGATGAACATTCCAATATTGAATGTATGGTAATTGTAGGAGCAGGAGTAGCATTCATACATAGCATTCATACCTGTACAGCGGCGCCCTTCATAGGCTCAGAGTTGTCTCTACAAGCTGACATACTTACTAACCGAGCCTAGATGCCGTAAAATGCTTGTAGAAGAAACAAATAAAAGCCAGACTGTGCGAGCAGCGAGCAGTATACAGTTGTAAGAAAAGAGCTCATCTGCATATCTCGTGCTTGACACCTCTAAGTCTTGTGTGGAGGTCATATCAATATGATGACGCGACGATGCCCCAGCATACGAACTACCTTCTATCTCAATGCTCATCCTGTTCTGCATGGCTTGAATTCGGAATCAGTGGACTTCTTGGTGATTTTCAACATGTCAAGAATTCTCAACTGCTCTCTTCTGCAGATGAAACAGTAGATGAGACACTGGATAAATATATTTGTTCGCATCAGCATGTGCCAACAGACGAGGAAACCTTTAGCCCTGCGGGTAAAAAGGGTCATTTTAGTGAAGTGTCTTGGTCAGTTCATAATAGAAGCGAGTTGGTCAGCTGCATGTAGCAGGCGAAAATGCGAAAGAAACCGTAGCCTGGCGGGATTCGAACGCTTGATTATTCGGCAGCTGATCGGATCAGATCTGCGATACGCTTTCTGTCATCTGCCTGTGCAAGTCTCTGAGCGAATCTCTAAATTGGGCTCTATTTATAGCGGCCATCTTCCCGCTGACAATAGGCCACCTGAACCTATGATTATTATAGCTGAGCTGATCAATGAAAGACAGCGACACCATTTGGTGATCAAAACATCATAGACCACGTGACCCTGTCGATGAATGGGAGTGATCCCATGTTGTCGGATCGCCAGCGTCGGTTGCCCAATTGGCACACCTGCTGTGCAAGGTAACTTTGCAGGAGGCCTCAATTTGTGAGACCTGCTGAGACTCATCGAATGATCGCACTTTTATTTTTGCATCTTCGATGCTTGGATGTATACGCAAGTTTGGCGACATGATGCTGTACGGACTATAAGAACAGCAACAATCCAGCCTCTTCAGACTGATCTAGCAGGAACAACAGATCATTGTCGCTTTGAAGTCAACACCCGAGATTTCGTGGAATTGCTATCTTTCGCCATGAAGGTCCCTTGCTTCCTTCTATTCCTTGCGGCGACTGTGTCTGCCCAACGTGTTGCCGTCGGTTTGCCCGCCGAAGGAGAGAAATTAGCTCCTGGGAGTTCGACTGTGGTACAGATTCAGAGACCGGTATGCTTCTGACAGCCGCAAATAAAGAGATAGAGCTGAGTAGATGGTTTCTAGGGTTCCCTCACCGGGTCTCAGGAAATAGCCGTCGCGATCGGCCTATCTTCTTGCGCGGACTCCACTTGTCATTCCCCAGAAGACGTCATGGGTACTATTGTATATAACGGTCCCTTCAGGCCAGAGCATCATGAATCCGGTTTGCCGCCTTATCAGAACTTCAGCGTCAATGTTCCTGAGGCTTTTGCAACAGGGACGGCGCAACTCAATATCGCCCATGTTTCCTTGGTTGGTGTAAGTGCCTCAGTTTTTTGATCGATGTGAGACGTGGTGCTGACTAGATCCCGCAGGCTGGCCCTTTTCCATTCATGGAGACATTAAATCGGACGGTCCTTATTGCTTAGTGTTATGCAGTTCAAGCAGAGTCTTTGATCCATTAAATTTGTTTGAAGAAAGTCTAATATGTGGTAAATTGAATTGCCATTACATGCTTGGTTTCATCACTATTAATATGAGATGTTGTTAAGGCTCTAATATTCCAGCTTTTAGTACTCTTCCCTCTATTCATGTAACCATTGCCGACATCTGTTCCGCAGCAGCTATGCGCTATTCTTCATCTCAACAGAAGCGGGAGCCCCTTCCATTCCCTCTCCTTTATCCAACTGCAGTCCGAGACGAGTGTAGTCACCAGGCTTTGTAGATCCATTGGGGATATGGAATCGCTTGTCGATCCGACCGAGGGCCAGGACACAAAGGATAAGGATCTCGAGGACAAAGTTGAACACGTAAAAGGCGGTCTTGGAATGGAACCAGGCGGGGTTGGTGACTGGTCGAGGAGTACTCCAGTTTGCGCCAGCCTTGAAACCCCCGATGAGAATGCACAGCGCAGACGATAGGATCACGGTGATAGCTTTGCTGGCCATGCTTCCTTCCCCGAATGTTTCCTCCTGCTCGGATCGTGGGAACAGGAATGCAACGAGGAGATGCAGGATAGGAAGACAGGTGATGACGAGCAGAAGGGTTATGGCTGCCAGCTGGACATCGCGGCATTGCGCCTGCGTATGCCTGTCGAGGGTATAAACGCTGACAACAGTAGCCGTGATGACCATGATCAAGGCTGCAGCGACGAGGGCGTAAAGGACCTTATATGCAACTCGCAACACGGGATTCCAACCGATTCGGGGCTGCTTCGCTCGGAGGATGCGCTGTGCAAGAAGCAAGTTGATGATGTATACCAGGAGCACACCGGCATTGACAAAGATATTGGCGGCAACGGCGAGTCGGACGTTGTGCTGTCGATTGGCCCAGGCGATGCGCAAGACTAGTGTAGTGATCCGTGCCATACAAAAGCCAAATAGCATTCCCGACATAAGGAACTTGTGGCTTCTGCGACGATTTATTTGCAGGGTGGCCATGTTTGTAGCAGCAAATCCGATGTAGAGGGCGAGGAAGACGGCACAGATGGGGATGTCGGGGATGACACTGGGTAAACCCCCCAGTGCAGCGTTATGAGGCGGATATGGCCCTCCTCGTTTGTCAAGCATCGTGGATACTGTCTCGTCTATGTGGTGCCTTGACTTGAGTAAGATTTGATGTTGAGTCCTTATGCTCAGGCAGTGTCCCTATCCACCCATAATATATCCATGGCTCGAGAAGCCTATCGAGGACCGGGCTCGGTAGTCGGTGAGCTCGGCGCCGACAACGGGACGATGCTCATTATCTATTGTTTACATTTTAAGGCAACCCGTATTAAACCCGATTGCCAAACATTCTAGTTGGACTCTGCGTGGAGAGTTTCTTTGGGGATGACGAAAGAGGTGCCAATCAGGTGACAGGGACGGCGCCATCGGCTGGCACTTTTCGTCCGCGGCTCAAAACTTCGTCCGTAACCGAATAAGAGTTGCCTCTTCAGCTCCCTATCTCCCTTGATCCCACCCCATCATTTCGGAAATAACGCTCCGAGGAAGTTCTGTCTCAGTATTTCCCGATGATTTATCACAGACAGGAATAGAAGTCAGTCATGTCGGCAATGTCGAGTCCCCAAAGCGATCTCACCGCGCTGCGGAAAGGAACGAAAAGCTGCACAGAGTGTAAGCGAGCATGAAACATCATCCCGGTTTCATCTGTTTTAATAAACAAGGCAGGCAGACGGCGTAAAGTTCGATGCGTCCGAATCTCCGAAGATGCTAAGTCGTGTCGGCAATGTGAAGAACGAGGTTCAACCTGTGTTGCCCAGCTTCCGACCAGACTGAAGTCCTCTCGAGCACGGTTCTCGTCTCGACAAAGGATTAAACAGCTGGAATTCCAAGTCACCCAGCTCACAAAGATTGTCAACAATCTTGAAGTCAAGCTTGGTAGCAAACCGTCCCGAGTAGTTTGCTCTGACACTGTTCAAGCTCCTGATGCGCAAGAGTCCGATGCCGAAAGTAGCGGGTCGGATTTTCCCATGACAGATCGTCCATCCCATCTACGCTCACTCTTCCAAAATGACTGGCTCAGTTTTGACAGCTCGCAAAATGCGAATAAAGCGCAGGGAAAAATCTCTACACAGTTCTCACGGGTCGTCAGGCCTCGTCTGCAGAGCCTAATCCCCCCAAAAGATGAGGTGATCGAGATTGCAGGATCCTCATTTGATTGGCTGACCTTGCTACATACCCTTTTACCGCAACCATGCACAGTTGTCTCACAGCAAGATCTCGTCGTCAGGTACGAGGAGATGTGTAGTCCTGATGTGAACATTCTTACTCTGGCGTTGTGGCTCTTAGCACTAGCGATCATGGCCCAACAGCTTCCGCAACAGAGCGAAAACAGTGAAGATCAGCTCAGAAAATGCCAGAAGCGGGCTGACCTTTGTCGCCAAATCATAAATACCATGGAGAGTACTGTCTTGTGCCATGATCGATTGCTTGCAACGGGAGAAGGTCTTGCAATGGCCGTACATTTTGCGCGACTGTGAGATTCGCATCTCTGATTTGATCAAGCGGGATGAACACATGCTGATTCTGTAGTCATATCGGACTAGGAAACTTACAGAAGGCGTGGCTGACAATACGGCGGCTCGTCGCGATTGCAGAACTGATGGGGTTGCCTCGAATACATCAGGCAGTTCGGCTCGACAAGATCAGCGGAACCGATGACCAGCATTCTTACCGCATGGCCCAACTTTGGGAATTGCTTTGCAACATCGAAAGAATGTCGGGAATGATCTTGAACCTCCCACCTGACACTCGGCGCTACCAACCCTCACCCAGTCTACAACTTATCGTCGACGGCGTTGTTCAGCCTGATGTATATGCCACGAAGTTGCTGCATATCGCCGTCCGAATACACGAAATAGATGAATCTAGTGCCAGTCAGGGACCCGCCCCCGAACTCCACATGACTGCTCTGGAGATAGTGCGGGATCTAGGCAGCCTTGCTGCTCAGACGCCCAGCACGTGGTGGCTTGTCAACGAGACAGAACCGATCACCGCCAACCACATAGTACAGTTCTTTCACTATACCGTCTTGATGCGAGTATATCTTCCCATGGCATTGCGTCAAGATTCGCGGGAGGAGTATTTATACAGTCGGCTACCATGCATGGACGCTTGCGTTGCCGTGGCAAGGCGCTATATCTTCCTCAGACGCAAACTGCCTCCAGGTGTGTTTGTCGGACGAGTAATGGACTTGCAGGCTTTTACAGCTGCAGCGGTTCTTCTGCTCTTGTCCCGCAACACCTTCCCGACGGAACGGCGTAGCTTCCATGTCGACACCAGTCAAATTCAGGGCGTGATTGCCGAAGTAATCGAGATCATGGGGCAAAGATCCAAGGACCCCACGGGCTTTGAATCTGTCGAGCAAGCCTTTAATACGCTATGTGCCCTTAATCAGCTTCTACGACAGGAGGAAAACACTGCCTCTGAGCAGACAATGACCTTGCAAGTCCCTCTGCTCGGGAGGCTGCACATCCGTCGCAACGTGAAGCCTCCACAGTCGACTGCGATCAACGCGAAAGCATCATCCACATTAGCTCCCTCTTCTCATGCTCTGAGTCAAGGCAATGTATCTGCTTCTTTCCTACAGGGCCCGGTCGGCTGTCAACTGCCCACCGTAATGGACGGCGCGACTGTTGTCCAAAATGGATGGGGATGGAACGACTTCTCCTGGTCTATCGAAGATACCCATCAGAGCCTGTTCAATGATGCTTTCATGGGCGACAGTATGGGACAGGCCGCTTTGTGGTATAATACATCTAATAATTCACTTTCCACGTGGAATACGTTCAATATATTGTGAGAAGTAGACCTCCACGACTACTGGGCGCTACGACTCCACATAAAAACGAAGGATAACGATGTCCCATTTTAAACTTCGGATCAGCCAACCAGTCAACTCAACACGGTCGGAACAGAAGAAGAATCTCTACCCTCAGTCATGCCTCACCAATGGTGGGTTTAACTTTCCGTCCTTCGATGACTATGACAGGGGTTATTGTGAGGATCAGAACCGCAACGACTACCGCCACCTGTGTTCCAAAAACTGCCGCAGTCCCGTCTTTCGCGATCCAGGAGGGCTGGAAGTATCCGACAGAGAAGCCACTGGCTGTACGCCAGGCATTGATGATGGCTGAGACTACTGTTGACTGGTCGGGATATTTCTCCAGGTTGTATGCCGTGATCGAGCTATGGAATACAGTAATTAGCTCATCAAGTCATCCCGTGGGTAAATGCAAACTCACACTGTACTGGAGATCATGCCAAATACGACCATTAGCCAGCCAAATGCGAGACCAATCCAATGCTTATGGTAGTTCAGGGTCATGCCGTATGTGAGCAGTCCACAAGCCATGACTCCAATGGCGACCCAGACACCGTGCAGTCGATACTCGGGCCGCCACCCCTGCTGGCGGGATTTCTCAATCCAACCATTAAACCAGTAGCCAAATGCATAACCTTACAGAGTCAGGACCTCTATCAGGGATCCGGGGATGCTGCTTACCAAGTAAGCCTCCGATAATGGGGGCCCACCGCAGTGATGCCGACTGGACTGTGTCGAAAAGGTAGGGAGGCTGCGCAACAAACGTGGAAACGGTCACAGTTATACCTTGCAGCTGTCAGATACACCTTCATGTTGCAGGATCAGACCACCCACCGATCGGCCAGCAAAAGTTGACCATTGTTGCAATTCCAGTCAGGAGGAGCGGGAACTTGAAGATGTATATGGCAAGGATCTTGGTCCAGTGGGCCAGAGTGCGCCCGACAGGTAGGCTGTGATTTTTGATTCCAAACATTGACTGCAGGCGCGAATTACGCTGACATTGATGTCCTCTAGCATAGTAAGTCTCGTATCCGAAGAGAAAGATCAGTATTGTCGACAGCGCGTAGAAGGCCGTCAGAACGCCAAACGAGGCCTTCCAATTGCTGCCAGCACCGATATATCCGGCCAGTGCAGGGCCTAGAAAGGGCCCGATCAGGAAGGTAGTGCCCCTGAAGTCAGTTAGCAGATTTCGAATGTAATTTCGCTAATGTTTGATCATACCAGATGTTGATCATTTGCGGCCAGTCTTGAAGCAATTGTTAGCGACGGCCATGTTGAAATGGGTTGGATGACGTCGAATTTCGCATACCTTTCGGCTCGTACATATCATGAATAATTGGCAAACCGACCACTTGTGGGATCGTGCCAAAGAGACCCTGGAGAGAGCGAAAGGCAGTGAAGGTGCTATAGTTGTTGGATAACGTCGCTCGGAGGACCATAAACGTGGTGATGAATTGCGACCACAACCATACAGGGAGACTATTCGTCGGGTTGTTACACGTCATTACCGCTGCCGATGGACTGAAGTGAGGACATACCGTCCATATGCCTCGATCAAAGGTATGGCAGTCAGACCGCCAACACCCTGTAACAGTATGCCGTAGTTCATACTGGTCGCGGAATGATCAACGCTGACTCCCCACTCCAACGCTTGCGGCACGATTAATGTCGCACCCCAAGTCATTCCTCTGTTATGGGATCGATCAGCACATGATAAACGTGTGGCCAGGATGCAACGTACCCATCAGCCAAGATGGAGCTTGACATGAGTGCGACAAACACAAAAAGCTTCTTTCTTGAGCTCCAATTCCGAGGATCTCGGCCATCCTCGTCGTCAATCTCGGTGACGTGGGTGTCTAACTTTGCCTGAGTGATATCCTTACTCATATGGGGTTTTTCGCCTGCATCGACCGAGTCCTCGAGTCCAGACCCACTCATGATGACCGACACAGCAGACGAGACGCTCCGCAAGATCAAATGTTCAAGGGACTCAACTGTACTCTAGAATCAGAACAAGGATAGGATATAAGTCTGACAAGGACTTACATGACGAGAAGGCGAGAAAATTCCGAAGAGGCAGTTAACAAGAGACACCACGCGGCCGGAGGAATGTGCTGTTCGAATTGCCCAATAACATCCACCGTGAGGATAAAAGCCTCGGGCAAGCAACCACCTACACGACTCAAACATATAAATCGTCTTGGCAAGGAATAGTCCCGGCCGGATTGCCTTCCGTGGGATCTAGAACTGACCGCAGACGTAATTATCACCAGAGGGGCAATCATGGCAAATGGTCATGGCGAGGAGGGGCAGGCAATCTACGGCACAGCCCACTAAATCGATAGTGAATGCTAGTGCTAGATAGCGTGAAAGTGACAGCAGGGATCGGGTAGACCCAACCTCACTGGTTTAATTATGTTGAAACTGGTCTAAGCTAGTGCGCAGCTAGCACTTTTATTGTGCCTCTAGTGCAGCCATAATTCGGATCACGAAGGGCCAAAACCAATGGGATAATTCCACAGAAGCTGCGAGAACGTCATAAAGATATCTATTCCCCGCCGCAGCCATCTGCAGCAGCACCCACTGGTTCTCCTCCGTCAGGCATCATGTCTTCGCCTGCTGCCGCCGCTGCTCTTGCGAGCACAGTGACCTCGGTCGGTCCAAGATCCCTGGAAGCCGGTATGCGATACTCATGCTTGACTATGTAGGCTGCGGCCATCGGCTTTGTTCCTATTGCGGTTCGCTTTCAGCTGTTTGATGTCTTGGCAGATCTCGACAAGCCGGTGAGCGGCCAAGATGTCTTGTCAGCCCTCCAAGAACGGTCCATCGAGAGAACAAGACAGGATGTACCATGTATGTACCATGCCTTGTCCTGATGAACGGCGTCCCTCTGACCGACTACATCGGCAACCAGGTTTACTTCTAATTCGTGAGACGGCCGCACATAGGCAAGACGAGTCGGATCAACGTTAACTTCTTCCTCTAGAGGACACACTGTATGCCATGTCCGGGTTAGACTTTGTTGATTTTGTCGCAGAGAATTTGTACCGTGCCAATGCCATAACCAAGCATTTGGCGGCCACTCCGTCCGCCCAACATGGAGCTGTGCACTTGTAAGCTTGATCCCCATTTCGGTTTCTAACAACTGGGTGTACCGTTGCTAACAGTTGGTAGTACGACGGAAAATCTTCTTGCCGGTGCATTCCTGATGCGAAAGCTCGAGGCCGAAAACTTTCAGTATCCCTTCAAAGAGCGGGAGACGCCATTTCAATTTGCCTACAAATCAATGGGCCAAGAGGAGCTCGCGAAGGAACATACGTATTCCATCATGGCCACAGAAGGCCGCATGGACAGTTTCAATCACTTCATGGTTGGCAAGTTTATGAAAACAAACGCTGCTCCTGACCGTCTCCGGGCCCTAGGGTACGATCTGGAATCGGTCCTCAACGACGCACAAGCTTCTACACCTCCGACCATGGTGGACATCGGCGGAGGTCGCGGGGAGATGATTCTCGATTTCAAGGCTGCATTTCCCCAACTCCAGACTTCGGACCTGATCGTCCAAGAGTTCAATCATGACATCACTGATATCCCCGGCATCACCCTAGCTGTGTGGAACTACAAGGACGAAAGTCCCCAACCGATCAAGGGCGCGCTAATCTACCATCTGGCGCACATCCTTCACAATCTCCCAGACTTGGAAGCTTTGCGCTTGCTGAAGAAGATATCGGAGGCTATGGCTCCTCACTCGCGATTGCTGATTCATGGGTTTGCGAAGAATACCACTTACGCCAAGATGCACGCCGCCATGATTGCTTTGTTCGGCGGTCGAGAGAGAAGTTCGACCGAATGGCATCAAATGGCGGGCCTGGCTGGGCTTCGGGTGACATTCGAGGCGTATCCGGATTTCGGAGAGGGCTTGATTGAAATGAGGAAAGTGGAAAGCTCTGCTTAGAGAGATATTCCTTGCCAACTGCGGCAAACGGAAAATCGATGGAACCACTTGTGTCTGTGATTCTCGTCTCCTCCCGGTCTACTTGGTGGATATCTCCCTGGGTCAAGTCTGATGCAGATAATTCTCATTTGTCATAGCATGTTGTCAGCTATAACCAACTCCCGCAAAATACCATAACGAGTGGACCTTTTGAAATTAGGGAACGAATTGTGTATATTTCTGCGATTGGTTCCATCTGTCCGTATTTGTGGGAGCATAATTTTAGGGCTACTAAACTCTTATGTAACTAAAGCGGGCCCACTATCGGGCTTTGCTTGTGGCATGATCCTGTCCTTGTCCTTCGTGTCTCTAGAACAGATAGGTCGGAACACCGCTAGGACCACTAAGAATACCGTGCTACTACTTAGTGGGTCATCATCCCTGTAGTTTAATTCCACCGCTTGCATAGGTTCGTTGACCCAGGCACACAGTGGATGCCATGCGCCAATGAGGGTGTCGGGTGTACGGAGTATACTGATTCGACAAGTGCTCCCTGCTAAGGAGGCTTTCACATATCTTCCTAGAAGCTTACTCTATTGAAATTTTCCATCCGAGGCACTAGCTAGCTTCCGGGCATCAGTCGATTCTATCGGACCATCCCGAGTCGCCTCGACGGGCTACTCCACCGAACCATTTTCTCGTCCATGATCTGCCTACTTTACCCGGTTCTTGCTATTTTTGCTTCAATGATACCTGCTTTATAGTCACGATGTTGTTTCTAACACGTTTCTGAACAGCTGTTGCATCCGGTCATGGTGGGGACTGAGGATAATCACCAATGCTATTCAGGTAAAACTTGACGAGAGGAATGATGGCTACAGTACCTGCAGACAATGTCTCAAAGTCATCTCTCAGATGTCTCCATTGCGTGATAATTGTTGAAGCCAAGATCTGGGTTCACTATGCTAGATCTCTATTAGCCTTCGTCCCTGTTCAAAATCTGCTCGAATCTCCTAGTTCCGGAGTTCGCTGACAATTTGGCTACCCACGAAAAAAACTTATCTATTCCTGCAAACATGCATTTCCTCCGTTGCCCTGTGAGTATCACCGCACAAAGCACTGCTCAGCCGTGACCGTAAAATGTCTCCTGCATTAGGGAACGATACCAACTGCGGTGAGTGTCTGTTCTCGGACGTGTGGTTGCGGAAGCACAGAGCGATGTGTAGATGTGCTACTGATACTTGAGCCAATTCTTCAAACAGGGGGTCCGTATATCTATGCAGCGTGGGTTAGTTGCTACTCTCCTTCCCTGTGCTCGGGAGAGACAACTGACAGAATCCTGCTCAGGCTTTGACAGGCGTGGCAGGACTAGCCTTGGCCGTTCAGTATACGACCAAGGCATGGATTCGATGGATGCTGCCTCGGGTTAGTTCCCCCAGAAGAATATGGGGCTTGGAGGATATTCTGTACGCCGCTGGGTATGCGTTTGATATCGCGCATATGGTCCTGATTCAGCGCAGGTTGGTGTTCAAACTAGAAACGTCACCGGATCCTTCTGACGCATTGACAAGCTTTGAAAACGGTCTCGGGAGGCACATGTGGTTTTTGTCAGATGCCGAAAGAACTCTGGCGTTGAAGAACGAGTTTATTTCCCAGCCTCTAGGTGAGTGGACTTTCACATCAGGTGATGTAGCAACTCACGGCTGTCTTCTAGCTGTTACTGCCTCCATGCTGAGCCGCTCCGGCATGATGTGTTTCCTCTACACGTGCTTTAGTAGCATTGATAAGCAGATCCGCCTATCCATTATCGTATGCATGGCAATACAGGTCGTGGTGAACTCGGTGACTATCATTCAGATTGTTGTGCAGTGCGGCCCCCATCCCTACCATGCCGTACGTGACGCCCTCTCCTCGTTCCTGGCAATTGCTGACCGGTGCAACTCCCTGGTTGGCATGAATAGGCCAATCGAGTAAGCTACTTCCACTATATGTGGGATAACCCACCAGCAGATGGCTCCGTGGTCTGTCAGTCACCGACAGTACAAACGACGATAGGATTCGTCCAGGGTGGTATGACGCTACTTGCCTTCTCCAGCATACATCGACTGATGGATAGCTAGGCTTCAACACGACTATCGATTTCTTTTTGACGGCACTCTCAGCTGTCCAACTCTGGCGTTATACATTAAGGGCCACAGACGCGGCGCCAGCAAAGCACAAGCTGCCATTCAGTCGGATTCGGCGAATGCCACGACAGGCCCTCTTTCGTCGGATCTGGCAGACTATTAGCCTCAGTGGGCCGTTGTTGATATCGGGAATTGCCTCTATTGTGAAGACATATGTAAGTAGCCGTTGACAGGAATTATTCCCTTGCTGACGGATGGAGTAGTTGCTCAAGACTCTTGGTGAGAGGAATGATATTACACGTGAGTTGTTGCTGACATATTATTGAAGGCGATACTAACAATCCACAGATAACACTGTCCCCTTTATCCTGTGGGTCAAGTAGGTATACTCCCGAAATTTCCTAGTGCAGCATGGTCTAATAATCCACAGGATAGAGAACTACAGCATCCTCCTCGCATCACTGGCACCGATGATCCGTCTCTTCGTGTCAATGGTGTCAACAGACAAAGGACAATGTGGCCCATACTGGTCCAACAGTCGGTCCAAGAATAGCCACCCCGGCCTGGAACTGAATTCTCAACCACATACGCAAGAAAGGAGAGCGGTCCTCATGGCCGTCTTCGCGGACGAGAAGATCGTCCAGTATACGGGTGAGGAGTGGCAAAGAGCCGGCAGTAGAACCCACCATGGACGTCGCAACAGTGACGTGCAGGATGGCTCTAATAAAGTGACTGTTCGAACGGATATTGTCGTCCGAGTGTCTTCGGATGAAGCTTCGACAGAGAGACTTGTCGTATGATTATCAGTTTGCTCCAGGCATTCACCCTATCAGCAGAGGGTGAATGATTCTTTATTACTGCTCTTTCCTATGGGAGACGAGTGGTTGGAAGCCTTTGCCGATACACTGTACGACCCTCTGGACTATTTTCATCCTCCTCATAAATCTGTTCCCTTCGCAGACGCACATTTTGCGGCACCAAGCTCCAGGAGTCGTACCTGGTTCAATAGTCTAGTGACCGGGGAGTAGCCCAGCTCAAAGCTTCTCAGTTGGTCCTTGGATACTATGTCAAGGATCAAAGCTGACTGAAAAAAACAATAATCCACGCGAAGTTTCCAAGAAGTCATCTTCATGTAGCAGAACGATGGAACAGACAGTTAGGAGTCTAGATCTACATATTTTTTTTAAGCATAGCTGGCTTGGGAATGGTTCATTCTGCGGCATGAGACCCAGTCAATCATATCAGTTCTGCACCTTGTCTTATAATCCCACTATACTCGCGCAAATGATAAATCATCCCATGTCCTTCCGATACGCGCATGCAGAGAAAGATGCTGCAAAATCTCCGTCACAACAAAATTGTCCTACCTACTGTAGATACAGCCATGCAACACGTCATCTGTGGGTTCAAACAGGCTTGCAGATCTACATTGTTTCAGATCTGCCCCGCCTCGTCGTGCGCAAAGCTAAATGACCGTTCCTAGAAAGACGAGGTTTACCCACATATATTGTATGCACATGGGCCAGTCAGTACTCTCAAAAGCTGAAGTGCATTATCCCACTTTGGGTTGTTCCTCGGCCTTATTCATGATACTATGGCTCCAACCTGCATATACTCCTCATCACATTACTCCAGCTTCCTAGAATGGCTAGATCTCTTAGGGATTTCCAGAATACTAGGTAGACAACTAGCATAGGTAGAAGTATAGCTATATTGCACTGGTTGATATGCAATCACTTTACTGGTTTGGATTGAAGGTTGATGCATAAGATCGTCGAAAATTGATCATCACAGGCAATACCCCCAGACAGTCCGGATATTGGGTCCACTCTGGAACATGATCGTCTGATGGACCAGCTTCCGCTTCATCTGGCGTATTTCGATAAATAACAGAACTGAGTCCGCCGTCTAATCAAATCCTCTGCCGAGCTTAAGGCGTCCTGCTTGGACAGCATTCATATGATTGACTCAGTCTTCAATGGCAAGACTTCATGACTCTCTGAACTTGCTCACTGCTTAACAGGCAATGACTACTCTAATAACCAACATCCTCTAGCACAATGATAAGTTAAAACTATAGTGCATTCTGCTCTGCTAGCTCCAGGTGACAGTAAACTGTGTGAGAGGGCCAGAGTGTCCGAACTGTTGTTCTCCGTACGGAAATGTGGCCTGCGACGTTCACCTGTGAGGTCTGCTAGAGCGCTGACTGGGGTTTAGGTACCTGTGAAGCTGGCAAGCGATTGAACAAGATATTTTTCAAGTCCGATTTTGGAGACATGGTAGAAGCAAGAAGTTGCTGAACATATTACATACCTCGACAGATCTGCTGCTGGGCGTCCAGGATCAACCCGAGAGGGGCAACTGCCCACGTGGCATCATCTTACATCATGCTTCAATCTTCATCTTTCCGATTCAGACATTCTCTCGATTCGACCTATTTGATCAGCCATGCGGATGTCTGGCAATCATGAGCTCTACCGACCACGAGATCATCTCTTTGAGCGAGATACCGACCCGTCATTCTGCCCATGACGTGACTTCGTCAGAGATAGAACAACCCTCGCTGCCTCCCGCCGACGGAGGCAAAGCTGCCTGGCAACTACTCGCGTCATGCTGTCTCATTCAGCTACCAGTCTGGGGTTTGCACTAAGCGCGAATGATCGGAGTTTATTGGCGACTAATTTGGCACGCCAGGGTTCTCCACTGTTTTCGGGATTTTCCAAGAATACTACAGCACGCATGATGCCTTACAGGGCAATAAAGGCGACCTTGCTACCGTGGGAACTACATCAACTGTATCATAAAGGCACCACACACATGTCATTAGATCAATATAGTCTAACGCAATCGGATAGGGTCTCCTGTACCTCTTATCACCTGTGACATTCACACTTTTGACGCGGTACCCACGCCTCCAAGGCTGGTGCATTCCGACAGGGCTCTGTATCACCGTGATCGACTCGCTTCTATCGTCTTTCTCGACGCACGTATGGCATCTCATTGCAACTCAGGGTATTATGTGCGCCATCGGCAATGCGCTCATGTTCAGCCCGTCATCTCTGTATATGGACCAGTGGTTCATCCACAAAAAGGGCCTTGCCCTCGGGATCATGTGGGCAGCCAAGAGCGTAACCGGTGTTGTATTGCCCTTTGCGGCAAATTTTTGTTTGCACCACTTCGGTTCTAGTACGACCTTCAGATTTTGGACTGTCACTACGGTATGGAGCCCGGGTTCATTGCTGCGATTTGTTGCGAATCTATGGAGGGGAACCAACTTGGGTGGCGTTTGTCGCTGTCCGAATGCATCCAGTACTAACACTGAATCACAGTTGCTTACTACTCTAGGATCTCTGCCGTTCATGAAGCCTCGAATCCCTGTCTCGCCGTCCGCATCAGCCCGGCGTCTGGACCTGGGGTTCCTCCGCCTCGCCGCCTTCTGGACGCTCCAGGCAGGCAATATCATCCAAAGCTTTGGATACTTCTTGCCGTCCACATATCTGCCATCTTATTCGACCGCAACAGTTGGTCTCTCAAGAACAATGGGCACAATGCTAGTCTCGCTCTTCAACGCGACTTCTATCGTCGGCGGTATCTGCATGGGAATGCTCTGTGATCGTTTCGCAGTATCGAATATCCTGCTTCTCTCCTCGATGGGCTCAGCGCTATCTGTGTTTCTTTTGTGGGGCATGGCATCATCTCCGGGGTCCGACTCACCTCGGACGGGCATTGCTTTGCTCACCCTGTTCTCCATCTTTTACGGATTCTTCGCCGGTGGTTTCAGTTCCACTTGGTCGGGTGTCATCAAACAAATCAAGCGTGATTCTTCCACCTCTTTGGAGACAGGGTTAGTCTTTGGTTTGCTGGCCGGAGGGCGGGGAATTGGCAATGTCATCAGTGGTCCGCTGAGCACGGCACTGATCAAGCAGGGATCGCTGGGTGGCTCGCAAACCAGCAACGCTGGGACTGGCTTTAGCACTCAATATGGGACTCTGATTCTCTTCACTGGTATCACGGCAGCGTTGGGAGCTTGGAGCTCGATGTGGGGTTATATCAGCTCCAGCGTGCGCTGTGTGAGTCGCTAGAGCAGGCTGTGTGTTTGACTGCAGGATGCGATGTTGGTTTCGGGGGTTTCCACTCGTTCCAGGATTGATATGAGTTTGAAGATGAATTAGATTCTGCTTGAGTAGCGCATTGGACTCCCGGCCTCCACCTCCGGTAGTGGCCATAGAGAAGTCAACCTGACAAGATTAACGATGCCTACGATATGGTTTTCGACGAATGTGGCCCCTTTATCATTTCCTCTCGCTGCAAGCGTAACGGATATATTATTCGTCATTAATAACGCAAAGGAGATCCTCAGACGCAATAAATTTCAATCTCGTGAAGGCCACATCTGAGTAACTTCACGTGGGCTCTGCCTCTCGCTACCATATGTAGTCTTGGTGCATAAATACCCCGTGTAGCCGGTGGTCTTTGGCTACCTACCATTAGTACCTGGGCGCACCTGTTCCACACAGCATATTCGTCCTTCCCTCGAGCGGTGTTAATATATTCTACTATTGGATAGAGCAGAATGAATACCAATGAAAAGACCACTACGCCAGTTTCTCACTGGTAGCTGCCTTTGGGAGAGCCGATCTGGTAAGTATCCAGAGCGCTACGGATAAGCATGGCACGACCATGAGTATATACTGATAATAGTGGGTTGGTTCTCACCATCTGTTATGTGGTCACAATCCAGACACAAGCATGATTTAGTGTATGAACTGTCATTGATCCCAACAAGATGGCAGCCGTAACACTATTCCCATGTTTATGCAACTTCAAGACCAAGGATAGCTGATAGACGGCAACAGGCCTCCCTTATCGTCTTGACTCCCCATGGGTCCAGATGCTAATGAACTATAGTAGATCGTGATCGGTTGCTTCTCCTTTCTCTATCTCAAGAGTCAGACCACAGCCCATATCACAACAGAGGATGCTATGACTGCAGCTCCCAACAGCAATGCAGACACTAGGCTGACTAGCTGGTCCATGACCTGCTGGAAGAAATAATGCTGCAGTCCATTCTTGCCATCCACACGAAATCCATGGGAACCCAGGGCATACTCATCCGGCACTTTGGGCCACTTATCAACTCCATCTAGAATGGCCATGGCCATGCCGTTGTCGAGATGCATCTCAAAGTGACAGTGCAGCAACCACGCCCCCGGAGATGTCACCTGGTACCGTAGCACCACCCACATCGTTCCTGTGAACTCTGTCAGAAAGGTATCACGGTAGGGTGGGTTGACCATATTGAAATTCTCGGGATGATCGGCGAAGGCCTCGGACACCGAGGAGTACTTCCACAATCCCTGACCAGAACCTAGTCGCCAGAACTCATTGCCATGCTTGTGCACGGCGTGCGGGAAGTCAACTGGCCAAAGAGGCGAGTGACCCACCTGGAGGACGATATCCTGCCAGGTGCCGTTCTGGGTGCGGATGATCAGGTCGTCATCGCGAGGCCTCGGGAGAATTTACGTTATACAATAGAGGGTGGTACGCCGAGCGGTCCGAAGGGTATTTTTTCTTCCCACTCAAAGTAAATTCCCAGGTCGAGTTGGCTTTGCCTAGGTAGAGGACATGCATTGTGTCGCCGTCGCCAGTGAAGGGAGCCTTGGGAGGCCAGGGAGGAAGATCAAGTTTGTCCAGAAAGACGATCCCGTCCCAGGTCGGCCAGGCATTGTAGTCGAAAAAAGGCTGTGAGATTGTGGTGACGCTAAACCAATCAGGAGGCCGATGAGCGTCTAGGTTGCTGTTTTTGTATTGTAAGATCCCAAAAGCTGATATCATTTACAAATAGCCACCGTCAGGCACGCGGATGGAATAGTCCATGGGATCGAGCTGGACTAGGGCTGAGTATCGCTCCCCGGCCCAAATGAGGAACGTCTCTGCCCGGCGTGGTTCGATATAATGGCCATCAACCTCATAGATCCACATCTCGTGCTCGTCGATCGTGGGCTGCAGGGTTTTGAACGTCGAGCCTCCAATCCAGTTGATACTGACCCATCGATCGCGGGCATAAGCTGGCATTCCAGACGCCTCATCTATTGTCCTGCAAGGCTCCTCTCGGAGTGCGGAGAAGATCCTGTTCCTCCTGCCCGACGGCTCAGGGTCAGCCACCTCATATGCATCACTGCCGCGTATTGCGGCCAAAGTCGCCGTCATTGCTCTCAACTCGCCGTTCCTTAAGAACGATGTCGACGTGCACTGCACCGTCGACGAGCTTGTCGGAAGCTATCTGAAAGAGATCCGCACCCGCCAGCCCACCGGGCCCTACCACCTCGCCGGCTGGTCTGCGGGCGGGATTCTGGCGTACCGAGCCGCTCAGATTCTTCTTGCCCGTGGGGAACAGGTTCCCTGCTTAGTCTTGCTCGATGCGCCTCCACCGATGGGACTGGGGACGCTTCCACAGCATTTCTTCGATCATTGCGACGCAATGGGCATCTTCGGCCAGGAGGGCAAGGCTCCGGAATGGCTTATACCACATTTCAAGAAGACCAATGCCATTCTCAGTGGATACTATGCGACGCCCTTTGTGGCTGGCCAGGGCCCCGACAGGACAGGAATCATCTGGGCAAGTCAGAGCGTCTTTGATAGTAAAGGATGTGCTCGACCGGCGCCGCGCCCTGAGGACACGGAGGATATGAAGTTCCTCACTGAGGCACGGACTGATTTCTCGGCGGGGATTTGGGGGTCCTTGTTCCCTGGAGCTGAGGTGGTTGTGGATAAGGCCGACGGGGCAAATCATTTCTCCATGATGGTGAGGGCATCAGTACTTTGATTTGCGGTTGACCATGTAACTGATGACATCTTTTACTAACACTGGCATAGCAAGAGGGGAAATATGCACGCCAGGTAGCGGCGTTCATAGGCCAGCTTTTATCAGGGTAAGCAATGATGGACAGTATGATCGTTATATATAATATTCTAGATTTATGCTTGGTCACTTCTGGTCAAATATTTATCTTCATGTGATAGAAAATTCTTTCATTCCACTTGGCCGTCATGATAGCCACAGGCCCACAGTCCAGATAAAATTTAAGACTAAATATATGGATATCAAGGAAAGGAACATATCCCTTGCTCCCCGATTCGGCTCCTCTTTGGCTGCATGCATGCCAGGGAGGCCGGAGCAGGGTGTACTTACTGCACGGCAACAAAAGGGTGATCCAGATGCTGCGGGATCGAGGTGCCGAGTCTAGATCGAAGACAAGGATCTCAACGCTCCTTAGCGTCCCAACCTGTGTAGCAATAGTTATCTTCAATTTATATTCGGCGTCGCGGCGCTGTTAGCAGAAGGGAGTCATGGGTGCCCTAAGGGATGCCCTCGACTCATAGATAGAACCGCAGGGCTACCGCATTCATGAAGGCAACGTTAGCGCCTTTGTCATTCTCGTTTCATGCATGCCTTATGCCTCCTCTAGGCTAGTTGGCTCCGTCTTTCGGACCACCAGCTAACAGCTCTCACCATCTTCAATCAATGACTTTTGATTATGCTATTATTGGGACTTGCACGGCTGGAATCCCCGTTGGCAGCTTGCTGGGAATCTAAGATTAGTTCCAGCGCGAAGGATGCATGTCGTTTTGGATGCTCGCCAATAACGGGCGAGTAGGTACGTATCCCGTGCAAGCTCACCTCGCTCAGTCCAATCACGCACCCGCTCCCCGACCTCAGGGGGGCACTGTTGACCTACTAAAGCAAACGAAGGGCAATGGCGCTTGGTACTAAAAACAAGAAAGACATGTGAGCATCTTGGGAGTCTGCCTTATCATCAGGGGGCGCCCAGTCCTACCACCAGACTTTACCTTGGCCACGGCGTACTCTACTCCCATAAGATCTGAATCGACAAATTAACTTCCATCCCTCTTGTGCAATGTCAGGGCAAAAAAACCAGTTGGAGTCTTCAGCCGCCCGTGATCTCGTCAGACAAATTTCGAAACAACATGGCTACCTGGGGGAAGACGTTCTTAGCCGGATGGACCCAGATATTCGGCGGGAAGTCGAAGAAGCATTGCTGAAAAAGGATGCGATGATAGGGTCTTCGGTGATAACGTATGATCCGCTCCTCATGAATGCCAGCAGCTTTCTAACGGGTTTGTCGATCCCACAGTCTTGCGAAGAACTTATACAACAGCACCGCTCGCTTCGTCTTCGAACTCCTTCAGAATGTTGACGACAACTCATACAACGTGGCGAGGTCTAGGTCCGCCGACCCATTTGTTTCTTTTTGCGTCGACAACCGACGGATAATTGTTGAGTGCAATGAAGACGGGTTTACCCACGAGAACTTGGTGGCTATTTGCAACGTTGGAAAAAGCTCCAAGACGGGTGCTCAGGGGTATATCGGGGAGAAGGGGATCGGGTTCAAGTCTGTATTCATGGTGGCTTGGAAAGTTCATATCCAGTCGCGCGATCTATCCTTCTCGTTTCGACATAACGTGGGAGACTCCGGGATGGGTATGATCTCTCCCATCTGGGAGGAAAGTGAAGAAGTGTTACCCCGTCCTCTGACACGGATTACTTTGTATCTTCATGAGACTGGGTCGGCCGCAGACCTGGCTACCCAGCGGGAAACCACCCTTCAACAGTTTCGGGAGCTGAAGGCTGCGTTCTTGCTGTTCATGAAGAACCTACGAAGAATTGAGGTCAAACTCTGTGGCAGCCTTGATAAGGAGATCTCACGGACAACCTTCTCAATGCGGTGCGAGGACGAAGGTCGAGTCGCACTGAAGCAGGAGATCGTGCAGGATGGGGACCTGCAGGAATGCACCCAATACTACCACACGACAAAACTCACGGCGTCGAACATACCGAGGAGCGAGAACCGAGAATATACGGATGTAGAGCTGGCGACGAAAGCCTATTCGGAAACGAACATCATTCTGGCATTTCCCTTGACACGCGATTCCGTGCCTATCATCGAAAAACACGAAGTCTTTGCGTTTCTGCCAATACGAAACATGGGCCTGCCAGTGAGTAGCCCGTCTTGCACCGGCATGTTTTCTAACCTCGTTCCTAGTTCCTAATTCAAGCCGACTTTGTGACCGATGCAAGCAGGCAAGATATTGTCAGGTCGTCCGCTCGCAATCTAAAACTTCTTACAGCCATTGCCCAGGCATTTATTCAGGCGGTCAAACAGTTTTGCACCCACACCAGCCTGGCTTACCAGTGGATGAGATATCTGCCGGATTTTGAATGGGGCTCTCAAGACCGATATTGGAAAGCATTGCCTGGCGAGATTCGCCGCCAGCTCCAACTAACTGACACGATGTGGACAAGGAGCCACCTCAACATGCGTTGCATTGCAGACGTGCGATTGCTGCCCAGTAGCATGTGCGATAAGTATGGAAAGCCATTGCTTCCAGACCTAGACACGGAACAGTATCTGTCGCCTCACTATGCACTCAAAGACTTGAACTCTTTAAGAGACTACGGCCTCCAGCTGATGAACAGGCACGAATTTGTTGACAGGCTGCAGCAAGATATCAAGAGTGACTCTTCATTGATGCGAAATCCCAACACCAACGAAGACTGGCATTCCGCTGTGGCGAAATATCTTATGGGGGTGTTGGGGCCTAAGAACCCCAAAACGGCCGAGAAGATAAAGAAGATTAAGCTCATCCCGTTAATGGGAGGGCATTGGAGAAGCTCTTCGGCCCTTGATAGATTTCCGGTATATTTTACCCGGGCGCAAGGGCATGCTATTCCGACTGATGGGATATTCGACTTGATTGCGCCCAGTGCAGAAATCAATCCAGATCGAAAACAGCTGTTTGTTCTGCTGGGCGTTCAGGAGGCTTCGGTGCGCGACATTCGCCGGGAAATCATACATCGAGGCGCGTCATGGGCTCATGGACTTGAAACCTCCCAGTCTTATTTGCAGTTTCTTTATCTTACTGCTCATCTGGATCGAGAGCACGACCAGCCAAGTACCTATTCTCTATTAAAGCTCATGGACAACGCCTATAGGATCAAGTCGTGCAAACAGGGGGTATGGTACTTTCCTGACAAGGAACCATATAGCCCCCAAAAGCTGCTTGCTCGATTCGATCCAACACCATCAATCCTTCATCCGCACTATATGCGTGATTGTCCAGAGAAGCCGGAAGAGGAAACCCGGTCATGGAGGGCGTGGCTCAGCGAAATGTTTGGTATCCGTAACGTGGTCCCGCTGACTTGCAACGGACAGTTGAGTGAGGAATGCCTCTACGTAGCCAGATCTTGTCAAGAGAAATTCCTACCGTTTCTCTTGAAGTACTGGCAGTTTGACGGGGCAACCATTGCGAACAATCCAGACCTTGTCAAGGCGTTGCTGAGGATTGAGGTTCTGTGCGAGAGCGGCAGGGCCTATCCACTCGGTATAACGTACGTGCGTGCTCCTCAGGTCGACTCAGTTGATCAGTTCTTACGGGAGGGCGAATTCTTCCCATGGCTGAAGCTTGACCCTTCCGCCGAGGTGGCAGGATTCTCCAACATACGAGTCCTGACATCAGCACTAGGATTCGGGAGCCCCAAGTCCGAGCTTGAGTTCTATCTTACTATTTTGCAGTTTATTTCCGATGCGAACAGGGGAGGGAAGGAAGTGCTGGGCGCTTCCCGCATTTTTGATCTCTACAGACGAATCGAGACCAGGTACCATGAGTCTGTGACTCTGGAAATCTCCCGTGAAATGATTGTGTATGTCTACTGCACGTTGTTAACCCATGCCACTTTCTAAGATGCGCCACAGATCAGCATTTCAGGCGAAGCCCCTGATTTATGTTCCCGAACCCGCGCGTGAGTATGCTAGCTGGGCGTCCCCTCATGAATGCTTGTGGGAGGCCCCTGGATATATGCTATCCTCCTACCCTTTAAGGTCGCGGTATCACGATATCGCGCAGGGAAAAGATTTGGGGGGCCTATTTCACGATATTCTAGGAATACCAGATGCTGGAGTTGACGACTTCCTACTTGAGCTGGAGTGGAGGAAGGATTCCACTGATGTGGAATATGACCTGGTTTATGACTTATATCAGGAGCTTAATGCGAGACGGCCGGGGATGGATGACAAGACCGTGAAAAAGATCCGGTAAGCTAATTGCATGCCTGAATCGTATTGATCTGTCTAATGCGTGACACCAAGGAAACGATTCGAAAAGGACCAACTCATATATTACAAGTCGGATGATGAGAGGATGTGGTACAGACCATCCGAGTGTCTATGGTCACCTGTGACAGACATCAAGGGAATGATCGCACTGAATGACGCATATGAAGACCTTGTTGATTTCTTCACTGAGCTCATCGGTGTCCGGACGTTAACTCTCCAGATGGTTCACGATAAACTCGTGGAACAAGGAAGCGGAGGATTGCCGGCGGCAGAAGTCAAACAAACAATTTGGCTATTCAATTCGTATATGCAGAAGGAGAGCGATCTTCCAGCCCCGAGGGAGGTTCTAACGGCCAAGGTATTCCCAGTCAGATATCCAACTGGAAGTGTTGAATTGTGCAGCTCCGCCGTCGACTTCTCTGTAGCAGACCGCCGGCACCTGTTCGATTCGTTTTCCCAAAAAGCCAAACTGCTTGACTTCAACGTCAATGATATAGCACGCCTAGAGCCATTTCTCCAGTGGACCGGGCTCGACAGGCGGTATCTATCGACTTCGATAAAGGAGATCTCCACGGTGTGGGGCGATTCCCACACGTTTTTGACTTCATCGTGCCGCAACATTGCTCGAAAGGCTTACGGGTTGCTCCGGTACGTCGCTCGTAAGAGATAGTAACTGCACAAAGAAGCTAATCAATCCGAAGGATTGCCGTTCATTTTAGGAGTCCGCGGCTCAAAGCTGGCGAGCAACCTCTCTATGCGATGTTGAGGAACATCCGCATCTGCGAAACAGATGGACTTAGTTCCGAGTTGCATCTCAACCAAGACGGAAAGGATATCATGGTGGAAATCAGCCAGAGTGAGCTCCATTTCCACGAATGTGAATCAGGGCTTACAATCTACGTACCGCGTGACGAACAAGCGCAGTATCTGTGCTTTTTGGACAGGATTCCCCAAGCTCTGATGGAATGGATTATGACTGAGCCATCGACCGGTATCTGCGAGCCATCCACCGATAAGGCTCTAGACGTTCTATCAAAGGTGCTACAGGCAGAGCCAAAGTACACGAGCATGACCCTTGACCGAGCTGGTATTATGTCGGTCGAGACGCCAGAAGAAATGGCAGCTGGCCAGGTCGCCGAAAATACCGAGGATGAGCTTACTGAACGGCATACCGAAGGACATGACTGGATCGACGATGCTCCCTCGACCGGGGTCTTTATTAGATCGGCTCGCAGCGAATCATCTGTCACCCTAACTGACGAATTCGCCTCTGCCCCCTATGCCAGACCCTCCAGTCCTTCACGAGGATTGAGCTGGACACCACTTACTCCACGTGGTGTGCCTAGTGACGCAAGCTACTTATCCCGGGGATCTGCTCAACCAATTGACGTGGCCTATGCTGCCATTCTTCGCCGTGTTGTTACTGCCGCTAGAACAACTACATTCCCAAGTAAAGGGGCTTTTAACATGACAGCCCTAAGCGACTCTCTAGGCCCTGGCAACGAACCCTTCCAGCTGCGCGCCATCGATAAGCTTTCCCGAGATAAGCTCATCGGCGCAGCTGGAGAACTATTCGTAAGTAGCTGAGTTCACCTCATATCACCAACAAAACGGCATAACAAGTCGATATAGGTCTTCGAAACACTGTGTTGTCTCAACCCGTCCCTTCCTCATTTCGGCCGTGATAACTGGCAAAGCACCATTCGGAACCATGTCAAACTCCACGACGATTACACCGACCTTGAGCCTTGGAATGGTCGAGAGACGGCTGACATCACCTACTCCGACAGGCAAGGGATTCTCACTGCCTTACTCATCAATAAGGGGTATTTAGATGCCACATGGGCCGGAGCGAGACCGGATTATTTTCTAGAAGTCAAGACTACGACGTCCTCTTGGGAGACCCCGTTCTACATGAGCAAGTATCAATATGAAAGGGTGTGTTAGTCTGAACTGTCTAATAAAGCTTGCCAGCTGACTCGGGTCGGAGTAGATGCAAACCATGCAGGATGTTGGCGCTCACCCTAATAATCAGGCATCTGTGTATGTGATATTTAGGGTGTATAACCTGGGCCGGGATGCAGTCGGGATGAAGGTATATGTTAATCCAGGGCAAATGCAGGCGAGAGGCGCGCTGGTGTTTGTGACCGAGACGTGGTCTGTAGTTCCGGGGTCAGTGTTAGGGATGACTATCTGAACAGAAGTTTCAATATCCCAATCATGCGTTTGCTCACTACATACTCGATGTTACACATAGTCGTTCTGCTGCTCGTTAACCAGACTGTTGCTGCTTGATCCATGCTAAAGTGCTCTCAATCTCTCCCACTTTTCCAACGCCTGCACATAGCGAGACCGCTGCCTTTCCAGCCTGGCGCGAATACGAATATCTGTTTCGTCTTCCCCGGCCACGCTATTCAGTTCCTCGTCATTCAAGTTTGCAAAGGTCTTGACAGAGACAGTGAGCATGGGGCATTTCGGTCCCAGCACATGCCGCTCGACAACTTGCATCGCGACATTGTCAATGAATCGGTACAGCGCAATTTTGTAGTACGACTCCAGCCTTGCACGGACAAAAAGCACCTGGCTCAGCAAAGTCGAGATAAACCGTTGTTGATGGCCCCCGCGGATGGTGTTGGGGGTCCCCTCACTCTCCCCATTCGGTGC
Source organism: Aspergillus fumigatus Af293 (assembly GCF_000002655.1). Classification (NCBI taxonomy): domain Eukaryota; kingdom Fungi; phylum Ascomycota; class Eurotiomycetes; order Eurotiales; family Aspergillaceae; genus Aspergillus; species Aspergillus fumigatus. The sequence goes on from NC_007197.1 coordinate 3,734,473, forward strand.
CATTGTCGACTTCTTCCCGAGCAAGATTTCGCCGCGTTGTTTATCTGCCGCTATCGTCTCCGAGATCAGCAGGGGATGGCGAGTGACGAGCGGCCGGGCTTGGTTATCCTTGATGAGTTCCAAGAGAGCCGCATCTGCATCTCGGTTCCACTCTTCCAGCGTCTTCGCAACAACGCGACTCACTTCAAGCCGCACTTTGCTATTGGGTATGGCTATCCTCGCAAGGACATCGTGGCAGTCCTTTACGAGGTCCTTCACGTCTTCCACAAAGCTTCGAGCGATCCTCTCCCAATGGGTGGTCAGCTTGCGGAACATCCTCTCCTCCACATCGGGGTGAATGCTCCCGGGGAGGCTGCGCCCCTCGCTGATCTTGGCTTCCTTGTATATCTCGGAATATATACCGGGGGCGTTCATGACCTTGTCTTCCCACTCTTCCGGATTCATCGAGCTGAGTATTTCCAGGTCGTGCTGGTAGCTCGAAAAGAGAATGGGCATGTTATCTAAATCCACCATCTCTTCATAGAACCGATCAAGACGACGTTGCACTCGGTATCGGAGCATGATCCGCGGATCCTCGGAGGGTATGTCATGGTATTGGCCTATCAAACTCGCATTGGCCATCTTCTGCATTTCATTGCAGAATTGGAAGATGAAGTATCGCTGGGCTTTGGGGCTATCACGGGCCTCTCCCATTCTGCCCAGGTCGGACTCGCAATCGTGAAGTTTCCGACGAATTTCCGCGATGATCTGGGGCAGGCCTGACTGAATTTGGGCCCGCCGCTCCTTGTCGACGTACTTGATCAACGAGTGTATGCCTGTCCTGTCTTTCCCCACTCCCTCCCAAGCCGGCTGGGCGAACTCCTTTATCTCTCGTTCGTCGCGTTCGGCGTCTGTGATGTGGGCTTCGGCGGGGATTCTATTCCGCAATCCGAACCAGCCGTGGTCGAGATGAGGGACAGTAGGCAAATCATTCTGCAGGAGCTTGACCATCTAGGATAAGGGAGTAGTTAGCACCATAACGGACCTAGAAATGCCCGAGCGGTTATGCATACCCAATCGTCGGAGCCTTCCTGCTTGCGATCGCATTTTGTGAGCACGCCAATGCACCGGCTTTCCAGGCCCGGTATGTCTTCAATCAATTCGAAAGTCTTGTGCCGCTCCACGTCCACATTGTCGATGACCACCCTGGACCTCAGTTGTTAGCTTGGTAATTGACCCCGGATCTCGTCTGGCTCAGTACAAAACGATATTCCGCTCGTTCGCCAGGTAGCTCCGAGCTAGTTCCCAGGCAACTGCCGCATTAGGCTGCGCAAGTGCTTCTTCCTCTGATACACCATTTCGCTTCTTGCTTTTCTGCCCTTTCCGGATAAGGCCGGGGAGATCGACAATCGTCCAGTGCATCTCGTCCGGGCCGGACCGCTCAATTCGGAGAGTGGCGTCGCTCAGACTCAGCTGCTTCCCCGGCTGCCGCGCGCCGATAATGCATTCCGTGGCCTAACTGGCATCAGCGATGACGCTAATCAGCTTATATTTCTTCAATCTCACATACCTGCTCGATGATCTCTTCCATCACTTCCGAAGTCAGCTCTTCCCTTTCGATGATAAAGTCTTGTGCGCGAAGCACAAGCGCCTCGTCATTCTCGGACAGTCGCCCCGGAACAATAGTGGCCTTGACTGGGTATTGATTTGAAACGGACGTCTGTCTGAAGGAGATCTGGATTGGAAAACGAGTGCACATGGTGTCCTTGACCGGAAAGGATACCTCGGTTATGGCCTGGAGCACCGAGCTCTTGCCGGTGCTCTGGTCTCCCACAACCACCAGCTGCTATCGTTTGCTACGGCTATGTCACAATTGAGCTGCGGCTACGTAGCGTACCTCGGGCAGATCAATTGTGCTGCTTAGCCCCAGCTCTTGGAGCTCATCAATGAAAGCCAGCTGCTCTGAGCTTTCGACTCCGACAAAGTGGCGCACTCGTTTTCCCATGGTGACGGCTTCGATAGGATCCGCACGATTGCAGCGCTGTTACGGATTATGCCTCTGCCCTTGTTCCCTTGTCTCGGCTCTCGGCCAAGGGGAACCCCTTGAATTTAAGTCCATGCCGTACGCGGCTATTCGGAGCTTTGTCTGCCGCCGCTATTCTCAGCTCCATCGTCGTCGCAATCACGATGCATTAGTAGGTGCACTAAAAGTCACTAAACTTGGATCCCTGTATGCATGAGAACCCTCTATTTGTTGTCAAGCTCGTGGCGTCCGGCCTGAGCCACAACGATCAATGATTGTGGACTTCAACCCCTGATGCCATGTATCCACAGAGCCACGAATATGATCAATCGTCTCATTAAAATGGTTCTCAAGTTCCACTCTCAGTTTCACTTGCGTCTGGCTGGGTTCAGTCATGTAGGAACAAGAACATCGGTTAGTGAAAACTCAATAACCCATACATTGACGGTCTGAAGTGTTGAACGACCAAAAAGTGTGCCAAGAGACTAATGGTAGAACCTAGCAATCAACAAATGAACAAGCAAATGAAAACACCAGTCCATTTTCCCTTCAGACACTGATTTTGCGCCAATTAACTAAAGACGCACTGTACAAGCAAATGTCATTGACAGCTTCATCGGCTTATCAATGTGGATATGGCTGATGCTCTTGCAGTGTCAATGCAGTTGAAGCTGTAGCACCCATGAATTTCATGAAATCCACTGTACCGAGTCTGTTTCAGTCAGCATAGACACATAGAATGGACTTGGATACCTACGCAAAGGCTGGTGATATCTACTCTGATGGCGTTTGCACGGCTGCAGGTTATGCTTGAATAGGCTGTCAACACCATTCGTGAATATGCCGTTATCAGAGAGTGCTACAAAGTCGAGAAAGGATGAGAACCAGTCAGCTGAAAAGCCACGGATCTTTCAGATGGCTCTCAGGAATCTCTGCTCTCTGGAAGATGATTGGTTTTGACCACAAATACAGGCTTGGGCTTATATCCTAGTCTGGAGGAACATTCAAAGAGAAGAGCGCAGATATGTTCCCAGGTCCAAGAGGAAGACTTGCGAGACAGGTCCTAATCGGCTTATCGATGGTATCTATCACTCTAAGAATCCTAATTCTTCAACGACCGCTTGAATTCTGGCGGGAGACCTGTTTCCAGAAAGTTCGGGTATAGGTAGAGTTTCACTCCTCGATCTGATAGATCCGACGGGCTAGCCCTGGCGTGTGCATTGCATCCCAAATATTGTGCGACCAGTCGGATCTCATGACGTCGACATTTCTCAATAATGTACCTTGCGCACAAAGCGAAGAATGCAGCCAGCTGCCCTGGAGCTGCACAGCGTCAGTGGGGGCATTCTGAGTCTGACCACTTGTCACTCAATGAAGCAAGCTTCAGGAGTCCTCATCAAAATCGTCAAAGGGAAAGTGATATTAAATCCCTATTCTCTCTTCGTCGGTCTCGGCGGCGTCAAGCATCCTGGCTTTTATCTTAAGCGCTTTTTTCTTTCGCAGCTTCATATTAGTCATTTGGTACCCAGCCCAGAATGTCAATACCCAAGACATCCCGTATTTAATCCATTGCGATGTCAGCTTCTCTCTATCGCGCATCCAGAGCCAGAATATCATAGACAACCCTGTCTAGGTATATAACTATTAGTGTACTACATGTTTACTATTCATACCTGACAGAGTCTTTTAAGATTAGACTTGTCTAGATTTGCATAGCGCGGATCATGTCTGCTTTTAGAGTTATGGAGTCACCTTCCTAAGGACTACCCACACTTTTGAAAAACGCTGATGCAAGATAGCTGACTTATTAAATATTACATTGTAATGTTGTTTATTCAGCTGCTTTGTGAGAGTGGTATAAAAGAAATAGACCAGCTTCTTTCAGATAGCCTTCTGTATTGTGAACTAGTCAGACTTAGGTAAAGACTTAAAGTTTAATAGGAGATTGATTTAGGGCTCTATCAGCTTTTCTAAGTCAGGATTATAATAATTGGAAATGTAGTGGTATACTAGCTGCCAGCCTAAGGGGAAGGATAGTGTAATGCTGCTAGTTAATTCAAATAATAACCTCATTTATATCTTAAGTAAATAATTAATATTAAACGTGAGGAACTAAACTAAGAGCCTTAGATATAAAGTAAATGAGCATCCTTATATACCCATAGTTCCTCCAGGTAGTAGTGGCGATAGATGGTATACTGATAGAATGGTAGATAATTATGATACCCTCCTATCATTAACCTTATATACCTTTCTACTACGTTATGTGATAATAGTTTATAGAAAATATATTTAGTAAGTAACTACTAAACTATATTTCTGTAGAAACCTGTCTAGATTAAGCATTTCTCTAGATCATGCCCTAATCACTCTAGGATTGACTGGTGATTATTGATCCTTGGGTTTCTGCCTGCTATATCTGCCTAATACTAGCATGGCTATGTTGGTGTCATAACATTACCTCCCCCTCTCCTAGTATTTTATCCTTAAAACTTAATTCAAAAGGCAGTGCTCCCCTAGGTGAGTGATATCTTTTCTTCTAACTATATTTATCTATCATACCTAAGCATCATGCTGATACTGTCCTTAAAGGTGTTCTAAAGCTTCCTTATAATTATAACTAAGTGGCTGGTTATGTCTGTTAGTCAGAGTATATTATTAAGAATAGCTTTACCACCTTATTTCCTTATAATTATTGTGCTTCTTCTGGCGAGACCTATATAATAGATTAAACTTATTAATATTTAAAATATATGTTATGTACCTATCAGGGTTATTTATATAAAAAGGAGTGGGATTTACTTAAAAGAGCTGAAAAGAAGATTGCTTCTAAACTTTCTATAACTAATAATAAATTAGAACTTTTATACCCTGAGCTTCGACAGCTGCAAGAGTATTTAGAGAAGATTTAGAAAGAGTTAATAGAAAAATAATAGAAAGTTACTAAGTCACTAGCCTAATATTCCTATCTTTATAAATAATAGAAATTTCTTAAAGAACATAGTTTTAAAATATCTAAATATGATGCTGAGTTGCTGCGGATCTTAGATAAGAAGAAGTTATCTAATTAGCCTAATCCTACTACTAAGGCCCAGCAGTTAGCTGTAACTTTTAATAATCCTAATTTTAATTAGATAATAGCAGAGATTAATTAGATACCCCCCTCCTTCTGGGAGAACTTTAATTTCTCTTTAAATAGTATTATTAAATAAGTTGGTAGCAGCCCATTAGGTTCTTAATAGGCTCTTATATATTTTCTGAGGTATTATAGCCTTTCTACTTTATAAGGTAATATAGTTTTCTGCTAACTTACTTATGATTTAGAATTTCCTTAACTTTATACTCTTATTTAGTATTATTATTAATTTCTATATTTTTAGCAATTTTTGCATTTTTTGGTGCTGATTCTAATAATAAGATGTGAAATACTAGATAAATTTTTGTCATGCTCTTTAGTAGTTATAGTTAATAGTTAACTAGTCCTAATTTTTTATTAATAATAAATAGTCTAATTTTCTGATAGTCTAGTTTCTGACTTAGTCTTTTTATTTTAATATTTCTACAGAGCAGGTAAACTTTCTCTCCCTTTTTTAAGTTTAGAGTACTTCTATACTTTTAATTATAGTAAATTACTATACAGAGATTCATAAATTTAATATCTTTTAAAAGTTAAGTCCTTAAATAATTAATAGTATCCACTATTTCCGCGGCTTCTTCTGCTATAGGTACTTTATTTTATAGTTCTCTAATTAATATAGGGTTATATCTATAATTAGTAAAGAAAGGTATTTCCCTTGTAGTTAAATAAATAGTATTATTATATATAAACTATACTATTAGTAAGTAAACTACCTAATTATCTTGCTAGTAATTTATATAGTATTATAAATATTATTTAATTATTTAGTTTATTTATTTAGTTTGTCTATTAGCTTATAGATAGTATATAGTTATAAGTCTTTACTTAATTCCTATTAAGTCTATTAATAATTACTAAAACTTTAATATAAATAATTTATCTCTGTCTAATATAATGTATTATAGCATTCTGTGATTTATAATCATATGCCCTATAAGTAGGCTTATAAGTTATGATGCTCTTATCTTTATTATTATTAGAATTAAATAGATAAATTTCGTGAGTCTGTTAGTAACTATTATTAGGTAATTATACCCTTTTAACTCTAGTAGTGGTCTAACAAAGTTAATGATAATCTATTCCTATAGTTATTTTAGTACTTCTAGTGATTATATTTTACTATAAGGCTAGTGCCTAGTAGGTTTATCTTTAATATAAGTTTCACACTAGTAAATATATCCTTGTACCTTCCTTCTTATATTTAGGAAATAATAATTTCTTAAGATAGCTTTGGCTGTTTTTTCAGTTCCTATATATCTATATATTAGGTTATTATAGTGTTTTGTAATAATCTTAGTTCTTATATACTTAGGTATATAGATAAGTCCTTAGAAATATATTACTCCTCTGTTGTCTGTAGTGAGGTGTTTATTATCTACTAAGTTTTTAAGTATTTCTTAAATAATTTTATTCTTTTTAGTTACTTTAATAATTTTTTAGATAAGTGGGTCCTTCTGTAACTTAATTATAGCTGTAAGAGTCTAGTAGTTATATATTAGTAACCCATCCTCCTGTTACTTTAATATAGCTAGTTTAATTATTTTCCCTTAAAGCTTATAATCTAGTTATTAACTAAGCATATTAGCTTACCTATTTTCTATTCCCTTATAGTAAATAATTTTAAAATTAAACTACAAGAGTATTTCAGCCTATCTAGCTTGTCTCCTTATTAGTTCTTTTATAGTTATAAAGAACATGAGATTCTTATAATCTATCTTTATAATAACTATTTATTATGCTCCTTCTAGGTAGACCCTCTAGACTTTAAATACTACTACTATAGCTAGCAGTTCTTTATTATAGATATTATAGTTAAGTTCTGCTTAAATTAACTTTCTTAAATAGAATATAACTAATCACAGTCTTCTATTAGGTCCTGGTTAAGTTATTCTTAACCTAATTACATAGTCAGACGTGTTAGTCTTAATGATTATTTTTTATTTAGGTTATATTACACTAGGATTAGTGCAGTTATAATTTTTTCTTTAATCCTAGTAAATACTATCTTATATTCTTTAGTCTACTTAAACTCCTTCCCTTTCTTAAGTAGTTTGAAAAGTGGTGTCATGACTTTTATATATCCTTTAATAAATTATTAATAATAATTCACAAGCCTAATAAACTGTTGGGTTTCTTTTACTATCTTTAGTTAAGGCTATTCCTTTATTACTATAACTTTATTTTAGTCTATATAGATGCCTTTAGTAGATATCTAGTGTCCTAAGAACTTAGTCTCTTAGACATAGAATTCACACTTCTTAAGTTTTAGTCTAATATTTGCTTTCTAAAGTTCTTATAGAACCTCCTTAATATATTCTACATATTTATTTCTATCTTCTAAAAAGATTAAGATATTATCTAGGTAGACTACCACAAAGCAGTGTAGAACTTTATATAGTACTTCTTTAATAAACCTTTCAAACAATGCTGGTGCATTAGTTAATCTAAATAGTATAACTAGGTATTTAAAATATCTAAACTTTATTCTAAAAGCTGTCTTCTATTCTTTGCTTTCTATAATTTAAATATAATTATACACATCTGTAATGTCTAACTTTATGAACTATTTTACTCCTTAAATTTAATCTTAGATATTATAGATTAACAGAAGTAAGTAATAATCTTTAATTATAATTATATTTAATAGTCTGTAGTCTATATAAAGTTATAGACTCCTATCCTTTTTTAGTATAAATAGTACACTATGCCCTGCTAGTGAGTTTAATAGTCATATCTTCCTAAGTTATAGTTATTCATTAATATACTCCTTAAGTATTTATAGCTTTTTTTCTAATATTTAATATATTTTCCTATATACTAGTGACTTTTCTTCCTGTAAAAGAATCTAGTAGTTATATTTACTATATTCTAGTAGAATATATTATTTAGGTTGTTTAAACAATTTCTTAAAATCACTGTATTCCTGAGGAAGAATTAATCCTAACCCTAATTTATTCCTAGATTTAGTATTCCTAGGACTGATTACTCTAGGATCACCCTAGTCCTAATTTATTATTACTAAGAATAAGTAGGGTTCTAGGTTAAGAATATTCCTAGAACTATCTATCCTAGGATTAATTATTTCTCCATATTCTGTTTCCTAGATATCTTTATTATTACTTTCTAGCATTATAATATTAGTATAATTACTATCTTACTCCAGTGCCTATCCCAGCAGCTCTATTATTATAATCCTTTATAATAGTTTAGTTGCTGCTAATACTACCTTTATCCTTTAGCTAGTTATTACTTCTTTCTTCAGTCCACCCTTTGACTACTTAGTGTTGTTATTACTATTCTCTAATTAGATACACTATAAGGCCCTAGTTTCCCTTTAAACCTAGTCCTGTCATAGGCATTAGCAGTTAAACTAGATTTAATTTATATTCTAGTTAATCACTAGGTTATGATTCCTGAGCTATAGAATCCCTAATACTATATCATACCATCCCATCAGCATAATATTAAAGTTTAGATATTTAATATGTCCTAATATAACTATTAAGACTGGTCCTAATTTAGTTATAATTAAGAGAGTTCCTAAATTCTCTTTATTTAGACCTATAATTAGTTCAGGTACTGCCTTTATTTTTCCTAGAATCCCTAGCTTTCTTATAAAGGCTGGGTTTATAAAGTTACCTATTACTCCTAAGTTAATCATTACTTTAGCTAATTAATTAAGAATATTTATAATTATCTTTAAGTACTTCCCATGCTGCACTGTTACTATGAGGTACTCTATTTCCTATTTTAGTACCCTAGTTATTAATAGTAGCATAGGGAAATATCCTCTAGCTAATTTACCTTAGTAATATACTATGCATTAGTCTTTAAAGCATACTGTCTAATATATTATATTATATTCTAAGTATTACCTATATTCTCTGTAAGAGTATTTAAGCTTCTAGCAGGGATAAGTATTATTCTCCTTTATAATTACCAGTACCTCTGGCTAAAATTTTACTATATACTTATTATTATAGTAGATGCTGTAATTATTACTATAATAAGTAATCCATAGTATTTATTTATATCATGGGTGTCCTTAGAAATGTTTGTATAGATACTAGTCATAGTTATATTTTCTTTAAAATAGTCCTGGTAGTCTCCTTTCTAATACCCTCTTAAGTTTATAGTAATATTTCTTAATTTATTACCTGCAGTATTAGTAATATACTATATACTTTTTATAGTATATTATATGCTATTCCTAAGATTTAACTTAGGTCTAATATTCCAAGTTCTAATATATATATCCTTTTACCCCTTATTTAACCTTTTCAAGGGTTTACTTATTTAGTTAGTGTACTTCTAGTTCTGCTAACTATTTCCTATCTAGCTATTATAGCTATATAGTATACTAGTCTACTTTATTATCATCTTATAGGGATTTGTTTCTGGGTGTCTCAGGAATCTTATAGGGCTGCTCCTTATTAGGATCAAGGCCTACCTACTAAGTTCTATACTCTTTATTAAGTGGATTAATAGGTTAGTTAATAGTGGTCTAATCTATTACAGGAAAATCCTCTTAAGCTAGCTTATTATAGTTAGTATTTTCCAAGTCAGGGCTAATAACCTAATGTATCTTATAGATAAATGTTATTTATTAGTAAATAAGCCCTCCAGGCATAATATTCTCCTAATTAATAAGACTATCTGTATTACTATTAGGTGGCTTCTAATTAGTAGCTATAAGGATATTTAAGTCTTTAGCAGACTAATCATCCCTTATATTTTTATAATTAGAAGAGTCTTCCTTCTTAAGCTCTATTTTAATTTCTTTATTACTTAAGTTTATATATTCCTTATACAACTTCCTAAGTTGTTTATTACTCTTCTTTGTTTTAATAGTGCTAGTAGTATTATATCTATTTCTTCTAATCATAGCACTAAGCTCCTTTATAGCTTATATCTATTTTTTCTCTTGCTGCTTACCCTTCCCTAGATTTTTCTTATAGTCCTTAGATATATATCCCAGTTTCCTACACCAGAAATATAGTTTCTCTTTACATTACTATTCTCTTTCCTTATTAGAAAGTGCTATGTATATTGCATCTAACTCTATTAGTTATAGCCCATAAGGATCTAAGTATCCTTAGTTATACAGTTAAGCAGGTCTCCTATTATTTACTTAATAGTTTATAGTATATTAGTTACTAAAGCTATTCCAGCTACTTTATTTACATCTTTATATATAGAAGTCTTATAACTTGTTATTAATCTTAACTACTTATTTAATTATCTTACTAAGTTTATCTAGTCATTCTATCTAGATTAACTTCTCCTAGATCTCCAGCTTTAAACCTTCCTTAAATCTTATAATATTTATGTCTTCATCCTAATTTAGATAGGATATGATCTATTAGAATTTTAATATATATTCCCCTACAGATCCTGTTTGCTTAAGTCACCATAGTTATTACTTAGTATTTCTTTCTTTATTAATATCACCAAAAGTACTTTCTAATTATTTCTTAAAAGCATTATAGCTAGCGAATATCTTGTTAGTTTTATTAGCTTAGTTATCCTCTTTATACTCTTAATAGTCTCTGATAAAGGGTTTAAACTAATTAAATACTAGTCTAGTTAGATAGGTTACTGTGAGTAAGACTCTCTCTACCTTAGTAATAAGTCTTTCCCTATTTATATAGATATACATATCTAATTATATAAGGAACGCTCATAGCTTGGACCTATTTCTATTAAATAGTTTAGGTAGTCTAACCTTAATAGACTTAGCTGTAAGTCAACCTTCTAGTTATTAGATATATTCCTAAAGCTACTCAACCATGCCTCTTAGCTCCTCTATTAAAGACTGTAGCTATTACTACTGCATAATAGATGCCTAGCTAATATTAGAGCTAGTAGAGATCTATAGCACATTCCCTGCTATAATATTTGATATTAAGAGTTAATTAAACCTCCTAAAGTAATTTATACTATATAGCATTTAATTTATCACACCCTGAGATCTGTCTCTACTATTCCTGCTAATCACTACTTTAGGAATAGGGTGGTATAGTCCCTGGACTATACCTAATACTTACCTAAGGCCTACTAACTAGGTAGCCTAATAATAGATTAATATAATTATCCAAACAGGATTAAGGATAGTTTAAGATAATATAAGAATAATAACAGTAGAGACAGAAGTAAGGCCTATTAAGTATATATACTTAATAGTAGAGAGTAACTAACAAATCAGACTAGTGATCTTGTACTTAAGTAAATAATTAATATTAAATATAAGGAACTAAACTAAGAGCCTTAGATACAAAGCAAATGAGCGTCCTTATATACCCATAGTTCCTCCAGGAAGTAGTAGTGATAGATGGTATACTAGTAGAATAGTAGATAATTACAATACCCTCCTATTGTTGACCTTGTATACCTTTCTACTACATTATATAATAATAGTTTATAGAAAATATATTCAGTAAGCAACTACTGAACTATATTTCTATAGAAACCTGTCTGGATTAAGCATTTCTCCAGATCATACCCTAATCACTCCAGGATTGACTGGTGATCATTGATCCTTAGGTTTCTGCCTGCCATATCCGCCTAACACTAGCGCGGCTGTGTTGGTGTCGTAACATATATCTAATAACTAGAAGGTTGACTTGCAGCTAAGTCTGTTAAAGTTAGACTATCTAAACTATTTAATAGAAATTAGTCTAAGCTACAAGCATTTCTTATATAGCTAGATATATGTATCTATATAAACAGGGAAAGACTGATGTTACGGCACTGACACAGCCGCGCTAGCACAAGGCGGGTGTGACAGGCAAAAACCCAAAGATCAATGATTACCAGTCAATCCCAGAGTGATCAGGGCATGATCTGGAGAAATACTTAATCTAGATGGGCTCCCGCAGAAATGTAGTTCAGTAATTACTTACTGAATATTAATGCTTACATAACAAAGCATACTAATAAGGAGCACCTCATATGACAAATAATATATGGATGGTATGCCAAGACAATATTATTAAGGTATACAATATACCACCACCATACCCAGGATATACCACCGGATATACCAACTGGAGGAACTATGGGATATAAGGACATTCATTCATGCTGTATCTAGAACTCTTGGTTTAGTTCCTTATATTTAATATTAATTATTCACTTAAGTACAAGATCACTAGTCTAATTCATCAGCTACTCTATACTATTAAGTATATATACTTAATAGGCCTTGCTTTTATCTCTACTATTATTATTCTTATATTACCTTTAGTTGTCTTTAACCCTTAGTTAGGTCATTATATCACTATGTTATCAGGCTATCTAGTTAATAGGCCTTAGGTAAGTATTAGATATAGTCCAGGAACTATATTACCCTGTTCCTAAAGTAGTAGACTAGCAGAGAATAGTAGAGATAGATCCTAGGGTGTAATAAATTAAATACTATACAGTATGAATTGCTTTAGGAAGTTTGATTAACTCTTAATATCAAATATTATAGCAGGAAATGCGCCACAGATCCCTACCAGCTCTAATATTAGTTAGGTACCTACTGCGCAGTAATAACAGCTATAGTCTTTAATAGAAGAGCTAAGAGGCATAGTTAAGCAGCTTTAGGAATACATCTAATAACTAGAAGGTTAACTTGCAGCTAAGTCTATTAAAGTTAGACTATCTAAACTATTTAATAGAAACAGGTCTAAGTTACAAGCATTTCTTATATAATTAGACATGTATATCCATATAAATAGGGAAAAACTTATCACTAAGGCAGAAAGGGTCTTGCTTATAGCAACCTATCTAACTAGACTAGTATTTAATTAGTTTAAACCCTTTATTAGAGACTATTAAGAGCATGAAGAGGATAACTAAGCTAATAAAACTAACAATATATTCACTAGCTATAATACTTTTAAAAAATAATTAGAAAGCACTTTTAGTAATATTAATAAAGAAAGGAATGCTAAGTAATAACTATGGCGACTCAAGCAAATAGGATCTGTAGGGGAATACATATTAAAATTCTAACAGATTATATCCTATCTGAATTAGGACAAAGACATGAACATTGTAAGATTTAAGGAAGGTTTAAAGCTAGAGATCTAGAAGAAGTTAATCTAGATAGAATAACTGGATAAACTTAGCAAGATAATTAAATAAGTAGTTAAGATTAATAATAAGTTATAAGACTTCTATATATAAAGATGTGAATAAAGCAGCTGGAATAGCTTTAGTAATTAATAAACCATAAACTATTAAGTAAATAATAGGAGACCCACTCAACTGTGGAACTAAGGATACTTAGATCCTTATAGACTATAACTAATAGAGTTAGATGTAATATACACAGCACTTTCTAATAAGGAAAGAGAATGGTGATATAAAGAGAAACTATATTTTTAGTGTGGGAAGCTAGGACATATGTCTAAGGACTGCAAGAAAAACCTAGGGAAGGGTAAGCAGTAAGAGAAGAAATAGATATAAGCTATAAAGGAGCTCAGTGCTATAATTAGAAGAAATAGATATAATATCACTAGCATTATTAAGACAAAGAAGAGTAATGAATAACTTAGAAAGTTGTATAAGGAATGTACAAACTTAAGTAATAAAGAAATTAAAATAGAGCTTAAGAAAGAAGACTCTACTAACTATGAAAGCATAAAGGATAACTAGTCTACTAAAGACTTAAATATCCTTGCAGCTACTAATTAGAAGTTACCTAATAGTAATGCAGACAGCCTTATTAATTAGGAGAATATTATACCTAGAGGGCTTATTTACTAATAGATAATATTAATCTATAAGATACATCAGGTTATTAGCCCTGACTTAGAAAATACTAACTATAATAAGCTAGCTTAAGAGGACTTTCCTGCAATAGATTAGACCACTATTAACTAACCTATTAATCTACTTAATAAAGAGTATAGAACTCAGTAGGTAGGCCTTGATCCTAATAAGGAGCAGTCCTATAAGGTTCCTAAGACACCCAGAAATAAATCCCTATAAGATAATAATAAAGTAGACTAATATGCTGCATGGCTATGACAGCTAGATAAAAAATAGTTAGCAGAACTAGAAGCGCACTAACTAAATAAGTAAACCCTTAAAAAGGTTAAATAAGGGGTGAAAGGATGCATATATCAGAACTTAGAATATTAGACCTAAGTTAAATCTTAGGAACAGTATATAACACACTATAGAAAGTATGTAGTATATTACTAATACTATAGGTAATAGAATAAAGAGTATTACTATAAACTTAATAAGGTATTAGAAAAGAGACTACCAGGACTATTTTATAGGAAATATAATTATAACTAGTATCTATGCAAATATTTCTAAGGACACCCGCAATATAAACAAGTACTATAGATTACTTATTACAGTAACAATTGCAGCATCTACTATAATAATAAATATATAGCAAAATTTTGGCCAGAGGTACTGGTAATTATGAAGGAGAATAACACTTATCTATGCTAGAAGCTTAAATACTCTTATAGAGGATATAGGTAATACTCAGAATATAATACAATGCATTAGACAGCATGCTTTAAGGACTAATATATAGTACATTACCAAGGTAAATTAGTTAGAGGATATTTCCCCGTGCCACCACTGATAACTAGGGCACTAAAATAGGAAACAGAGTACCTCATAGCAATAGTGCAACATAAAAAGCACTTAAAGATAGTTATAAACATTCTTAATTAATTAACTAAAGTAATAATTAACTCAGGAGTAATAGGCAACTTTATAAACCCAGTATTTATAAGGAAGCTAGGGATTCTAGGAAAAATAAAGGCAGTACCTAAACTAATCACAGGTCTAAATAGAGAGAATTTAGGAACTCTCTTAATTATGACTGAATCAGGACCAGTCCTAATAGTTATATTAAGATATATTAAATATCTAAACTTTAATATTGTGCTAACAGGATAGTATAATATAGTATTAGGGATTCTATAGCTCAGGAATCATAACCTAGTAATTAACTAGAATATAAATTAAATCCAGTTTAACTGCAAATGCCCACAACAGGACTAAAATAAAGGGGAAATCAGGACCTTACAGTATATATAATTAAAGGATAGCAATAATAACACTAAGTAGTCAAAGGGTGGACTGAAGAAAGAAGCAATAACTAGCTAGAGGATAATAGTAGTATTAGTAGCAACAAAACTATTATAAAGGATCATAATAATAAAGCTACTAGGATAGGCACTAGAGTAAGATAGCAATTACACTAATATCATAACACCAGAAAGTGACGATAAAGGTATCTGGGAAATAAAATATAGAGAAATAATTAATCCCAGGACAGGCAGTCCCAGGAATATCCTTGACCTAGAACCCTACTTATTCTAAGCAACAATAAATTAGGACTAGGATGATCCTAGAGTAATCAGTCCTAGGAACACTAAATCTAGGAATAAATCAGGGTCAGAACTAATTCTTCCTTAGGAATATAGTAATTTCAAGAAATTATTTAAATAACCTAAATAATATGTTCTACCAGAACATAGTAAACATAACTACTAGATTCCTTTATAGGAAGGAAAGTCACTAGTATACAAGAAGATATACTAAATATTTGGAAAAGAGCTACAAGCACTTAAGGAATATATTAATAAACAACTATAACTTAGGAAGATATAACTATTGAACTCACTAGCAGGACATAGTATACTATTTATACTAAAAAAGGATAGAAGTCTATAACTCTGTATAGACTACAGACTATTAAATATAATTATAATTAAGGATTATTATCTACTTCCATTAATCCACAACATCTAAGATTAAATTCGAGGAGTAAAATAATTTATAAAGTTAGACATTATGAATGTATATAATCATATTTGAATTATAGAAGGCGAAGAATAGAAGACAGCTTTTAGAATAAAGTTTAGGTATTTTAAATACCTAGTTATACTATTTAGATTAACTAACACACCAGCATCATTTAAAAGGTTTATTAAGGAAGTACTATATAAGGTTCTGCACTACTTTATAGTAGTCTACTTAGATAACATCTTAATCTTTTTAGAAAATAAAAATAAATATATAGAATATGTCAAGGAGGTTTTACAAGAACTCCAGAAAGTAAATATCAGACTAAAACTCAAGAAGTGTGAATTCTATGTCTAAGAGACTAAGTTCTTAGGATACTAGATATCTACTAAAGGCATCTATATAGACTAGAACAAAGTTATAACTATAAGAGAATGGCCTTAACTAAAGACAGTTAAAGAAACCTAACAGTTCATTAGGCTTATAAACTATTATTAATAATTCATTAAAGGATACGTAAAAATTATGACACTACTTTTTAAACTACTTAAGAAGAGGAAAGAGTTTAAGTAGACTAAAGAATATAAAATAGTATTTACTAGGATTAAAGAGAAAATTATAATAGCACTAATCCTAGTACAACACAACCTAGATAAAGAAATAACTATCAAAACCAACACATCTGACTATATAATTAGAATAAGAATAACTTAACTAGGATCTGATAGAAGACCACAACTAGTTATATTCTATTTAAGAAAGCTAATTTAAGTAGAACTTAACTACAACATCCACAACAAAGAACTACTAGCTATAGTGGTAGTATTTAAAGTCTAGAGAGTCTACCTAGAAGGAGCATAGTAAATAGTTATTATAAAAACAGATCATAAGAACCTTACATTCTTTATAACTATAAAAGAACTAACAAGGAGACAAGCTAGATAGGCTGAGATACTCTCACAGTATAATTTTAGGATTATTTACTATAAAGGAATAGAAAATAGGCAAGCTAATGTACTTAGTTAATAACTAGATTATAAGCTTTAAGAGAAAATAATTAAACTAGCCATATTAAAATAACAGGAGGATAGGTTACTAATATATAATCACTAAACTCTTACAGCCACAATTAAGTTGCAGGAAGACCCACTTATCTAAAGAATTATTAAAGTAACTAAAAAGGACAAAATTATTTAAGAAATACTTAAAAACTTAGTAGATAATAAACACCTCACTACAGACAACAGAGGAATAATATATTTCTAAGGACTTATCTATATACCTGAGTGTATGAGAACTAAGATTATCATAAAGCACCATAACAACCCAATGCATAGATATATAGGAACTAAAAAAACAGCCAAAGCCATCTTAAGAAATTATTATTTCCTAAATATGAGAAGGAAGGTACAAGGATACATTTACTAGTATAAAACTTGCATTAGAGACAAACCTACTAGATACTAGCCTTATAGTAAAATACAATCACCAGAAGCACTAAAATAATTATAGGAATAGATCACTATTAACTTTATCAGACCACTACTAGAGTTAAAAGGGTATAATTACCTAATAACAGTCACCAACAGACTTACAAAATTTATCTATTTAATTCTAATAATAACAAGGATGACGGCATCACAACTCACAAGCCTACTTATAGGGCATGTGATTATGAATTATAGAATACCACAATACATTACATCAGATAGAGATAAGTTATTTATGTTAAAGTTTTAGTAATTATTAATAGATTTAATAGGAATTAAGCAAAGACTTATAACTATATATCATCCACAAGCTAATAGACAAACTAAACAAACAAACTAAATAATTAAATAATATTTATGACACTATGTGAATTACCAGTAAGATAATTAGGTAGTTTACTTACTAATAGCATAATTCACATACAATAATACTATTCATTCAACTACAGGGGAAACACCTTTCTTTGCTAATTATAGATATAACCCTACATTAATTAGAGAACTATAAAACAAAGTACCCACAGCAGAAGAAGCCGCAGAAATAGTAGATACTATTAACTATTTAAGGACTCAACTTTTAAGGGACATTAAATTCATGAATCTCTGCATAGTAATTTACTATAATTAAAAGCACAGGAGTGCTCTAGACTTAAAAAAGAGAGAGAAAGTTTACCTACTCTGCAGACATATTAAAATAGAAAGACTAAGTCAGAAACTAGACTATTAGAAAATTAGACTATTTATTATTACAGAAAAATTAGGACTAGTTAACTACAAACTATAACTACTAAAAAGCATGTCAAAGATTCATCCAGTATTTCATATCTCATTATTAAAACTAGCACCAGAAAACACAAAGATTACTAAAAATATAGAAATTAAGGACAACACAGAACAGGAATATAAAGTTAAATAAATTCTAGATCACAAGCAAGTCAGTAGAAAACCATACTACCTTATAAAATAGAAAGGTTATGATACCTCAGAAAACACATGAGAGCCTATCAAGAATCTGACAGGCTGCCACCAACTTATTTAACAGTACTGTTTAAAGGGAAATCAAAGTTCTCCCAGAAGGAGGGGGGCATCTAATCAATCTCCGCCATTATCTGATTAAAATTAGGATTATCAAAAGTTACAGCTAACTATTAGGCCTCAGCAGTAGGATTAGGCTGATTAGACAACTTCTTCTTATCTAAGATCTGCAACAACTTAGCATCATGTTCTGACATTTTAAAACCACATTCTTTAAGAAACTATTATTATTTGTGAAGACGAGAATGACGAGCCAAGGTAGTGATAATCTTTAACTAGACCTTAGCTAGGCGAGCTTGAAGCTGCTCTAGTTTAGGTTATAATAACTTAAGTTTATTATTAGCCTTAATAATATCATTAGCGACCTTGTCTTCTGCTTATTTTAAAATACTCTACTCTTTTACAGTATAGAACTCCTTCTTGCATAAGCAACCTTAATGAGTGTAAGTAGCATATTTAGAATAATAATGAGTTTAATCCATCACACACTCTTAACCAGTAAATAAACAGTGCTCACACAAGAAAGACAAAATAAAACTATTATAATAAATATACCCTTCTTACTTAGCACAGACAGCAGGATAGTTACAGGAAGATTTCTAGGGAATATCTGACAATATATCAGCGCGATGCTTAGGCATGATGGGCGAATATAAGGAAAAGAGAAAAACTCAGGAGCACACTTACCTGGGAAGCACTGTCCTTTTAAATCAAGTTTTAAGGACAAAACACTAAGAGAGGGGGAGGTGATGTTACAGCACTAACACAGCCACACTAGCACAAGGCGGGTGTGACAGGCAAAAACCCAAAGATTAATAATTACCAGTCAATCCCGGAGTGATCAGGGCACAATCCAGAGAAATGCTTAATCTAGATAGGCTCCCGCAGAAATGCAGTTTAGTAGTTGCTTACTAAATATTAATGCTTAGTTACATGACAAAGCGCACTAACAAGGAGCACCTCACGTGATAAATGATATATGGATAGTATGCCAAGACAACATTATTGAGGTATACAATATACCACCACCATACCTAGGATATACCACCGGATATACCAACTGGAGGAACTATGGGATATAAGGACATTTGTTCACGCTGTATCTAGAACTCTTGGTTTAGTTCCTCGCATTTAATATTAATTATTTACTTAAGTACAAGATCACTAGTCCGATTCATCAGCTACTCTATACTATTGAGTATACATACTTGATAGGCCTTGCTTCTATCTCTACTATTATTATTCTTATATTACCTTTAGTTGTCTTTAACCCTTAGTTAGGTCATTATATCACTATGTTATCAGGCTATCTGGTCAATAGGCCTCAGGCAAGTATTGGATATAGTCTAGGAACTATATCGCCCCGTTCCCAAAGTAGTAGACTAGCAGAGAACAGCAGAGACGGATCCCAGGGTGTGACAACTTACTACTAAGGCAGAAAGGGTCTTACTCACAGCAACCTACCTAACTAGACTAGTGTTTAATTAGTTTAAACTATTTATCAGGGACTACTAAGAATATAAAGAGGATAACTAAGTAAATAAGACTAATGAAATATTCACCAGCTATGATGCTTTTAAGAAATAATTAGAAAGCACCTTTGGTGATATTAATAAGGAAAGAAATACTAAATAATAGTTATAGTAACTTAAGTAAATAGGATCTATAGGGGAATATATTAAAATTCCAACAGATTATATCCTACCTGAATTAGGATAAAGATATAAACATTGTATAGTTTAAAGAGGGCTTAAAGCCAGAAATCTAGGAAAAGTTAATCTAGATAGAATAACTAGATAAACTTAATAAAATAATTACATAAGCAGTTGAAATTAATAATAAACTATAAGACTTCTATATATATAGATAAGAGTAAAGTAACTAGAATAGCTTTAGTAATAGGCATACTATAAATTATTAACTAAATAATTAGAGGCTAGCTTAGCCATGGAGCTAAGGATATATAGATCCTTATAGGCTATAACTAATAGAGCTAGACACAACTTAGCAAACAGTACTCTCTAATAAGGAGAGAGAATAGTGATAGAAAGAGAAACTATATTTCTAGTGTAGGAAGCTGGGGCATATATCTAAAGACTATAGAAAGAACCCAGGAAAGGGTAAGCAGTAAGGAATAAAACAAATACAAGCTATAAAGAAACTCAGTTGTGAAAGAAAATAAATAGTATATACTAAATAGTATATGAATGACAAAGGAAATTTCACGAATATAGAGGGGAATAGATGGCTTGCCTAGGTATAGAGGAAGAATAGGAAGAATAATAGTAGGAGAAAAATATAAGGATGTCTTAATTCCTTTATTAATTTTTTTTTATGTTCTAGCTATAGGGTGATTTCAAGGGTGTATTTATAGATAATTCCTTCTAGCATAGGCC
Organism: Aspergillus fumigatus Af293; assembly: GCF_000002655.1. NCBI lineage: Eukaryota > Fungi > Ascomycota > Eurotiomycetes > Eurotiales > Aspergillaceae > Aspergillus > Aspergillus fumigatus. The sequence continues at coordinate 3,755,305 of NC_007197.1, forward strand.
ATTCGAATATTAAATGATCTCATAGCTGGGTGATCTCATCAATTAGATCACCATTTGCTAATGGTTGAAATCGATGATGATTGATGATGATCTATAACCATAAGGTTAGAACCGTAGCGGATCAACCCATGGGTATGATCAACGATCAACTATAGCATGGTTTTCACCAACAACTTTCTATACTGTGAAAGAGTGGGAAGATTATTACTATATGCATATCAAGAACAGCATGTCGCGGTGGTGTGAAATAATCACTTATTACTATACTCTTATCTGGCTAGGGTACTGTCCTTTTTATCTTGGTAATAAAAGTCTCTCCCTATCTAATTATATAAGATCCTAGAAGAGGAGTAATGAATTAAGAAGCTATATTATTAATAATATAAAGATAATATACAGGAAATATATATGTTCTTACCTAATGTGCTAAGTAGAATTTGATTCTGATACTCAGCTATATTATTACTTAAGTAATATATATGGAGTGCAGAAAGCGATCTGGGTTGTATCTAGTAATGAGTTAGATAGTAAGGTTAAATTAGGCACTGGAGCTGATGCTGTCTCTAGAGGTAAGAAGAGATCCTAGGAGTAGAAAGGGGATAGGAAAGTGTCAAGGTACGGGGTCACAGGTAAACAGAAACAGGTTGATGAGGTAGTTGACACTCAGGCTGGCTATAGGAATCTATATCTATCTATTCTAGTTGCAGGGTAAACTAGTACAGGGAGGCTCTATAGACAGGATGTAGCTTAGAGGCTTCTAAATAGGTTGTAGGATTATGTAGTGAAGATATTCCTAAGATTATATAATTCCTTCTTAGTAATGCTAACTCCTATCTGTGGTAATACTATAATAGTACTCCCCTCCTTAAGGTTAAGCTCTATCAAGACTATCTGCTAGTTTAGGTTTGCTTAGGTAGTAGCAGTGGAAGTTAGCTATAATCTCTTATATATTCCTTAGGTAATAGGCAGGTTCCTTAGTAGGGTTATTATAGCCTAACTATTTAATAGTATACTTTAGATGGGGGCCCCATTGGCCTTAGTGTTCCCAGTGGGAATCTAAGATATCCTTAATAATCCATTCTTCTAGACCATCAACCTCTACTAGTGGTAGTGGTGGCTATCTTTGTTTAGGAACAGGGTCTTTAGTAACAGGATGTAGCAAGCTAATATTAAATACAGGGTGAATCTTTATAGAAGCTAGTAGATCTAGCTTATAGGCATGTAGGCTAATAATCTTCTTAATACAGAATAGCCCTAAGTATTTCTAGTTAAGTTTCTTCTAGGGGCGCAGGGTCCTGATATTCCAGGTATCTAACTAAACTAGTTATCCTATATAATAATGGCAGGCAGGTCTCTAGTGATAATTTATCTATTCCTTATAATAGGCCTAGGCAATATAGATCTGGGCGCGGATATAGTTAATAATATCTTATATTTTCTTTATAAAGGCCTTAGTATCTCTAGCAGCAGGGTAATTCATGGGCTAAATAGGTTCAAACCCTATATATAGGTAAAATCTATAATTTATAAAGAAGAGTGAGATTCTAGTAGCCTTAAATTAGATAGAGTTTAAGATAAACTCAGCTAATAGTAACCAGTCAGCCTAATTATCTTATAGATAGGTAATATAAGTACATAGGTATTATTCTAAAATAGTATTTATTCTTTTAGTCTAGCTATTAGTCTTAGGGTAATAAGTAGTAGATAATAGGTTCTTAATATCTAGGTATTAGGTCAGGTGCTTCTAGAATATAGTGATAAACTAAGGACCACAGTCTGATACTATTATTCTTAGTAGGCTATATAGCTTCTATATAAAACAGATGTATAATTAGGCTACACCCTTAGCATTATAGATAGTCTAATAAGGGATAAAGTGCCTTATCTTTATAAGTTAATTAATAACAACTAATATGGCATTATAGCCTTAACTAGGTACTAGACTGGTGATAAAGTCTATTAAGATATCTTACTATAAATATTCAGGTACTAGGAGTAGGTATAATACTCCTTAGTAAGTTTTATAAGATAGGGTAGATCAGCAGCAGGTATGGCAGTTTTAGGTCTAGTAATTAATATATTAGTACATGCCTGGCTAGTAATATTCTTGTGCTATTAACTTATATAACTTATACTTTCTAGGGTGTCTAGCAGCAGGCTTGTCATAGCATTCTTATAATAACTAGGCTCTTAGCTTATTATAGTTAGGGATATATAAGTATTCACAGTAGTATAGATAGCTTCCTTATCATCTGTAATTAGCTAGGGTGATCTTTAGGTATTAACTAGTATTCCTATCTAGCGCCTGTAGGATGGACTGTATAGTATTATCTAACTAGTAGGCAGTGTCTAGTAGTTCCTTAATACTAGGAGGGGGCTCTAGTTGGTCTAGTTAGTCTAGTTAGTCTGGTTAGTCTGGTTAGTCTGGTTAGTCTGGTTAGTCTGGTTAGTCTGGTTAGTCTGGTTAGTCTGGTTAGTCTGGTTAGTCTGGTTAGTCTGGTTAGTCTGGTTAGTCTGGTTAGTCTGGTTAGTCTGGTTAGTCTGGTTAGTCTGGTTAGTCTGGTTAGTCTGGTTAGTCTGGTTAGTCTGGTTAGTCTGGTTAGTCTGGTTAGTCTGGTTAGTCTGGTTAGTCTGGTTAGTCTGGTTAGTCTGGTTAGTCTGGTTAGTCTGTCTATGCTAGTTAAGCAGGCACTCTAGTAGGTTCCTTAGGTATTCTAGTAACATAGGCTACTAGGTTTATAAAGCAAACTCTTCTTATAGCTGACTAGCTCCTTGGAATAGCTCCTAGTTTTATTAAGTTCTGAATTTCAGGGTCAAGATTCTCTTTTTTTAAAATTATCTAGCTCTGGTGTTGTAGCTATTCATCCCCCTCTTTAGGGAGATCTTCTAACCTCCTAGTTAGAGTATTAGGCTTGACTCCTTGCTTCCTAGGTTAATATATAATTTTAAAGTTAAAGCAGGATAGGAATTTAGACTAAAAGGGCATTACTAGGGATTTAAACAGGCCTAATTAGGTATAGAAAGCTATCAGGTATTCTTGTCCTTTCTTAATATAGATATTATTAAATACTAAAATAATATTAATCTTTATAAAATATTTCATCCCTTTCAGATTATTCAGGGTTTCCTTTATTAGAGGTAGTAGGTATTAATCTTTAATAATTATAGTATTTAGGGCTTAGTAATCAATGTAGATTTATATATCTCTATCTAGCTTTTTAATAAATAGGATAGGTAATATAGTAAGTGATGAACTAGTGCAGATAGAGCCCTTCCTTAGGTTCTCTTTAATCTATTCCTTTAGAACTTTTAATTCCTCTTAGGACATGGTGTATAGAGGGCTAAATAGAGGGGTCTTTCCTTCTAATAGCTTAATATTATAGTTATAGAGGTAGTATAGCAGCAGGCGCTTAGCCTTCTTAGGGGAGAAAATATTAGTATAGTCTTTGAATTTATTAGGTAATAGGTTAGTAAAGTCTTCTTTCTAAGCTTTCTTAATCCTTAGGGTAGCTTTAAGATCTTCTAGGGTGATTATAAACATCTAGGTATTTCTCTAGGTGTAAGCTAAGCAGGCAGCTAAGGAGATAAAAGTTATATCTCTATTCTCTAGTCCCTTTGGTCTTAGGAATAGGTATCTAGGCTAGGTCTTTAGGGACATATTATGCAAGGCTTATATCTTAGTTAGCCTCTAGGGTATATTATAATATTTCTAGCAGTAGTTACTATTAAATATAATACTATAGGCTATAAATTATATTAGGGGGTTATATACCTTTATCTAAGGTATTCCTAGTATAATAGGATAATATGCTAACTAGATAATGTAAAACCTTACATCTTTCTTAAAGTAGTCCTTAATTCTTATATCCATCTAAATATAATAAGTTATCTTCCTATTCTCTAGTTCTCTCCTATTAAATATATGCAGGGTTATTAGATCTACTAGAGGGATAGGCTTTAGTATCTAGTCTTCAGCCTATCCTTTATTAATAAATCCTTATCCTTTAGCTCTAGTATCTAATAGGGTATAAGTAGGTAGCTTTATTCCCTTCTCTTCCCTCTCTAGGGTCACAGGTAGTATTATAGCTTTTAATTATTATATTTATTCCTTAAGGTTAAGTCCGTAAACAGCAGCAGCAGAGATTTAAATAATATATAGTTCCTAAGCCTAGTCACAGCTTACTTTAGGCTTACTCCTTTTACTAAGGAGGTCTAGCTAGGTGATAGGCTTCTAGGTGCTAGGATCTGTCCCCTCTAGGGGCTCTCTAGGTATAGTTTATAAGATATTATAATTTAAACTCTCTAATAGGTATTAGGGTAGGGGCAGTCCCTAATCTAGTATTCTAGGGAGCTATATTAAAAGCAGGCGCCTGTCTTATAGTAGAAGGGGCTATACCCCTTTCTTATTAGGCATCAGGTAGTACCTAGGTCTATAGGGTTATATTATTATGCTAGTATATACTTATTCCTCTAAATAATAAGGCACTAAGATTACTTAGTAGACTTAGTAGTAATAGGGCTAGAGCTTTAGAGTGACTAGGAATACTAGGCAGATTTAGTAGTAATAGTATAGATCTTAATAATAGGGGGTTAGTTTATAGTATATTACTAGCAGTAGTTCTTAAGCTCCTACAGGAATCTAGTAAACTAGTAGTACTCCTAGCTTAGAGGCTAGTTATACATAAGCATGCTCTAAAGTTTATAACTAATAGCTTATTTAAGTAGGATAGATAGGGTTTCTTTAGGCATCTTACCTTCTAGGGCTAGGTGTTAGAATTCTATAAAGAAGGTACTAAACTCCTTATTAGTCTAGCACAGGCTAAATAGCTTATTTTAGGTATTATTCACATAGTTAGGGTCACTAAAGGCGCATTCTAGGATATCTAGGATATCTTAGTAGTTATTAAGGGTGCAAATCCCCTTCTTAATATAGAGGAGAATCTAGGTATACAGCGCACCCTTTAGGTAGTTATTTATATAAGCTATCTAGCTCTGCGGCGTCAGGAAGTAGTTAAGATTAATATTTATTTTCTCTTAAATCTATGCTATAAAACACTAAAGGTCCTTTTAGTTACTCTTAAACTTATTAGGGTTAGGAAGTTATTCTAATAATCTAGTAGCTTTAGAAGATAAGATAGTAGTTAATATAGGTATTCCTACTAGAGTAACTACAGGCTTCTTAGTAATAAGTTTATATATAGGTGTAGGCATAGGTGTATTTATAGTAGGGGTAGCTAAGTAATAGACTTAGTCCCTTTCTATAGCAGCTTTTATATACTACTACTCTTTCTCTTATAGCTATTTCTTCTAGTACTATAGGACAGCCCTTAGCTTAGTAGTCTCTTATTTATACCTCTGCTCTAAGGCAGTAAATTTATACTAGAGTTCTAGGAGTTAGGTCTTAGATTACTTAGCTTATTAGTTTGCTTTATTAATAGTTAATTTAGCCTTCTAGATATACTTATATACTAGATAGTAGTATTTATATTATTTAGTACTATATTTAGTAATATGCTTAGAGAACTCTTTAGGGTTACTAGACAGGAAAGGGGGCAGAGGGGTGGGTATTCTAATAGTATCAACTCTAAGAGAGGAGCTATATAATATTAAGGTATAGGGTCACAGGTAAGTAGAAATAGGTTAATAAGGTAATTAACACTCAGGCTGACTACAGGAATCTATATCTATCTATTCTAATTATAGGGTAAACTAGTATAGGCAGGCTCTATAGACAGGATATAGCTCAGAGGCTTCCAAGTAGATTACAGGATTATGTGGTGAAGATATTCCCAAGGTCACATGATTCCTTCTTAGCAATGCTAACTCCTATCTGCGGCAGCACCATGACAGAAAGGGGATAATAAATAGTAAAGGCTTAATCCCAGCGGAGCTAGGATGTTTAGTGTTATCTAGTGGGCTCCTCTAGTAGTAAATGTTACTACTATATCTGCTAGTTACTATTCCTCTGAGGTTAAGAGAAAGCCTAATATCTTTACACTGCTTAAAGGTAACTAGAGAGGACTAACCCCTATTTAGGTAGCTAAATATCACTATCCTATTTCTTCACCTTTAAACTACTTAGCAATGCCTTTCCCTTAGGTTAGTGAGATGCTGTTCTTATTAGTAGATAAAAGACTAGACTAATTATATAAAGATGGGCTGAGATATAATACAGATGGTATTGAATGCTTAACCCACTTACTATCCCTATAGCCTAACTCTTTTGTAGACATATTAGATACTTCTAATATCCCTATGCCCTATATAAGTAATAAACTTAAGTCCTTTACTACTAATACAAGCCCTAAAATTCTACTAGTTGACCTGTAGTTAATATAAGATTTTAACTTATTAACTTTTAGTGTGTATAAGCTAGTGACTTCTAAGGGCAGAGAGCAGAGTAACTCTTTATATGCCCTATACAGCCTAAATCCTAATATATCTCCTACTTCTCCTAAGTTAAAGGATGCAAGACCATGCCACAGAGAAGCCATACTAAACACAGATATAACCATATCATCTATTAGTGCTAACTTAGAAGCTTCCCCTGCCGTGACTACTACACCTAGGGAGAAAGCTCTTAGGAAAACTAGGTGTTGTACTGTGGATAATGATGGAGTTTATATAAATTATTAAATAACAAGGGCCACAGCGCAGAGATAAGCCACTGACTCTTAAAGTGGCCCCATTTCATGCCCCAAGAGCACCAGAGCGGAGAACCAGCTTTCTAAGGAAAGAGAGATCGCGAGATTGCATTAATTTTAAGAGGTTAGTACGTGGCGCAGCTGTCGTTGTGAGTCACTCACTCAACTTCCAGAAGATTTATGTGCCAGTGAAGAATTAATGGTGACTTGACATCGTGGACCCTTTATTTTATCACAACCTTTGCAGCTTCAGGGAGCGACAGATCTTTTGAACGGGTGTAATGCCACCACTCTGTTAGTATGCAAACTTTAGTTTCGAGAGCGGAAGGATTTCAAGAACGGTCCCAAGGGCGGCAGAAGCCGGAATCTGAATAAGGAGGTGTTATAAATCAGCAAGCAAATATTAATGGATCTACATATCCTATGAATTAGTAATGTTGTATTTGTAGATTAAATGTGCTTCTGCTTACTGTACTGATTTTAGTAGAGATGTATAATTAACAAGAAGACAGATAAGCATACACAGAAGTCATTAAACACAACAGGATGTCTCCAGCCATGGGATGCTCTGTCCCCAGTATTTAGGGGAAGGGAGCACCAGCAAATAGAATTGGGCGGATAATACTTTCACTGAGATGCTGCTCTGGATAATAATTTTAATAACAGGCGCAGTTTGACGAACAAAGTCGCCATGGGTTTGCTACCCCTTTCTCATGGTAACCGCTAAGTGGAGGCAGCTCCCCAGACTAACGCCCTTTTTCTCAAGGCGGAGAAGGGAAGGAAGCAGGCAGAGGAAAGAGTGCGATAGAAGAGGGAGCACAAGTGACTGATGACTTTTGGAGAGTTTATCTAACATTATCACAACCTCCTTTGGAGGCCATTATGAGCTGAAGCGCCTGATCGCTCCATGATAGGCAAGAACTCCCCTCCTACCAGGAAATACTGCCCTGTACAACTGCCTCCAGCCTGTGAAGCTAGATAACAGGAAATTTAGAACCCGTTTGCTGCTAATTTAAACCGACAGAAAAGGACGCACGATGGTTATTCACACTGCGTGGTTGCGTTAGAAGATCATATCCCACAATTCGCGTGTCACCCATTTAGCACGCCGAGCCTCCCAGAATCATTCCATTTAAGACAACGGGTACTAGCTGAGCTTCTAGTAATTAATCCCGGATAGTAACCTAGCGAGTACAACATTAAATTCACATTCCTTTGCAGCAGAATATGTGATCTCCCCTCTTAATAGACAACGTCTTCTAAGACTGCTTGACCCAGTGGTTGATAGCATTAAGTATGATGTACAAAAGAGCACCAAGCATAATTTGAGTAAATGAAACGGGGACCCATCCCTTAGGATATCATTATCCCTTTTTATGAAGCAAGGTGTGGAGCGAGGAGCCAAGCCTTATATATCACGTGGCAGAAAAACCAAGATTATTGAGGTTACCAGAGGCCTTTTTAGTAAAAGAGCGGCAGCTATAGCACAAGGCACACAACGAATGCTCTCACTATATCCTAGAGATCACCGTGAACACTGAGGTATTTATCCGCTTGTGGTAGGGTAGTGTACTCAAGGCCAATATGCTCACTTCTACTCTCAACGGTCTCAATAACTGTCATGTGGGTCTGGAGGCAGTTACGATGGTATGTGCCTCCACTGTATTAGTACCACCCATCACTTATTTGATTTAGAGCTACAAGACGCCAATAAGCATTAGGAAAATATCTTTCTGCTTATCTGCTTCAAGTGCGAATGTGCAGGATAAACATTGGACGCCCTTAACAGCTGAGACGATGAGTACGAGAGATTGGCCATAATGGTGCCCAGCGAGTGTCACGTGGAGTATACTTCATGATCAAAGACAAATAATTCCACGCAACGTGTCCGCGTCTCACCTCCGAACATCGATTTAGAGTATCCTCCCTCAAGTCGCGCACACCCTAATCCATATTGTCTTTTTGAAGCCTATGCGCTAGTTTAACCATTTTCTGCTCTATCCAAATGAAGATCTTCCCGGAATCCAGCTTCTTCAAGGAAAGACGAGCGCATGCACTTCCATCGCCAGCAGATATTCGCGCTATCAACGAAGGGTCCGGTAATGCCTCTGTCACGAGCTTTAACTGTCCACCACTGGTCATGATACCATGGCTTGGCTTGGTCGTGAAGTACAGCGCGGATGTGACAATTATCAAAGCTCAGACTCAAATGATGGTACGTGAGTAGTTACAAAATCGAGTGCCTGTTCCCGAAGTCTTTGGCTGGGCAGAGGATGCGAATCAGATTTTTCTCTACATGCAGTTCATTGAGGGTGAAACACTAATAGCGAGGTGGGGCAGCTTGGATGAGGATGAGAGACGAGCCATTTGCGAGGAACTTCGTGGTTACTTGAAAATGATAAGGTCTTTGGAACAAGACCTCTATATAGGTGAGTTGTAATCCTTGGGGCTTTAAGAAAATCTGACCGCCGACATCTATAGGCAGTTTAGGTAATCGGCCGCTAAACGACATATTTCTCAAAAACCATCCAGACCTTGTTGGTCCCTTCCTAGGCAAGAACGCTGTCAAACAGTTTCACAGTTCCTGCGGTATTGAAATAAGCTGCAAGACACACGTTGTTTTTACGCATAACGATCTTCTTCCGCCCAATATCATCATATCCCCAGGGCAGAGCCCGAAAGTGGCCGCGATCGTCGACTGGGCCCAGGCTGGGTGGTATCCTGCATACTGGGAATATTGCAAGGCCTGGTGGGTAAGAGTGAATCCGACTCACTTTAATGATGCCTTCCAAGAAGATTGGCGCGTGAAATATCTGCCAATGATTTTAGATCCGATGGATGACGAGACATACTATCATCCTTGGCTTTATTTCGTCTTGTCGAAAGGTATTTAATCAGATCGTATCCTCACATTCAAAATTGATATCTACATGATTCCGTAACCTGTCAAAGCTGATAGTAGAGGCGCAAGAACAAGCGATCATATAAGAAAGTAGATCTGCTAAAAATGAACCAGCATATTACATCATTTGTCCGTGGCTGTAAGCCAGTATTCTGATAAAAGACCGAAACGTCTAAATTCCAGTACAAGCCTAGATACCCTTTCTCCTAGTCGTGCACCTGGTCACTGCTGAATTGCGGAAAGGAAACTGGCAATTTCCCTACTAAAGATACAGTCCCTAACAAGTTGCTCCGCAGACTCTACAATCCATGTCTGGCAGTTTCTTTGTGTGATTTTCCTGCCGACGTTTCCGGCCGATGCGACCTGGAGATGATCTCTGGGTCAGCTTTATTCCAACAATGTGCCACGGAGCGGTATCAGAGGACGGGGAAAATATGGTTCCTGAAGCAAACCAACAGGAGCCACGGATTCCAAGGCAAGACACTTAGTAGAAATGTGGGGAAACTTGCAGTATTACTAGTTGCATTCAGGCTCTTCCCAGGGGCCTTAATCTTGTGCACACTGCTCTCGAATCGGCATATGGGGACATCATCCACTTTGTACTGTCCATTATTGAACATCGCCTTTTCATCAAAGTACTAGCCATCCACCCATTGCAGCGGGATTCTTTTCGTGGGAGGATTTTGCGTAGTGCGGAAGTCATGGCTGCGCTTAATTTCAAATTTGAATCCGTTCCTCACGTCTCCAGTAGCGTGAATCATGACTCCGAGGTCAGGACTCACGCGCGAACGCACCCAATATGCCCAGTGGTCTTTATGGGTGACCATTATAGATCAACAGCTCAACCAGGAAAGCTCCGGGGGGACCGCGAGAGGCGACGGTCGGCGGATGGGGTACTGTCGCGAGAGTGGAAGCCCTATCAGCACTCGGTGGAGGTGGCAGAGGTGGAGGAGCAGTGCCAGTCTTAATGGGCTGGTTGGTAGATGGCGTTGGAGAGGTGGCAGACATGATGATAGGGCGAATCAGGTAGTGTATTGCGCTGCGTAATTCGCTTCAATCTAGCGACTGCTGACAATGCTGGCTGTTATACAATTGTAACTCTGGACGAGTATAAGGTTAATATACATATTGGGCATGGAGATTTGCCAAAGCTGGGAGCGAAGCGCCAGACCGTCCGGCCCCCACATGAAACCATGTGTAAGTAACTTCAAACATGCCATCATGCCAGTTCTGGACATCGGATACTACGGCGGTTAGTCATTGGACAAGCTCACAGCTCTGTGATATCTGGCGCGTCAAAGAGAACCGCCGAGTCATTCTTAGACTGAGCGACTGCACACGACGCAGCGCAAGGGTTCGCACCTAAGTCGCCTCCAAGCATCAAGGAACCACTTTCACTCTAAGTCTGAGGGAGAACTCAGACGTAAGTCTAATTTATCTAGTGATCCTTAGGCGAGTCCCTCAATTGGTCACACTGCGATAGGTGCGCAGTCTTGCCTCTAATCAGCGTGGCGATGCTAACTGCTGATAACAAAAGTGACTAATTCAAGGGCTATTGCAACTTTCACGAGTCCGATCACAATTTTCACTCGTTTCACAAAGTTACTGTTAAGTTTGACGAGATGGTTGCCAAAAGATCGCGGTGTGAAGAACTGTCTTGTAGGTGTCGTCCATCTGATCTATCAGAAGGGACGGGAAAATTTGTGGGTTCGAAGCCGGGATCAAATGCCCGTTACCAGTCCGAAAGCTGTGTCCCTCTTGATGTGTTAGATGATGTCAAAAAGACAAATAACGACTCGTAGCCGCATATCTGTCCATGCAAGCCCACCATAAAGTGCATGACGTATCAGAAGGTTTCATCACACCGGCAAATCAGCCGTCGACCTGCCTGGCGCGCGGCTATGCGAAATGTAATTCAAGAAGCTTCCTTCTATTTATTGTGACCCCAGCGCCTCACAATGATAGGAAATGTGCACCAGCATGAATGTAACCGACCCCTTCGACGTAGCGGCTTAGTAAGACTAAGCCTTAGTCTACGGGGTCGCGCGTAGCGCGACCCTGCCATCTCAATGAAAAATATCATCTCAACAATAAAGTTTATCAACATTCAAATATCATGAAGAAATAGGCAACCTTCCTGTCTGAATTTACTAGTAAAATACATAGAAATAATGACTACTAGGTTTAAACTACCTTTCGCACTTTTCTCCACTTTTAAATAATTATTCCTTTGGCAAGACAGTACTCTTGAAGTTCCGCCATTACCTTCCTCCACTGAGGCCGTAAGCGATTCTTCTCTACCAGCTCATCATAATCTTGCCTAATTCACTTTATACATGTGACCTCTTCCTTCCGCATGATTCCACCTATCTGTAGATGAGCTCTAGAAGCCTGCACACAGCGTTGACAGGCTAGTTTTGCAGCGTCTGATTCCCTCACCCACTCCATAAGATGTTCGACTAGAATCGCCTGTGTTTTGGCAGCCTTTACCAGCTTAGAAAGAGTGGTATGGAATAAATCTTCTTCAGTGGGGGATAGATCAAGAAGATAACGATTAAATCAATCAATTTGACGCGCTGTTTAGGGGGTATTAGTGATTGAGAAGGAGGAATTGCTTGACGACTCATCGGTAAAGAGCTTGGAATCCTATAATCTTTCAAGAGCAACTGATAGGTTCCATGGATTTAGGCTAGTCAGCCTAAAAGCATGCTTTAAAGTACGCTGTTTGAAAGTCCTGCGTCGTATCTCAAAGAGGGTGGATAGAAATTCCACCTTTGTAAACTTCCCACAGCCTGTCTGGGTAGCATCCTCAATAGCTTCACTATGCCAGTGCTTATAGGCATGGAATACACCAACATCCAGCGGCTGAAGAATATGGCTTATATAAGGAGGGAGGAAGTATAAGAGAATGTTGTTTTTCTCACAGAAATCAATGAATTCGTAGGTCATATAGGATCCATATCCATCGCAGAGAAGTAGGCGTTTTACCCCTAGCATTCGACGCCGTGTATGATGCTCAAAATGCTGAATCTATTGGAAGGCAAGGATATCATTTATATAGCTAGAATCTGACAGTCCAATTATATAATCTGGCTCATCACAGACATCAAACCATCCCGCTAAGATGCACTTCCCTGGGAAGATAATAAAGGGTGGAATAAAGTGGCCATCTGCGCTGATTGCTTCCACAACAGTTGTATACTCTTAATTAGTGTTACTAGGAGAGAAAGAAGGCTTCTTGAACTCTCTAGTAACTATCCATTAATCTTTACTGATTCCAATCTGGAAGCCTGTCTCATCAAAGTAGTAGAGGTCTCGTAGATGGATATAATTCTATTCCATCAACACCTTCAGGTTATGGAACCACATCTCAATCACCATAGGGTTGTGTGCCCGCTTCCACTCTAATTCAATAGCTCTCTGCCTTCGTACTCGATATTCTGGATAGCGTTCAAGGAAGTATTTCATCCAATGCACGCCAATTGAAGGGGGGGGGGGGTTATCGGATCAGTATGTCCATGAAAGAGTATTGAATTTGCTGCATTGCTGATTGCCTTCGGCCACAGGGGAATATCTAGCTTGATAAGTATATTAATATACTTTATGAGAGCCGCCTCTTGCTCTGTGGAAAGCTTTGTATTTATTAGGGCCCTGTCACACCGTGAAGGAGTCCCAAGGAAGTGGCGTCGAAGCCTCTGCATTGGGACTTTAAACTCTCACACAGTTTTTGAGATATTTGGCTTTTCTTGACGCCGTAATACGCGCAGAGCCCTCTCAATTTGATCTTCTATCTCATAATAGTCATTCGGCATGGTTGTGGTTGAGAAATAATAGAAATTCTAGAAAGGATATGACATTTGAAGCTTTTATCGTTGAGATGATATTTTTCATTGAGATGGCAGGGTCGCGCGTAGCGCGACCCCGTAGACTAAGGCTTAGTCTTACTAAGCTGCTACGTCGAAGGGGTCGGTTAGTTGGGCTAGTTACATTTTTGGGTTTGTTCAGCGCTGAGCAAGCTCATTGATTGCATCGCAACCCTTCCTGCATTGGACTGGGCGAATCGTACCGGTACCTGGTCACATCATTTTGGACCGTTCCCGCCACCGCCCTTATTGGCTCTTTTTGACTTGCCCCGCATCACTCTCGCTGCCAATGAGGAAGCTGCTTTTGTATTCAGCTGGCCAATCAGGATTTTTCAAAGAGGAACGTAGGTCAGCCTTTTTTCCGGGGGAGAACCGGTATGGGCCGGTACCAGAAGAGGCATAATTGCCGCGACAAAGCCGTTTGTATGCTATTTTGCTGGTTACTACCACCATACCATTGCCTGCCATCGGCCCACTACCAGAGGGGCACCTTTCCAATAGGCAATCCCTTCGTGGGTGCGACCGATCTCGTTCCTTATATCAGAAACTTTCTCGAATAGCCGGAGAGCCTATTTCCCCTATGGCAGATTCTAGACGCGTCGTTTGCGTGGCTATATCATTGGTCCTAACTCTAGGCGCCCTTATCGCTATATTTAGTGCCACTGTAGCTGGTGTGGCACGTTAAGACACGTACTTATTCCAGGTCCAGGCAACTGGCAACTACTTCTTTTCTTCCTCTAGCTATATAAATCCAGCTGGCTTTTGCAAACTAAAACTAACCGGCCTCAAAACACACAGCTTGTTCAACGAAATTAACAATATCTGCCCTCGTCGCAATAAGAGAACAATCAGATTTAATGCGGCTGATATTAATATCCGTGCCGTGTACAATGTGAGCCTATGGGGCTATTGTCAAACTCCTCAAAATGGTCCCTGGGTGTGCTTAGAACCTAGACTCAACTGGGCAGAGGCGTCACTGAATGTGGCCAAACGCAACGTTAAAGATTAGATCAACGCAAAGGACCGTCACATAGCCCTACCGGAGCGCTTTATGGACATGATTCAAACATTCAGCCTCTGGACCCTCTTGGCCGAGGTTTTCTCAGTTATTTCTGTTATGGCACTTAGTGCCGCATTATTTTTTGGCATCTTTGCAACTCGCAGCCTTGTTGTCTCCTGTGCCATATTCCTTGTGGCATGCATCACCACTGTTGCTGTCTGCATTACAGCATTCGCTACGACACTCATCCTTGTTGTTTCTACGTTCTCTATAGATTTCGGGGTTATCCCTAGCAGGTGGTTTCTGGCACTCCCAATTAGCTCTGTTTTCGCTATCGCTGCCTGCGTCTCCTGGCTTTTTACCACATGCTGCTACTGTGCTCCAGATAATGGCCGCCGCTGGCGTGGTAGGGACTGCAAAAGTTAGACACTCTCCTGCAAATCTACTGTGAAAAATATACCACTCTGGTACTAAGTTATTCATGATTATGTTCGCAACTCCCTTCCATTCTAAGATGCTGCAGTCTGCTGCGGCCTAGAGTTACCATTATTATCCATTAGATTGTTACCTGCCAAGAATATTTCATCAGATGATACATAAGGAGTTTCCATGAAGATAAAACCAGTTCCCCAAAGTTCTTCTTGTTTGCATGGTCCATAAGAATCATGTCTTCTTCTCCAAAACACAGCGTCACCCTGATTAGTGCTGGTACTATAGGAATATCCCTGGCAGCTCTTCATCTAGCCCACCTTCATTCTCCGGAAAGCCTCACTATTGTGGATACACGGCCTGACCTAGCCGCAGTCATTGAAGATCAGCTTAACAAAATTATCACCAAACGCCTTGGTGCCCAGATTTGAAAAATACACTTAACAACGAATCTTACAGATGCTGTGAAGGAGGCAACTATAGTGCAAGAAAGTGGCCCAGGGACCTCTACTTTAAACAATCACTATCAGGCGCAACAGAGGAAGTCCCCAGTCATAAACAATTTGCCTCAGCCGGCAACTCAGCCCTTGGAAACTCCCCATCGCCCATTAACTCAAATGCCGCGGGATGGTGCTCCCCCTGCAACTCTGTCGGGTCAACTTGAGGAGGCTTCTTAGGTTTCCCTGCCGGGAGATCCGCCCACGAGGGAATACTCTGCTTCATGAGCTTGGCTTTATGGCGTCGTCGAAGGACAAGCAGATAGAAGGCTAGTGCGCCAATGGCGGCTGCACCAGCAACAGAGCCAATAATTACTCCAGCTATGGTGCCGCCTGATAATAAGGGTGCTGCTGCGCGGGGTCGCGTTGACGTTGCCGTTGACGTGGAAGTTGCTGAAGTGCTGGGGGAGACCGCAGTAGAAGTGGCCCGTACACTGCGCTTTGTGAATAGGCTAGCGAGCTGTGTGCTGTTGAAGCCGTTTTTCGGTTCGGTAAGGGTTGCGTCGCCGGTTGGACTACTAGTGGTTAGACACTTGTGTATCCTATAAGTGTAGGGCTGGACGACGGAGAACCTACCCGCCGCCAATCACGTCTGAAATCTGGGATGGAACCGCATATCCAACAACGTCAGTTGCATTATAGTTTGTTCTCCAGGACAGAGTTTGCAGGTCGAATATGCCTATGCCGTTGGCGAAGGTCGCAGTGTCGCAGTTTCGTGACTGGGGATAGTACTCCATCCCGTCGATGGGAATAATTCCGCCAATAACCAGCATGGTATGCTTTTGCACCAGCTGGCATTTGTGCTTGTACCGGATAGTGTTGTCTCGGTAGACTCGGATCCATTGGAAAGAGGGTA
Organism: Aspergillus fumigatus Af293; assembly: GCF_000002655.1. Classification (NCBI taxonomy): domain Eukaryota; kingdom Fungi; phylum Ascomycota; class Eurotiomycetes; order Eurotiales; family Aspergillaceae; genus Aspergillus; species Aspergillus fumigatus. The sequence goes on from NC_007197.1 coordinate 3,771,496, forward strand.
GGGAGAGGACGTAGACGTCCCCGTCGGATTCCGCGGTCGTTTGTCCCATACCTCCGAAAACATAGCTAGTTCTTGAGCATGTAATTGATAATAGGATCCGGACAACTTACATTGAATAGGATGACAGATCGTCTGATGCAACTACCACGGTGCAGCCGGCCATTCGCCAGCGGGGAATGTCGCCCGTTGTTTGTTGCGTGTACCATTTCCTGTTCGCAATATCATAGACACGAACAAACTCCATTGAATTCTGAGCCGTCAGCCAGGGACTGAGAATAGAAAAGAGAAAAGACCTATACCCGATGAGTAGTTTCATTCTGTCTCGCAGCCAAAAAGGAAATCTTCTCCCCGACTGGATACGTATATCCTCCGAATGCCACGATAAGGCCCTGGTCACCCACGGATTTGATAAGACTCATGTAGCCATCGCCAATGGTACCAAAAGTGTCCATATCGGTAGTGGATGCGTTGGTCCACTCAAGGGTGTTCATATCTAGGGTGATCAGTCCCGGAGTCATGTACGTATCAGCCCCGGGGGTGCCATAGAAGACCGGGTTTCCAGCAGGGTTCAAAGTGCCGCTTAGATAGTAGGCCTTTTTATCGACGGACGACTGGACCGCGCCTCCCTGAGTGAGTCTCACGAGGGGAACGCCCCAGAAGCCATCTCTAGTCCAGTTGTTATTTGCGATGTCGTACTTCCATGTCGCGAGAGGAGGGATTGGAGGCCCTCCCCACCCGCTGGAATAGCCTCCGTAGAAAAAGAGGCTTTCGCCATTAGAGAAAGAAGCGCCTTCGTTCAGGTACGGGGGATAATCAGCCGGGTCGGATGCGTTCCACGGCTTTGCGATGTAGTTGAAGAGACCGGGGTCGGAATTCTGCCACGACTTTGACAGGTCGATTGTCTCAAGATCGGTGACTGCAAAATTAGCGGAGGACGACAGACCAAAGGAGTGAAACGGACTTGCAAAGGTGATTATGGTGCCATTTGGCAAGAGGGTGTGCATTTCCCCGCCATCAATGAATAGTGTTTGGTTGTTGACAACGGCTGACAGAGTCAATAATAGTCGATATCCGTAGAATTTTGACTCGCACCTGAATGAAAGAGTCGAGTGCAATTGGATTGAGCAAGGCTAAGCTGGAAGAGCACATGTAGGAAAATGAAGATTGAAGCGTATCGTGTCATATTGGAATTTGACCATGTGCTAAATGGCAGGAAAGTAGATCCCCAAGGATAGGAAAACAATGGAACGTCGATTCCAACCTGAAACGAGAGAGAGCAAGACCGACAGATATCAGTTGCCTGGGATATTAGGGGGCTAGTAAGAACCAGATACGTGACAGACAAGGCCCTTTAGCTTATCAGGCATAGATGTTATATTATATTCAGTGTTTGGACCGAACGCGGCGCTTAGACTACATGAAGCCCAAATGCACAATCTCCGTGACTTATGGTTGATCATGGTCAAGGATCAGCAGCATCAACATCAGCGATGATGTGAGTACTGAGTTCAAATCACTACAGGACATGTTGCCGATCGTGCTCTCTACACTCTATGACGAGTTCGACGGAGAATGGGGAGACTGTTCCCCTCTTATTCAGCCTGACACGAAAGGTACCAACTGTGAGCACAATCTCAATTTGCTATATTAAGTGTATATTAAGGCTTCCTAGGTGCTGACACGTAGGATGAACTACTATCTGTAAGCATGTCCTAAATACTGCCGTGCTATGATTGGGCCAGATTGGAGCTCCTGGACTCCACAAAGACCCCTAAGGCGGCGGATACACAAGGCAGATAGCTCGTGGATAGATGATCTTACTGGCTCATTCTCGAAAGTTTAATCCACTCGAGTCGTGAGTTGCTGTGCAAGTGCGGAACTGCTCATGGAGTCGTCGCTAATGTTCGCGGAAGGGCTTTTAGCGTCATTATCGCTGCCATTTCCCCATCCGGTCTCTGCGGCAAACAGGGAAAACAGGGATCGGGTGAGACATCATTCTTCTTTTTCCTTTCCGTAGCTGGGGTCACTTCGTAGTTTTTACAAGTTCAACATTTCCATTGCAAGGCAGAATATATGGCAAGCGATGATTTGGAAAATATGTCGGTGCCCCCTTTCCAAGGTTGGCGGCCAAATCCGACAGCGTACAGGTAGTACCTTAATCCTTGTTTAGCGCGGGGCCGATCCGTACACTTCCAGTCAATTAATTAATCAAATTTGGAGCGCGTTGGCTTGCTTCACATGAATGCAGGATATCCTCGTAAGCGGGATGTGACTGTTTTTGGGCCAAAGAAGGGGGAGAAATTCTATCCCTCATGTGTCTCACGGCACATGCCAGAGTAGACGACTGGAAGAACCTTAACCTAATCTGATCCTGAAAATCAAGTCTTTTAGTAATCGACATCCTCCACTCAGGCAAGCTTGCTCGTGCAATTGAATTCAAACCAATTTGAATTCCGTGGGACTCCATACCAGGGCCAAGGCGGCATGGAGTTTGGGCATTTTGCGGCGCAGTCAACATGCGTCTGTCTTGTCTTGCCCGGGACTACGGACGTTAACTATCAAAGGTTAGTACCGTACTTAAATTAAAGTGGCCAAACTGCTTCCGTCTCCGCCGCTTAAATCGGTTTGCTCCAAAAATCTTCGACACTGGCAGAGTTTCAGGCCCTGGTAGTCCAGGACATGGCGTTCGCCGACTGTCACGAGCAGCTCCGTGTTTGATAAGGCGCTGACGGGTCACTCCGGTTGCGATCATTTTCCCCAAAACTCTCTCTTTCTGTGTGTGATTATTATCATCGCATTTCCCCCTTCAACATGGTGAAATTGTCGCCGTTCAAGGCTCGATCTGCCGCTCTTATATTTTCGGCGGTGTCGTTTACTTTGGGGTTTTGGTTATTTGGCAGACGGGGCAACGAACCGGTGGGATTTAATATACCGTACAACCACGCAGATTCACCATCACTGTCAGGAGACCATCCTATCCATCAACTCATCATAAATGCGGATGCAGAATGGCGATCGCTACTTGGAAAGGAGGTAAAAACTTTCGATGCCGCAACAGAGCAATATCGTCGCCGTCGGGATCGACATCCGCCCCCAGGCTTCAAAGAGTGGTTCGAATTCGCTCGATCCAAGGACGCGCTCATTATTGAGGACTTTTTTGACCAAATCTATGATGACCTAAATCCATTTTGGGGCCTCCAACCGAAGGAGATCCGACGGCAAGCGCAAAGCCTCAAACCCCGCATCGCTGTTCGCAACCACAAAGCGACCGCTATCACGGACCACGGAGCACTCTGGTTAGACTCATGGCTCAGTCTTGTGGGAAGCATCGAGCAGTACCTTCCTGACCTCGACATGCCGTTTAACCCCATGGATGAATCTCGAATCGTTGTGCCTTCGGAAACCATTGCCGAATACATGGTCAAGGAACGTGTAAGCCGACAGTGGATGCGAGATAAAAGTCCTGCGGACTTTATCACAGAATACACAGCTGTTAAGAATGAATCCGAATCTGGGAAATTCGAACCTCGCTTCCTGGGTCCCGACGATGGTCAGTTCTGGGATATGGCTCGTGTCGGCTGCCCGCCAGACAGTCCGTCGCGCAAAAGTCTCTCCCTCAACCCAGCTACAGTCCTGCATGTGGCAATGGAGAACTTTCTGCCACACTCGCAGAATGGCTATGTGCGCAACTGGACCCAGTCCAAGGATATTTGCTGGCGTCCGGAGATGCAAGCTCTCCATGGAACCTTTATCGAGCCCGTGTCCATATCCACCGCGCACGAACTATACCCTTTTTTCGGAGGTTCCAAGCTGTCGGTCAATAATGAGATCCTGATACCTCCCGCTATGTACTGGGCCAAGAACACGCGATACTCTGGCGGCAATCACCATGGTGGTCCATGGGAAACCAAGAAAGATTCCTTGATCTGGCGCGGCATCGCATCGGGAGGTCGGAACCGAGTCAACAACTGGACTGGATTCCATCGCCATCGTCTAATAGCCATGTTGAACGGGACATCCGTCGCCGCCGCCGAAAAGGACGGTTCTCGCTTTGTGAATTTCATTCTTCCCAGCTACGACTACTACAATCTGGCCTCGGGTCATGCTGGCCACCTCCCCGAGTTCGTGGAGGACCATGTCGATGCGGGCTTCGTCCATCTCGTGTGCTTCCCCTGTGCGCCAGGACAACCCTGCGAGTACGATTTGACGGATCCGCACTGCGCCTACACGGAACCTTATTTTTCCCTCGTTCCCGAAATGCCAATGAATAAGCAGTACGATTACAAATACCTGCCTGACGTGGATGGCAATTCCTTTAGCGGACGGTACCGCGGATTCTTACTATCAACCTCGCTTCCCATCAAAGCTACCATCTACGATGAATGGCATGACTCGCGGCTCATTCCCTGGGCCCATTTCGTCCCTATGGACTCGACGTTTCTAGATATCTACGGCATAATGGAGTATTTTATTGGATACCGCGGGTCGGGGCATGACCACGCCGCGCGAAAGATTGCCCTGAATGGCAAAAAGTGGGCGGAGAAGGTGCTTCGCCCGGAAGATATGCAGATCTATATGTATCGATTGTTGCTTGAATACGCAAGGATCTGTGATGATAGACGTGATAATTTGGGTTATACCGAGGATATGTTATGGGTCAGACGTGGGTAGACCGTCCGAAGGTATATACCTTTCTAATGTTAGGCTTATGACCACCTCTTGTATATAATGTATATAACGTTTTCAACTATAGAACCTTGTGTTGAATGTTCTCCCAAGGCATCCAAGATGCGCAAAGCTTTCTATCTGTTCAACTTGAGACTCTGGCCAGTGACGTTGCTGATATTCTAGGCACGTCTATCGGTATCCCTTAATACGAACACACTTCTTGCCATCTTAAGAGTATGCTGCTGCCATTATCATGATCATCTTGTCACTTTAAGTAGCGATGGGTAACTAAGCAGACCATTGGCGAGACGAACCCGGAAATCAGGTCGAACGATCGTAGCACGGTTAAGAATGTTGATGAAAACCTCAGTTATTCATTGACAAATGACGAATCTTCAGTCAAGCAGCGGATGCTCGGTCCTTATAAGATAGATCTGACGGAAACCGATATAATACCCCAAGCTCTCCAAAATGTCTCGATTGCGACGGAAACAACTCCGCCCCAGAGCCGCCAATGTTTGACGACAGCAGAGAACTCTACCACACCTCCCTCGATGATACGAAATCGGTTTCCCGAGAGACCTGGCGATTTTGAGAAAACGAGAGCATCATATAACGACGAGAGCGGGATAACTCGTGCCTTGCCTGGTTCAAACTTGGTCATTCCGTGTAGTAGATAAGACATAGATACTATGTCAGGAGAACGTGACAAGAGCCAGCCAGTCAAAACAGCCAGAACCGGGGATAACCTGCAGCAGGCATCAAACAATAGCATGAACTAGATTCCAATTAGTGTCCAATGCTAGACGAGGGAGGGAGGGTCGATGGTTGGAAGGCAAATTAGCCGGATACACTTGTTGGCCTCTTTTAGCTGGACTGGCTTTGGCCTGGTGCTCTTAATTTAAGTGCCTCTCACCGGCGTATCCGTAGCTTTTCGGCCCGAGTGGTTGCCTTGTGGCGTAACTTGGTTGAGTAGTGGACTTAGAGGGATGATGCACTTTGTTTTGGGGATGTAGGCAGTAATCTCCGCCCACAGCATGCCCTCTCTTTCCTTCAGTCGCACCAACAGTGCGTTTTCATCCGAGGTATATGGCCTTTGTTTCCCTGAAGTATCGGTAGGAGGTGTTTAAGGCAGCATCAGGATAGCGTCAGGAACATATGTGAGATAATATGCTGGTTTCAGTCCGCTGGATTTAACAGTGAGGATGGCTCTCCCACGGACCTCTTAGATAGCAAGGGAATAATTACATAGGACTGGGTCTGAGCCGCCCAGTGAATGATAAAGAGGCTTAGCTATTGGTTTTGATTCTTCCTCGGGCGCTGTCGAGTTGCGCCAGGAATTAATAGTTTAGGATCCTAGGGGTCATCGGCATCACAACTGGATCGGAGCCGCTTCTTGCACCTCGCCGCCGCGGCACTTATAGTTAACCTTGTAACTCCTTCTTATATCCATAGAGGAGCCGGTACAACCACAGTAATTAATAGGTATGATTCCGGTCTATTGACACTCGGTGTGGCCGGGATAACAGAGCATTCTGGGCTAGGGCGTGCGTTCAGCTAATAAGGTTGATGAGAGGGAGTAGACTTAGCCTCACCTGTCTCGGAAACTTTGGTCTGCTCTGGAGTATTGCTTGTCATTATAACTTATAATATAATCAGAGGCAATACCTGTCTAATACACTGTGAATAGCTTCTGAGAGGGTTTGTTCCTTCTAGACAGTAGCTAGGATATTATAGAGTTAGTCTTCGCTTCCAGACTAGATATCCACTAGTAATCCGAAAAGTGCATACTTGTAGCGCTCTGCTTCTTGAGCGACTAAGGCCACCTCAAGTCCTCTGCCTTGCCATCCGTCCCAGTTAGGTTTGCACTATTCATCGTCATGCTAGCCAGATGTCTTCAAGAACACGGCTTAGTGGTAAACATTCGTCGAGCCCCCCGAGACCTCCAAAGCATATGGAACTGCTTTGGGGTCTCCTTGGTGTCCATCATGCTACTAGACATAATGTCGAAACATAGTCACATCGAGAATAGATATGATGACGATAGGGCGGAATGTACCGAAGAGAAATATCCTTTTGAAGAAATAGAGGAGTATAGTGCCTTGATGAGATAGCTTTCGACTTCAGCAAGAGATCAGAAATTGGGCGGAGTAGCTAGCTGCGTTACCTAATCATACAGTAGAGCAGCTTCCACGTGACATAGGAGCCGAAGATAGAAATCGCTCAGCTCTAGAACGATCCTGACTTGACAGCTGACCGGTGGGACTCTTATCATAATAAGACATCAAGTACTGTGATGTTGGAACGTGACTACGTCCCCTTGTGGCTTAGCTCCCTCGCTTAGTCAAAGTTAGATAGATTTCTAGTCCCCCATCCAATCGACAAGCATCCATCGCTTCACAGGTTATGACCCCTAGACTCGAAGAGGGAAGCCTTCCATTCCGTATGGCTAGATGGACGGCGACCTGTCATTCCTTTGCTAATGTGCACCAATGTCCCCTGTCCCGGATTTAAGGGGGGGAAAGAATATATATCAAGCCCCTGAATTTTGGCCTGAACAACAGGCAAACAGTATGCCAAACAAACAAACTAAAAGCAGACAATCCGCAGTGCCTTTTAAGATGTCAACTCAAAACTAGTTATATTATAATCTACAAACACCACAATCCGCAGACGAGCAGTTAGATCTCACCGAACGCTCAGAGTCATTCAAACCAGAAACTACCTCTAATCCTCAAGATGATAATAAAGAGCACGTCTTAGATCTACAGACAACGAATAATTTAATACAGCAACTACAGGACCAGATCAACAGACTTCAAGGGTGTTTAACTGCACCCCAGCATCTACCTGCACTGACATCCCAATCAGACCATGTGTAACAGGAACAAGAGCGTATTCAGAAACCTGCCAAAGGGTGATTCGCTGATCGCCAACCAGTTCGTCTCAAAGGTCGTGAGAATTACGCTACCTGGCGAGATAACCTTCTTCTTAAAGCCCAGTGGATCGAAGCTAAATCTATATTAGTCAATGTCGAAATATCACCTCCTTTATATAAGCCCATAGAAGTTGCCCGATGGCAGAAGCAAAATGAAATATTGCACTCACGCACTCTCCTCTCTCTTAATAAGAGAATTTAATCCACTGTTAATTGGCATGAAAGCATGAGTGCAGCACATTTTTGGCGTGAACTTAGTAATATAAATGGCATTTCTACGGCCGAAGAGCGCCTGATGACCGTGAAAGCATTGCTAGACCTCCACCCACAAGGGGATTATGTCAGCATGCTGTATAACTATCAACGTCTAGTCGCAAAGCTCAAGCAGATGAAAATCACGTTGGAAGACCTATTCCACGACATGTTTATTTGCCTTTAGGTCAATGGCAAGCCGGATTGTTCATACCCGTCTAGACAAATTCTTTGCCTGCGGCCGAGGCCCCATCTAAAACTTAGATATCAAGCAATTAATAGATAAACTAGTTGCTCGCGCCCCAACATCCAATTGCAAGCAATATATCCCCATGAGCCCCCAAGGATTCATACTAGAATCAAGATATAGGGCACCACTTACTTCTAACCACAAAAGAAATACCCGGAGTTCACAGCCCCACATAGACTGCGACTCGATCCAGGCAACCAGAGCTTCCTGGCTTGAGCTGATCGGCATACACTTCGACACCAGAGGCGTTTTCCATAATGACAGGGGGTACGGCTAGATTAATAGAGACTTTAATGACAGTTGCAGCCAGCGCAATCTCCCTAGCGTCAGGGAGTTGTGTATGGATTGGGGCCTACGTCAAGCTCACCTCTTTACAGACTCGGGAGCGCGCCACTACTATTCACAAAAATCAGAAGCTTGGATCAGAGGGAATAGCCCTGATCAAGGACAGGGGGCCATTATTTATTACCAGTGGACCGAGGTAGCCTGTACCTGGCCGGCTAAAAGAGCTCTAGTCAACAAGCCCAAGACAGTTGACAAACGCGGTATAGAGGAGGGAATACCCGAGCCTAACGAGAGGAAAAGGAGCCCCGGCTCCCCAGCTTACAGTCGAAGACGCCGTACGCAGAAAGAGGAGGAGGAGAACAGGAAGGTATCCTTAACCCACCTCTCTAGAGCATAAAAGGACTAGAGCAAGGGGGCGCGAAATCTAAGGTAGATTTGGTCAAGGCTGTCGCAGAGTCTACTCTCCTTGAAATAATAGATAGGGAGCTGAGAAGAGTTAAGTGTAGTTATAATTGCGCCCTGCGCATATGGATAAGGGAACACTCCGTGCTAATGAGGCACGCGCTTTCTGATTAGGACACTTCTATATTCTCCTTAGGAGTACTAACAGGGTTAAGAAGCAAGCTGTTTAGACATCGTACAGCAGCATTATCCTTTATTTAACTTCCCAGACTCTCACAAACAGTAGCCACATCGAAAAAGACCTAATCTGTCCTGTGAAGTAGATACTCAGCAAACTTGATGACCTGTCAACAGAGTCAGGGGCAGAGTTACAATCAGAGTCAGAATTAACACAAATTAGAGAGAGTCTCAAGGTCACCTCTCTTATGTCTCTTCTTAATGATTGAGAAAGACAGAGACAGATATCAGCCAGGCATCACATACTCTATATGCTTAAGGTTCGACTTTATAATAGAGAGTTCTTTTATCTATTAAGTGAAAAGATGTAGATTCTCAGGTTTTAGCAGGGCTAGCTTTACTAAAAGTATTTATACTATATAATTACAGACTATAAGTAAAGGTGATTATTTATCCTCTAGAACCTATACTAACTAATTCTCCTGCATAAAGAGATTAAAATATCTTAGAGATTACCTAGTGACCTTCTTAACTTTATTATTTTCCCATGTCTTAAACCTAGTCAAGGCCGCAACCTCTAGCTTTGTTAGGAAGCCTATATAGTACTTAGAGACACCTGTATTTACTAGCCCCTAGTACTACTCCTCCTCTGAAAGCTTAACATGCTTAATAGTTTATCCTAGGATATGGCTTAGCTTATTAGTAATATTATTATATATTAAGAGCTCAGGTCCCAGCACCTAGTAGTTATAGTTATATAAGACAGGATCTATCAGAGTGTGATAGGCAATAGCTATAATATCCATAGCACTAATAAATAGGATTTTACCCCGCCTACAGGTAGTATAGATCTTACCTTAATCACAGATGAGTTAGCACAGACTATTCTTAGTTAGATTTTCTAACCAGCCAGCAAATATTAGCACTATGCCTTCCATGAGAGAGAATTTCTAATAAGAGTCTTTGGCTACTAACCTATAAACCAACTCGGCCGGAGCACACAATAATCTACCTGCCTATTGAGAAAATATTACTAAACTATTCTTATACCTAGCTTCCTATATTTAGCAGAGCTACTAGCCATAAGGATAAAGTAATAGACATTATGCTTCTCTAGTATATAGTTAATAAACTTATTTAAGGGCTTCTATAGCTCTAGTGCCTATAGTTCTATTAGATATATAGCAGAGATTACCTATCTAATAACAAACTTATAGTTGAATGGAATGCGCTAGATATCCTTATCTAGCTAATTAAACTTAACTACTAGCATATCTAGAGAAGCAGCAGACTAGCCATAATAGGAAGCTAGTATATAGGGAATATTACTATTTTAGAGGAAGCATGCTACTTAGATTAATATTTTGCCTATACCCCCAGTCAGAAGGACTGCTGTGTGTGTGTGTGTGTGTGTATTTTACGGCCGTGGCTCGTGACTTACATGTTTTCCACTATCCCCAGTCAGGGCAAAGGCCGCCAGGGGGTGAGCCCTGGGTGTCTCTAACTATTGCTAGTTCTATATACAAATAAGAGACTCTGGCGCGTTCACATAGCTGCCTTAGTCATTGGGGAGGTCTGTTATAGCAGGTTAAATTACAATGCCAGCTACATAGATTTATCTCTACACCATAATCCACTAATTCTCTGCATCTCTGCTTTCCCTTTTTTTTTTTTTTTTTTTTTTTTTTAAAGAAGGATGTATTATCTTAGGCGTGCTTAGGCAAGGGCTGCCTTGGATAGATATTATTAAAGAATTAAGTCTGTAATAGCCAGGCAGCCAGCTTTACTACACCTTTTAGAGTTCCTAGAAGGAAGGGAATCATCTCTGAGGGGGGCCCTAGGGGTTAAGGTAGGCGTCTCTTAACTATTTAGCAGAAGAAGAAGTGTACTGGAGACTTCCTGGCTCTACACTAGTAATAAAGATGGGTGTCTTTATAGTTAAACTACTTATAATAGTCTGCAAAATCACCATGCCCTGTACAAGCTGCTAGGATCCGCCCGAGAAGGTGGCGCGGGAGGCGTAGCTCATCAGGGCACCTGGGGGAGGAGGTAATACAAAGATCTTAGTAGGGCTGCAGGGCCACGACTTGCCAGTGCTTCTGTAGGCTAGAGATCATAGCAGCCTTTATTTAACGCTTAAGCGAGGCAAAAGAATGTTTCTGGGAGATAGGGGGTTCTAAGGCAGCTCCCTCTTTCGCGGCTTAATTAGCTGCTTCATTCCTAGGGACTTTTATATATCTAGGGACCCAGCAGATACATACAGAGCCCCTATTAGTATAGGGGAACCTCTCCTACTTGAGTTAGGTCGAAGCTAGGGTTTAGAAGGTCTTAAAAACTTCCTAGGATAAGCCTGCAAAGGGTGAGAGTAGGTAAGTAGCTACTTCTAGGTTATCTAGGCAGACCTAGAGGTTAGTAGTAAAGCATGCACTATAGTACTGCATGGCTGCTTTAATACTAGTAAGAGCTGCTTCTGCTTTAGCATCAAAAACCTCTTTATTTAGCCTAAGAGAGAAGGATGATTAGAGATATAGTCTTCCTATCTAGTATAGAGCAAAACTAGCACCTGCTATTCTATTAGGCAGTTTAGACCTGTCTGTAAAGACTTTTATATTAGTGCTTAGGAGAGAGGAGTAAAAGTCTTAGAAGTTAGTAGCCGCCTGCTCCTTAGATAGTCTATTAGGTGCCTTTATTCATAGTTAAGCATCCACCTATAACTCCCTTAGGAGCCACGGGGGATATTACAGTAGGTTTATCTACTCTGATTTTAGCAGGGCTAGTACTCAGCATGCAAAACAGCTAGTTACCCAGCTAGTCTATATAATTTTTACTGCCCTCCTGCGCAGGGGGTGGTAAAGGTCTAGGTAATAAACATAGATAGTGGCTGATATAGCTATGTGGTCAAGCTTAACTTTAGCTAGTAGGAGCCCTAATTCCTAATATAAAGCAGGCAAGGGAGTTATGTAGTAGATAGGGAGAATTACCCTAGCACCTGTCTATATAACCTTAGCTATCTTATCAAGTTGCCCCTGGACCTAGTTTGAGATAGAGCCTACACAGGGGCAGGGGTGCAAGTAACCTAGCCACTAGGTTTCTATACTAAAGTAGGCTTTCTAGAGCACATAGGCTATTACAGCCTGCCATATAAGATAGGACTTAATTCCCTAGACTATGTTCCTAAGGCCATAGAGAGTATTTATAACTATTAGGGCCTTTGAGGTTGCCTCTCTAATATAGTACTTAAAGCTGAGCTTCTTATTAAAGAGGACCCCTAGCTAACACAGGTAAGGGCAAGTTATATTCTCAGAGACTGTGACTGGGCCTGCTATAATACTTAGTATATAGCTTAGATCCTGGTCAGCCTTGCAGCGTGAGAAATAGATTAGTTTATATTTATCAGGCGTGAAGATAATCCCCTCTGTAGCACCCTAGTTAAGGGCTTCTTGTAGGGAGTTTGATAGGCTTTAATAGTTTAAGGGATAGCAAGATTACTAGGATAGCTGCATTATCTGTGTATCTAAACCTGGTCTTTAGACCTCTAAGCTAGAATAAGGGGGCTAGATAGAGCATAAATAGAATGAGGGATACTAGTGAATCTTATAGTAGGCCACAGAGTATTTCTATTACTAGTCCTATTTCACTATTAATCTAGATTTATACTATGCGCCCTATGATAAAGAAGGCTACCTAGTAAGCTAGGTTATTAGGCTAGCCCTATAAGCACAGTCTATGGACAAGTCTCCCAGGGAGGACTCTATTAAAGGCTCCCTTTATATTAAGGGTGAGGAGTGAGGCTGTTAGCCTTTAGTTAAGGGCCTGTTCTATATTATAGAGTAAGTATATAGTTAGATTAGTTGCTGAGCAAAGAGGCAGGGCCCTAAACTATTAACTAGCCAGGACTTTATACTAGATAGCAATCCATGCTATATTCTAGGTAATTAGTCTCTTAAGGCCCTTGCCTAGTACTAACAGAAGGGTAATTAGCCTATATAACCTAGGGCTAGACTAGTCAGACTTATTTGGTTTTTGGATTATTGCTAGAACTATATATTAAAAGCACTTTGGATAATAGCTAGTTTAAAGGCAACCCTAATAGAGTATAAGAACTCTGTCTTTAATTAGGGGCTATACTACCTTAATTATATAAGTAGGTAGCTCATCAGCCCTAGGGGTTATATTCCCTGCTTGTAGGATTAATTTCTTAACTTAGGCCATAGTTATATTAGGGAATAGCAGTAAGTAAGATAGGACTGCTGATATATCTAGTAGGATGTCTCCTGCTTTAGTAGTATTTTAAAGAAGGTTCTAGGATAGGATATCCTGCTTCTCTTATAAGGCTACTACTAGGGGGCTGTCTGGCCTTAAGGGGTCCTTAAGTAGGGGGCTGTGGTAGGAGCCTGTTGACTTATGCTATCTTAATATATTAAACACCTCCTTGCTCTTAGTTACTATGCTAATCTTAACTCTCCAGTACTGTGCTTAGGCTTACTATATTACCTACTAGAAGTCTTTCTATATGCAGAGTCCTATCTGGTAGTCTTGTAATACCTTCTTATATATAGTATTCTACTATTATTAGCCTCCTCCTTAGGGTATTGACTTGTTTGCAGAGGCTGTGTATAAGCTATAGATAGCTATAGTAATTCTATTTATAAAATAGTCTAGTTTATCTTCATTCCCTGCTAAGCTCCTGATGTTAGCTATATTAGAGATAAGAAGTGTGAGAAAGTAGGTGTGGTCTAGTATATTAAATCTTAGTCTTTATAGAGTTTCTATAGGTCCCTGTTCCCACAGTAGGTTGGTAAGAAGTAGGTAATAATCTAAGGTAGTGTCTAGATAATATGCAACCCTAGTACTGGCTCCTAAGAGGGTTAGGGAGCTTAAGACAAAGGCAAGGTTTAGGATATTGCCTTTATTATATATAGGGATATTAATCTCAGAGGTAAGCAGTAGTCTAAGCCTGTTAAGCTATTCTATAAATATTTCTATAAAGGTAGTAGGTGTATACTAGAGTAAGGGCTGCTATCTATAGTAGTATAGGTTAAAATTACCAGTAAGTAGGGTGGGCAGTAAGAAGTAGGACTCTAGTAAGGAAGTAAGAGTTCTTACTACTTTACCTGCCTATTTTATGCCAACTAGAGTATTATATATATTAAATATCAAGGTAGATTATCCTGAGTATAAGGAGACCTAGAGTAGAAGAAGGTCTGAGAGGATCTCTTAGCTTATTAAGTCAGGGCAGAGTTGGGAGGCTTAGATGCCATTTTTCTAATAAATATAGGTAAGAACTTAAGGGATGCTACTTATCTCCTAGGAATTAGTTAGGGAGAAGCACTTATAAGATAGGTGCCTTTTTATAATCTTTTAAGTCAGGTCTCTGTAAATATAGGGCTCCTGTATAAGGATAATATTAAGATAGTTAGAGTATGCCTAGGAGAGGGCAATTTTATAGGCTTCTGGTATATAGCTAATATTTAGCTGGAGTATAGAGATGGACTCCTTCCTTAAGTGATTTTTATACTTTATATTTATTCATTTATTAGAGTGTTAAAACTATTCTATGGCTTAGGAGATACAAAGTAGACTGCTCTAGCCATGACTAGGGGAGAGTCTAAAGGCTTCTAAGGTGGGGGGGTAGCTGTATAGAAGGGGAAGGGTAATAGGCAGTTATTTATAGCTATATTTTAGTCCTAGGAAGGCTCTGGGACTTGTATGCAGCACTGTCTCTTTAGACATACCTTAGTAAGCTCTAGGGAGCTAGTCTTGTGAATCTTAGCTTGCTGGGTCTTTGTGTATTAAGTGCCTGCCTTACTAGGTCACAGGAGGTATTACTTATAGTTAGCTAGGTAGGGGCCATGGCAGTGTAGGCACCTTAGAGGGTAGGTATAGAGAGGTTAGGTATTATATCTATTACTATAGCCCTTCTTAGTATGCTAGGTAGAGCCGCAAAGTTAACACTAGGGCTAGTAAGTATAGGATCTAGTGTTATGCCACTTCCAGCAGTAGTTATACTATATAATCTTTATCTTTCTTACTAGCAGCTAAGCATTGGTGATCATACTAAATAAGGAGAGTCATACTAGAAGGTTGGCCTTGCTGTCCTCTAGAAAGTTAATAAACTAGCTAGATAAGATAGTATTAGGGTTAGCAGCACTTATAGTAGTCTTAGTAATAAAGACTAGGTTAAGGCCTATAGCTTTAGTAATCTCTGAAGATAAGATTTTAGGGTTAATAGGGATTATAGAGTATTAGCTGCTAGTAAGTCAGCTAACCTTCCTAGGTATATTAATTACTTAATAAGAGATCTAGTAGGAACTCTGTTTAATCTGGCAGTCTTTAAAGAAGGCAGCTATAGCTTTCTTCTGGTCTTTAGGGCTGGGAGGGCTTTAGTAGAGCCTGGTAGAAGAGAAAGTCTAGTTTTAATAGATTAGATGCCCTTAAGAAGCTTTCTATTAGTGTCTAGATAGGATTATAGGCTAGTATATATAGTAAATGCATCTATGCTCTTAGCAAGATAGTTCTCTAGAAGGCGCATAAAGAGTTAGTTATTTTAGGAGGTGGTAGCTTTGTAGCTAACCTATTAGTCTTAGTATTACTATATATTTTCTTTATAGTAGTATTATTCCTAGCTAGGGGACTTCTAGTGATAGTTATATATATGGACTGGGCAAGACTGGAGGGGGGATAAGAAGGGGGAGGTAAGGGGGGGAAGGAAGCAGGGCTATGAGCAGGGGCAGGGGCAGGGGTAAGGGGGAGGGGGGCATTAGTCAAGGGCACGCCGCTAATGTAGGTATTGAAGTGTTATTGGGCTATATTAGCCAGGTTATTGCTAAGGGCTGTGAGTGCTCCTAGCTAGTGGGGTGTAAGGCTAGCATTCTGGTATTAGTGATCATCAAGGAAGGCTGCTATGGGACTAAAGATTTTCTATCCCTTGAGAGCTCTAGTAGTAGCTAAGGTAGTTATCTCCTGTAGTGTAGCCTGTAGAGGGCCACTAGGTTAGTTATTATATTATATCATGTTATTGACATATTAAAACGCGTGGTAGTTACTGGGTGGGTGTCAGGCAGTGAGCAGAGGGGGAGCTGTCCCTTATCCTAGGCAGGGCGCCTGGATTGAGAGCCTGATCTGAGAATTCAATAGAGTATGGCCTTCCTGGGTGAGAAGGCTGTGTAGCTTGACATAGCTCAGAGGCGTGTGTGTGTGTGTATGTATTTTACGGCCGTGGCTCGTGACTTGCACGTTTTCCACTATCCCCAATCGGGGCAAAGGCCGCCAGGGGGTGAGCCCTGGGTGTCTCTAACTATTGCTAGTTCTATGTACAAACAAGAGACTTTGGCGCGTTCGCATAGCTGCCTCAGTCATGGGGAAGGTCTGCTATAGTAGGTTAAATTGCGATGCCAGCTGCATGGATCCATCTCCGCACTATGATCCGCCAATTCTCCGCGTCTCTGCTTTCCCCCCTCCTCTTTTTTTTTTTTTTTTTTTTTTTTTTTAAAGAAGGATTGTATTGTCTCAGGCGTGCTCAGGCAGGGGCCGTCTTGGACAGATATCATCAAAGAACCGAGTCTGTGATAGCCAGGCAGCCAGCTTTGCTGCACCTTTTGCAGTTCCCAGAAGGAAGGGAATCATCTCGGAGGGGGGCCCTAGGGGTTGGGGTAGGCGTCTCTTAACTATTCGGCAGAAGAAGAAGTGCACTGGAGACTTCCTGGCTCCGCACCGGCAATGAAGATGGGCGTCTTCATGGTTGAACCGCTCATGATAGTCTGCAAAATCACCATGCCCTGTACGAGCTGCTAGGATCCGCCCGAGAAGGTGGCGCGGGAGGCGTAGCTCATCAGGGCACCTGGGGGAGGAGGTGATGCAAAGATCTTGGTAGGGCTGCGGGGCCACGGCTTGCCAGTGCTTCTGTAGGCCAGAGATCATGGCAGCCTTTGTTTGACGCTTAAGCGAGGCAAAAGAATGTTTTTGGGAGATAGGGGGTTCTAAGGCAGCTCCCTCTTTCGCGGCTTGATCAGCTGCTTCATTCCCAGGGACTTTCGCATGCCCAGGGACCCAGCAGATACGTACGGAGCCCCCGTCAGTGTAGGGGAACCTCTCCCGCTCAAGCCAGGTCGAGGCCAGGGTTCGGACGGTCTCGAAAATTTCTTGGGATGAGCCTGCAAAGGGCGAGAGCAGGCGAGTGGCCACCATAGCTCAGAGGCCTCCAAGTAAGTTGCGGGATTATGCGGTGAAGATATTCCCAAGGTCACATGATTCCTTCCTAGTGATGCTAACTCCTATCTGCGGCAGCACCGTGACACTTATCATCTGTAATTAGCTAGGGTGATCTTTAGGTATTAACTAGCATTCCTATCCAGTGCTTGTAGGATAGACTATACAGTATTGTCTAACTAGTAGGCAGTATCTAGTAGTTCTTTAATACTAGGAGGGGGCTCTGGTTGGTCTGGTTGGTCTGGTTAGTCTGGTTGGTCTGGTTAGTCTAATTAGTCTGGTTGGTCTAGTTAGTCTAGTTAGTCTAGTTAGTCTAGTTAGTCTAGTTAGTCCAGTTGGTCTGATTTGTCTAGTTAGTCTGGTTGGTCTAGTTGGTCTAGTTGGTCTAGTTGGTCTAGTTGGTCTAGTTGGTCTAGTTGGTCTAGTTGGTCTAGTTGGTCTAGTTGGTCTAGTTGGTCTAGTTGGTCTGGTTAGTCTGGTTGGTCTGGCTAGTCTGGTTAGTCTGGCTGGTCTATCCACGCTAGTCAAGCAGGCACCCTAGTAGGTTCCTTAGATATTCTAGCAACTTGGGCCACTGGGTCTGTAAAGTAAACTCTTCTTATAGCTAACTAGCTCCTTATAATAGCTTCTAGTTTCACTGAGTTCTGAATCTCAGGGTTAAGGTTCTCTTTCTTTAGAATTATCTAGCTCTGGTATTGTAGCTATTCATCCCCCTCTTTAGGGAGATCTTCTAACCTCCTGGTTAGAGTATTAGGCTTAACTCCCTGCTTCCTGGGTTAATATATAATTTTAAAGTTAAAGCAGGACAGGAATTTAAACTAGTAAGCTTGTTATTTATTAAGCAGCTTAGTAGATATAAAATATTCTAGGTTATAATGATTAGTTATAACTTTAATTAGTGATAGTGTACCCTCTAGTTTAGGGTGTTATTCTTTAAAACAGTAAATAATAGCAAGTAACTCTTTATTATAGATCTTATAGTTACACTCAGTAACTAAGAGCTTCTTAGAGAAGAATGTAATAGGGTGTAGGACTCTTTTATTATTATACTAGGACATTATACTAGCAGATATATAATTAGAAGAGTTAGTCTTAACTATAATATCTTTTGTCTAGTTAAATAGTTTTAAGATTAGGGTATTTACAAATGCCTTCTTTAGGGCTTTAAAGCCTAATTTACAGGCTGTAGTCTATATAAATAGGATATTCTTCCTAGTCAGGTTCACTAAGGGAGCAATAATTTTAGAGAAATCCTTGATAAATCACTAGTAAAAGTTACTAAAGCTAATAAAGACCTGAATATCAGTAATGTAGGTTAGAACTTGCTAGTTAATAATTATTTTTATCTTATCAGGATCTATGCAAATACTATCCTAGCTAATAATAATACCTAGGAACTTAGTTTTAGGGATAATAAACTTATACTTTTAGATTTTTGCATACAGGCTAGCTTCCCTTAGTTTCTATAGGATGGAGTAGACATATGTTATATATTTAGTATAGGTCTTGCTGTAAATAAGGATATTATTAAGGTAGGTAGTATAGAAGATATTAAAGTAATCTTATAAGGTATTATTAATAAATTACTAAAAGGTTATAGGTGCTCCTGTCAGCCTAAAGGGTATTACTAGGAACTTAAATAGGCCTAGTCAGGTATGGAAAGCTGTTAGGTATTCTTATCCTTTCTTAATATATATATTATTAAATACTAAAATAATATTAATCTTTATAAAATATTTCATCCCTTTTAGGTTATTCAGGGTTTCCTTTGTTAGGGGTAGTAGGTATTAGTCTTTAATAACTATAGCATTTAGGGCTTGGTAATTAATATAGATTTATATGCCTCTACCTAGCTTTTTAACAAATAGGATAGGCAACGCGGCGGGTGATGAACTAGGGTGGATGAAGCCTTTCCTCAGGTTCTCTTTAATCCATTCCTTCAGGACTTTTAATTCTTCTTAGGATATAGCATATAGAGGGCTAAATAGGGGGGTCTTTCCCTCTAACAGCTTAATATTATGGTTATAGAGGCAGTGTAGTGGCAGGCGCTTAGCCTCCTTAGGGGAGAAAATATTAGTATAGTCTTTAAATTTATTAGGTAACAGGTTAGTGGGATCTTCCTTCTAAGCTTTCCTAATCCTTAGGGCGGCTTTAAGATCTTCCAGGGTGATTATAAATATCTAGGTGTTTCTCTAGGCGTAAGCTAAGCAGGCAGCTAAGAAAATAAAAGCTATATCTCTATTCTCTAGTCCCTTTAGTCTCAGGGGTAGGTATCTAGATTAGGTCTTTAGGGGGATGTTATGCAGGGCTTGTATTTTAGTTAGCCTCTAGAGAGCATTACAGTATTTCTAGCAGTAGTTACTATTAAATATAATGCTATAGGCTATAAATTATATTAGGGGGTTATATACCTTCATCTAAGGTATTCCTAGTATAATAGGGTAGTATGCTAACTAGACAATATAAAACCTCATATCTTTCTCAAAGTAGTCCTCAATTCTCATATCCATCTAAATATAATAGGTTATCTTCTTATTCTCTGGTTCTCTCCTATTAAATATATGCAAGGTTATTGGGTCTGCTAGGGGGATAGGCTCTAGCTTCTAGTCTTTAGCCCATCCTTTATTAATAAATCCTCATCCTTTGGCTCTGGTATCTAACAGGGCATAAATAGGTAATTTTATTCCCTTCTCTTCCCTCTCTAGGGTCACAGGTAATATTATAGCTTTTAATTATTATATTTATTCCTTAAGGTTAAGTCCGTAAACAGCAGCAGCAGAAATTTAAATAATATATAGTTTCTAAGCCTAGTTATGGCTTACTCTAGGCTCACTCCTTTTACTAAGGAGGTCTAGCTAGGCGATAGGCTTCTAGATTCTGGAATCTATCCCCTCTGGGGGCTCTCTAGGCGTGGTTTATAAGACACTATAATTTATACTCTCTAATAGGTATCAGGGTGGGGGCAGTCCCTGATCTAGTGTTTCAGGGAGCTATATCAGAAGTAGGCACCTATCTCGCGGCAGGAGGGGCTATACCCCTTTCTCATTAGGCATTAGGTAGTACCTAGGTCTATAGGGTTATATTATTACGCTGGCGTATGCTTATTCCTTTGAATAATAGGGTGCTAGGGTTGCTTAGTAGACTTAGTAGCAATAGGGCTAGAGCTTTAGGGTAACTAGAATATAGGGTAGGTTTAGTAGTAATAGCATAGGTCTTAATAATAGGGGGCTAGTTAGTGGTGTATTACTAGTAGTGGTTCTTAAGCTCCTATAGGAATCTAGCAAACTAATAGTACTCCTGGCTTAGAGGCTAGTTATGCATAAGCATGCCCTAGAGTTTATAACTAATAGCTTATTTAAGTAGGATAGATAGGGTTTCTTTAGGCATCTTACCCTCCAGGGCTAGGCGTTGAAATTCTGTAAAGAAGGTGCTAAACTCCTTATTAGTCTAGCGCAGGCTGAATAGCTCATTTTAGGTATTATTTATATAGTTAGGGTCACTAAAGGCGCGCTCTAGGATGTCTAGGATGTCTTAGTAGTTATTAAGGGTATAAATTCCCTTCTTAATATAGGGGAGAATCTAGGTATACAGCGCACCCTTCAGGCAGTTATTTATATAAGCTATCTAGCTCTGCGGCATCAGGAAGCGGTTAAGGTTAATATTTATTTTCTCTTGAATCTGCGCTATGAAATACTAAAGATCCTTTTAGTTACCTTTAAACTTATTAGGGTCAGGGAGTCATTCTGATAATTTAGTAGCTTTGGAAGATAGGGTAGTAGTTAATATAGGTATTCCTACTAGAGCAACTATAGGCTTCTTAGTAATAGGGTTATGTATAGGTGTTGGTATAGGTATATTTACAGTAGGGGTAGCTAAGTAATAGGCTTAATCCCTTTCTATAGCAGCCTGTATATACTGCTATTCCTTCTCTTATAGCTATTCCTTCTAGTATTATAGGATAGCCCTTAGTTTAGTAATCTCTTATTTATATCTCTGCTCTAAGATAGTAAGTTTATGCTAGAGTTCTAGAAGTTAGGCCTTAGATTATTTAGCTTATTAGTTTGCTTTATTAATAGTTAATTTAGCCTTCTAGATATACTTATATACCAGGTGGTAGTATTTATATTATTTAGTACTATAGCTAGTAACATGCTCAGAGAACTCTTTAGGGTTACTAGGTAGAAATAAGGGCAGAGGGATAGGCATTCTGACAGTATTAACTCCAAGGGAGGAGCTATATAATATTAAGGTGCTGGATCACAGGTAAACAGAAGTCAGTTAATAAGGAAGTTAACACTCAGACTAGCTATAGCAATCTATATCTTATCTATTCTAGTTATAGGGTAGACTAGTACAGGCAGGCTCTATAGACAGGATGTAGCTCAAGGACCTTTAAATAGGTTACTAAGTTATGCGGTGAAGATATTCCCAGAGTCACGTGATTCCTTCCTGGCGATGCTAACTCCTATCCACGGCAGCACCATGACAAGAGATAGAAGCAAGGCCTATTAAGTATATATACTTAATAGTAGAGAGTAACTAATGAATTAGACTAGTGAACTTATACTTAAGTAAATAATTTATATTAAATATAAGGAACTAAAACTAAGAGTGCTAGACACATTGTGAATAAGCACCCTTATATCCTATAGTTCCTCCGGGTGGTAGTGGTGTGTCACACCCTGGGATCCGTCTCTGCTGTTCTCTGCTAGTCTACTACTTTGGGAACGGGGCGATATAGTCCCTGGACTATATCTAATACTTACCTAAGGCCTATCGACCAGATAGCCTGATAACACAGTGATACAATGACCTAACTAAGGGTCAAAGATAACTAAAGGTAACACAAGAACAATAACAGTAGAGATAGAAGCAAGGCCTATTAAGTATATATACTTAATAGTATAGAGTAGCTGACAAATCAGACTAGTAATCTTATACTTAAGTAAATAATTGATATTAAACACAAGGAACTAAAACTAAGAGTTCTAGATACAGCGTGAATAAATGTCCTTATATCCCATAGTTCCTCCAGTTAGTATATCCAGTGGTATATCCTGGGTATGGTGGTGGTATATCACATACCTCAATAATGTTGTCTTGGCATACCATCCATATATCATTTATCACGTGAGGTGCTCCTTGTTAGTGTGCTTTATTATGTAAGCATTAATATTCAGTAAGCAACTACTAAACTACATTTCTGTGGGAACCTGTCCAGATTAAGCATTTCTCTGGATTATGCCCTGATCACTCCGGGATTGACTAGTAATCATTAATCTTTGGGTTTCTGCCTGTCACATCCGCCTTGTACTAGCGCGGCTGTGTCAGTGCCGTAACATGGTGATAGTTAGTATACTAGTAGAATGGTAGATAATTACAACACCCTCCTATTATAGATCCTGTATACCCACCTACTATGTTATATGATAATAGTTTATAGAAAAATATATTTAGTAAGTAATTATTGAACTATTTTTCTGCAAAACCCCATCTAGATTAAGTATTTCTCTAGATTATGCCCTATTCACTCTGGGATTGAATGGTGATCATTAATCCTTAGGTTTCTGCCTGTCATATCCACCTTGCGCTAGCGCGGCTGTGTTGGTGTCGTAACACTTAGGCTCTATATCACATATCTGAATACACGAGTGAGAAGTAAATTATATAGACATCCTACTTAGCCAGTGATTCACCGAAGAGCAGATGTATATGAGGACTAACCTAATAATATGCTTTCCCTCTTATAACTAGATATAAAATTACCCTATTCAGCATTATTACATAATTCCTTCTAATAAGTCATACTTGCTAGTAGTATTTCACCTCTACTACTAAATCTCAGATTATATCTACCTTATATTATAAGGACTACCCTAGAGTTGTATTTATCTATTAGTATACTCTCTATTACATCATCCCTCTTTTTAACTTAGATACTTATACGCGACTATACTCTAAATATAATAAAGATACTTAAAATAGTTACTTTATAAAAAGTGAAGTATCCATTTCAGCAACTATAGAATTATGGTTTAGTAGCCTTTGTAATTTCATCCTTGTTAAATAGTGATTAAAAAGAATTACTAAATATCTACTCACAGTTAGTTGATCTTCCTAGAGATATCTTAAGCCTGACTAGGAGCTATACCTTTAGAAGATACTTAGTCTTATAGTAGCTATAAACTCTTTTCCAGCTATTTAGAAACCTCAGCCTGGATCTAGACAGAGTTAAGACCTTGATACTACTTTTCTTATTAATATTATTCAACACAGCTTCTGCATATTACTTAAATTACTCTAAAGGTTTTATCACTACAGTAAGAGTTGAGTAGAACTTTGTTTCCTTGGAAGATATTATAGGATAATATAAGTTGTTTTAAGGAGAGGAATGATTCTTTATTCTCCTCTTTCCCAGTAGGGAGATTCATGTGGGGTTAGTCAACATGGGGCCATAACATGTTAGGCAGCAAGTGTCTTGACTGCTATCACGGCAGCACAATACCAGTCCATTTGTGGATTGTGATTGGATAATACGGGATATTATAAGCCCGGCACCGAAGCAGCGACCGCAAAGTCCTCTTAGCAAAGAGCAGGTCGAACTCCTCGATCTCCTCCCACGCCAGTCCTCTAACCACTAATTTCCGTAGGGCTTTGGCTTGGGCCGCTGAGTAAGGTCGAGCACTGCGGGGAACGGGCAATGAATTGGATGCTTCAGATGCTTTAGCTCTAACCCTCACCCTTGTTCAAGGGGCCAAATGGAAGTAAAGAAGAGAAATTGAGGGTTAGAAAGTACAATGAAAAGGCACAGTGCCAGATTGTGACTTTCAGACAGGAAACAAAGATGTCACTAGAGGTCTGTTGTAAATATATACTTAAATCATTACAGCAGTAATATATAATAATATAATGACTATTCCAATATACATTCAAGTTCTCATAGTAAACAGGAATATCAATTCTAATTATGCTTGAGATGAGTGCTCCAGTACACTTGGATAGAACCCCAAGTCCTCCCCGAATATTGCTCCGAGAATAGTCTCACTACATCTGACCAAGGCAGCCCCTGTTCCCTTCTTAGCTTAACCAGGAGGTCCTCCTCCTCAGGTAACCATGGCATGCCTTTCCTAGAGCTCAGCCGGGGTATGTTGCTGTTATCTAGTGCCAGTACGCACTCACAAGACCTTGTCAAACGACGAGATGACCGCAAGCCGCTGCCTTCCTTCTCAACCGTAGGTGGCGCAATATCAGTAGTTCTCTTGAGATCGGACATACACCGTAGCAGTGCACCCTCAAATAACCAAGAAAGGAATTATAAATGTTCCGCGACTAGTAAGACAGAGAAGTAAGAGGAGAGGGTGCTAAAGGAGCCTTCCTTTTCATAAACAACAGCGGTAGCTCGAAGGTGTTTAGATAGGCGGCAATTTGGACGCAATGTCCTGCCATATTTTCGCTTGCGTGCTTTAGAGTAGCTTGGCCGTCCATTGTGGGGACTCTGTGCGCGACCGTCACAGGACGGCACATCGGGCTGGCAAGACTGGCAGGTGGGACGCACTTCCTGGCTGCGTTCACAGCTATGGGCATGATCATAGGAATAGACTTTTGCTTCCCAGAAGGCAGGACATTCAACAGATTCCAAATGACAATCAGGACAGTTTTGTATGACAACCAGGGGTTCAGGAAATAGATAAGTCATGCCGTGGCTATCAAGGCTGTAGTTACTAGTCTAGTCAACAGTCGGTTGTTGCTCAGTAGCTTCGAAAGGTCCTTCATCATCCAAAATAAGAGGATTAATGGGGATAGTGCTCTCTTCGACGGTAGCTCTGTAAGAATCTTCTTCCAAGGTACCCGCCGTTCCTAAAGTTGGCATGTTAGCCTGACGCTAAAAAGAACTTGTAAGAAACTGTGACGGCTGCTGTACCTAAGTCGATCAAGAAATCTGGAACAATATTTGGAGACAAAGGGGCACAGGACTTCTGAGGATGCCCTATAATGTCGCTGGGATGATTCACATTGGCTAGGCAGGCCGATAGTACTGATCCTTCCCTTGTCTGGCAGCCTGAGCTTGCTGGAGTACAAGGTTGGTCTTTTTTTGTTAAACACATCTCAGGGAGTGGCCTCACTAGTAAGGGATGCTGCAGCTGGGCTTGCAGTAGGGGTAAAAGAGGGGATTTTGATAAGGCAGCATCCCAAGGGTTCTCCATGGGACAGGGACGGTTAGTCCCAAAAATGGCAGTAGCGGGATGAGGCAAACTCAGGAAAGGGCGAGGTGGGAGGGGCTTGGGGCAAGGGGGCATCCATGGTCTAAAGGTATCGACATGGAAAGAAGCATTGGACATTTTGGTCATATAGGTATGCAATGGGTTTGTTTGTGGTGAAAGGGAAGGAAGGAGTGGAGAAGGGATAGTAATTCGTGGGTTTGCGAAAACCACGACGATAATGGTTTCCATTCGCACGTCCGCGGGCCTCCTTTTATTCTTCGAGATCTGCTCACTCCACCGTAGCTTCCTGATTTCAGCTCTCAACACGAGGCAAGAAACTGATCCACAAGAAGGTTTCCGTCCCATTCTCCCAGCCGCACGCTGACGTGTCCTCCTCAAAGAGAAAAGAGACGGACCAATAGCTGTCTCCAAGGCTGCTACGGACCATGGATGGTCTGAGCCAAACCCCTGTGCGCAGCTTCCACGAACATCTACAAACCTCCACAAAACCAATAATGTAGCATGCGAGGGCGCTCTGGGACCCACATAGAAGCTAATATGACAGCGCTGAAGCAGAATTGATTGCAATGCAGTATTTTTGCTATTAGCTGATAAAGATGACAACAAGTCAGAATAAAGGGGCCGAAAAGGTCACAGGATGGCCAAGCAGACAACCCGGGCGATAGACAGAGTGGCCTAGTCCTACATGGCGAATGGACGGCATCTCCGGGGCCAAGTCAGTCGAGAATCAGATGTGAGGCATTTGCACCACACAGGATGCTCAGGTACTCAACCAAGCGCACGAGAATACGGATGGTAGGGCCTCAAAATCTATTCAGAATGACTGCATGAACAGTCCCAAGCGTGGTGGAGCATGTAGTTGAATCTTCCTTAAAAACTCCAAAGAAAAAGGTAGAAGGAGCAAGTGGAAATGGCAGAGGCTACTGTAATTAAGAGAGCCCCAAAAAAAGTGCAGAGGGCGCACGAGGGCACATAAGCTGAGACACGTAAAGCAAACCAAAATGAGCTCGCATGACAGCGAATGACCCATAATCAGCGACTCTGTCAGCGAGAGGGGGCCAACAGGTGATGGCGCTTTGCTGTAATAAGGTAATGCTCGGATAACATGGCATCGCTGGGAGGGGGCAGTGCATGGCGGTCAGCAGGACGGGAAGGAGAAATAGAGAAGAGAAAGTGTGTCGCACATGGAGGGAGGACGTCCGGCTTATATAGAAGTATAGAGGAGTTAAGGCGGCCATGTGGACGGGCAAAAGCCGCATGAGATGGGTGGGGCCAGGCGCTAATCTCAATGGGGTGGTCCCTTTACCGTGACGGGCAATGACATGACCGTCGATGGCAGGCAGTGGAGCGCGGCAGCCGGGCGGTGCAATGGGAGCCATTTTCGGCGGCCCGCTTGCCGTCTTGTAGTTTACTGTGGTAATAATAATGTGGCTGAGGACTGGAGAGAGTTAAATGACCAGCAGGTCAACTGATCAGGGGTGGCCAGTCTCTAATTTATCAGTTATGACGGATGGACGAGAAGAGAACAGTTTGTTATTCGAATCTGCGCAACAGTGGCAATGACAACGGAGGGAATACGAGGGTAATGTACGAGTGATATACATGGAATGAAATGAGATGGAATGGAGTGGAATTCAGAAATGAGTACGATATGCAGAAAAGAAATGAAAAGAAAATAAGAAAAATGACAAGAAATCAAACGAGTAAAGTAAATCCACACTTCAGTTCATCTTAAGGAAAGTCGTCCACCTAATATTACACACATACATAACCTGACCACGTACTCCTTCATCTTTTTTTTTTCATTGGTCTATGTTCACCCCAACTTCACATAATCTGGAAAATACCGCTCCTGAATCCTCGACGCATACTCGAGGATGACGGGGTATTCTTTTAAGAGGCGTTGGGATTGGGGGCCTCTGTATGTATACACCAAGCAAAATCAGTAACGCCATCACACAAAGAATCTTGCAATTTTTAGGCAAGTAGGGGGATAGGACAGTCTGACGTACGCAGTGCAAACGAGCGTGGAGATGATGAAGCCAAACAGCGTAGCGTCTGCCTCTGTGGGTTCGTCTCCTGCAAGGAGCCAGAATAGTTCATCATTTTTGTCACTGGTTGTATTTTTTGCTGCTTTTGCTTTTGCTGCACTCAAAACCTGACTGATACAATCCCAGATCTCGCGCTGAAACGACGCGATCTCATCATCCGTGTACCGCCCGGTCCCCTGGCCGTGAAGCGTGTGCGCTATGTTCCGGTAGACGAGCAGTCCGACGACGACGCGGAGTGGATAGGGGACGGACGCCAGGACGTGGTCGCGCATGGTGTAGTAGTTTTGCGTCCAGCGTTCGCGGCTCTTCGCCATGAACGTATCAGTTAATAACTTAACTATTCCAAATCTAATTCTGGGTTATTTGTTGTTAGACGAACAGAATAAAAATAAAACTTCTCCTCCAGCAAAGCCCTGAGACCTAGGTCTTGCGCTCGCTCTGTCGGCGCCAACCTCGCATTCAGATCCGGCAGAACACCCCACTCGATCAGGCGTTTGATGATGAGTGTCGAATCGGCCAGGACGTGCACATCATCGTCATTGTCATTATCATCTGACGAAACCCCCAGGGGTGATGGTGATGGTTTCTTCCGTATCGCCAAATAGGGAATCTTCCCCCTCGGCGCCTCACGGATAGAGCCTGCTCGGTTCTCGTACGATAAGCCAGCAAAGCGTAGCCGGGCTTCGAGTTTGGTGACAAAGGGCGACCAGATGAATTGGCCTTGGTCGGGGAAGCCGCGGTAGAGGGTTATTTTGGATGATGGAGATGGAGAAGGCATTTTGCAGCTGTATACTCCGTCGTATACTGGATGATCCAGAAATTATTTATAAGATTAACTGATTAATAAATTAATTAACGACGACAACTCTCAATCCCTCCCTCTCTTCCAACCGTACAGTACTGCACTATATATACAGTCAATTCCACCATTTCGTTTTTTTTTTGTTTTCGTTCTGGCCAGCTCCAATGCGGTGTTTGTTGGTTTGTTGGTTCCACCCTCGCGTCTGTCGGCTTGTCGTAAGCCCCGTTAGTACGTGAACTTAATACCGACGTTCTATGCAAGCTCGCTCTAGCGTCGGCGATAAGGATTGCGGCGGAGTAAGCCTCGCGCTTTTGGAACGCCGATGTGCGAGGGAACGCCGACCATGGGTTTACGTACTTGGTTGGTTGGTTAGGTAACGTAATTCCCGGCCGCTCCGATCACCCGGTCGCTCCGATCACCCACCCGCACCTTCAAATACTATACAGAATTTGAAGTTTTATTACTACCCAAAACAGCAGTTATTTACAAAAATTATGAATTAGAGCGATTAGGGCATCGAGTCCGTATATGCCTAATAGTTCCACAGTTAGTACACTTTGGCGGCGCGCGCGTACGAGGTGCAGAAGCCGCCTCCGCGGCCGTAGTAGCCATAACCTGCGGCACCTGATTTTCATCTGAAATCTGACTTTGAATAAGAGCCTGCGCTTCCTGAATTGAAAGACCTCCTTCATGAGATATTTAATTAGTCGATCGCTTACGCTTTTGCTTCTGCTTCTCATTTGCAGCCCGTAGATCGTGATTTTCCTTTGCAAGAATGACAGCACTATTCATGGCTAATTGACAGCCCTTGATAAGCTGATTCAAAGCTGCATTTGTAGGGCTTGGAGGGCTCTGTGTACGCCGTTTTAGTAAGGCCTTGATCATAGCTGCCTGATGCTGTAATTCGACAATATTATAAGGCGTCTCTGGCACCCAATTGGTTGGTATAGTACCGGCACGGCTCCCAGGTGGTGTAGGGGTCTTAAGCTGTATATTGAGTTGTAGAAGGACCCGATCTGGTTGAAATGGCACTAATCCAGTTGCTGCAAAGCCATTTTTAATATTCTCTGATTTAAAGGCTTCTGTATGAGCTTTTGGGTATGCTTCAAGGAAATCCAGCTTATCGATGTGATTGATTCCAAGCTGCATATTGCTTTCCATAAGGCGACCATATGCACGCTTTAGAACTGCAAAACAGCTAACATCGAGAGGCTGTAGGAGATAAGATGAATGAGGAGGCATGCAGATTGGTATAATATTATTCTGGGCGCAGATACGATCAAATTGAGGTGTCAGATGGCTGCCATGCCCATCAAGGACCAATAGTCGATGCTTGCCCTTTGTCCGAGCATTTGTATGTGGGATGAAGTGATTTTGAAGCCATGATATGCCAATCTCGTCTGTAGTCCACCCATTAGGACTTTTCTCGATTCTCCAGTTGCATGGTAAGGCTGAATCCTCATACCAAGCCTGGATATGAGTCTTCCCTTTGAAAATAATACATGGTGGTAGTACCCATCCTGCTGAATTGACTGATTCAATGACTGTGACCCATTCCTTATTCCCAGGCTGTAGAAGAGGTGGACGACCAGATGTTTCTGCTCCAGTAACTACTTTTGCAGTAGCAATCAGGCCCATTGCAAAGCCTGTTTCATCAAAATTGTAGATATCGTCTTCAAGAATGCCGTATTGTTGAATAGTGCTTTGTACGCGGTTGAACCATTCGCTGATAACCTTTTGATCCTCGCATTTAGCACGCTGATAGTTATATCTCCGCGAATACCGTGTTTTAAGCTCCTCATGGCGGTTGATAAAGGTAGAAACCCAGTTCTTGCCCACATGGAGTTGAGTACCTGCCGGACTGCGCTCAGAAAGCAAAATATTGGCCATATCTTGTACAGCAGCTGGCCGAGGAGGCATTCCACGCCTATCCCGAGATAATATCCATTGTAAAAGCGTCTCCTCCTCAGTAATTGTCAATTTATGTCCGCTTGGACGTCTCTCGATCTGTGCAATTGTACCACGAAGTCGGTTTTGAAGGGTAGTAAAAGGGACATCATAAAGACGCGCTGCTTTGCGAATAGTCAACGGATTCTCGCGATTTTTTATGGCGGAAATAGCCAATAGGATTCGACCTTCTTGATGGGCCAAATTTTTTGAATTTTGACGCGCTTTTGGTGGCATAGTGGCGCGTTGAAATTGGTAGAGTTGTATAGTATTTGAAGGTGCGGGTGGGTGATCGGAGCGACCGGGTGATCGGAGCGGCCGGGAATTACGTTACATAATAATACTGATGTCATCTCCCTGAGTTTAACAGGAAGCCCAACAGTGTTGTTAGTCATCGTCCTGAAAAATATTACAATAACGTGAGGCAATACATACAATGGAGGTGAAAGCCCAAGGCAATAGCTTTTAGTAGAGTCAGGAGAGGGTAGAGATTTGTGCCGATTAAGAATTTCGATTTGCAAACCCGCTGCCTCTTTCGGCCGCACATGACGCCGAAACAGGCGTCCTTCATGCACGGCCTTCGTCCCACGTCCCTCGGCGTTTCGGCCACGCACCCCCAGGTCGTCATCACGTGGGCTAGCGCGGCGGCTCCATGCTGCGTTTAGTCCTTGAACCCGCCAGCAGCAAGCTTTACCTTGCTCACCTCGCCCACCACGACCGTGCAATCCGTCCGTTTCGTGAGGGATCCAAAAATGGCCTCCTTTTGCAATCACCCACCTGTCCAGCCAGCGACCGGCAGTCATGGCTATAAAGCCGGTCCCAGTCTCCTTCCCTCCCACGATCAGTCAACCCCCATCCTACCCAAAGACAGCACCAGGATAGCTGGCTGTCATTTCCTCTCCACTACTCCGTGTCCATCTCTTCCTTGAAGAAGCCTGCGACTGCGGCGCCCCTCATTGGCAACGCTCAGCTCTTCCCTGTGACCTTGTTACCTGCCAAGTAGGCTTGGGATCAATGCCCTGTCGCCGACTTCTTGATCCATACCGATGCCACGCAGAGTGAAGCCTCCTGTTCATCTCACCTCACCGATCTTCATGATAGGGGTGGCAGTGGTTCCGAGACGGATTTGATGGAACCTGATCATCTTCCAAGGAAAGGCGAGAGCGACTTTCAGCCTCACATACGCAGTATCCAAAGGCACCGTCCGAGTCGCGAAGAGTGTGTTAATCAGGGTACCCGTAGGGGTCTTTACAAGGACCCTGCAGATGATACTGATGAGGACTTGTCGGACGTTCCCGAAGATTACGGCCAGTCCGATAATACCAAGAAACTACGCTTCCGACTGGTGGATCGTTGGGGTCGGTGAGTCTCCAGAAGCCTATCTCTATGTTATTCAGAACAACATGGAACCCCCACCTAACACCAGACAGTTTCTGCCGGACAAAAGCGGCCGAGCCATTTGCAGACCTTAAATGGAGCGATGCTGAGGAAGCCCTTCGCCAGGCTTCTCCAAAGGACATGCATCGGTTCTTGAACTGGTGTTTCAAGCTCGAGCGCGGGAAAGACGGCCGAAGGCTGAAAGGATACAACAAAGCCAGTGCTCTGAAAGAAGACTGGAAGTATTTTCGAGGTTACTATACAAAAGTGACCAAGAACCCGATGAGCAAAGAAATGGGCGCGGCCGTTCGCAAGGTATGCTCATGCTTTCTCTCCTGGTCTCTTCTAAATTGAGGCGTGGTCTGACATTTGCTGGTAGGGCATTCGACGCCTGATCGACAAGTATGGCCTCGATACGCAAGTTCGGGATAACACTCCTGTCTACATTGAGGACATGGTCCCTTTTAATGAGACCATCCTCCAGACACGGGAAAAGCGATTCCATCTTGGTTTCCAACGCATCCTGCTGTGCTTCTATGTCATGATGGGCTTATTCACAGTCAGTCGGAAAGGTGCTATGCTGCACCTTCAGTACAAGCATTTGGTGGTAACTCTGCAGAAGAACCCGCACGGAGGACCCCCAGTACCCATGGTTGATTTCCGGGCCGAGTTCATCAAGGGTTTTCTGGGAATGAAAGAGCTGTATGTGACTATACATGGACCTTAACCAGGGAAGCCGTCTTCCACATTTTCCCCTTGTTAGTCCTTTGCGATGGTCCTGACAGTGGAACAGCAACACGTTCTCTCTCCCGGAAATTATCTATGGAGTGTCTCTCGTCTTCAGTCCGCGCGTCTTCCTCTTCGCCATGCTGTTCCATGCCAACGCGTTTGAGGCCCCCAGTCTGACATCGATGGAATAACTGCGGAAACTCTTTGTTGCGGGTAATCGGCAGGAGATGCCGTTGCCATTAAAAAGAGAAATGGATGATTATTATGTGTTCTGTAAAGTAGAGGTGGTAAAGGGTCAGGTTCGAATTCTGCGAGATCAACCCATGAGTGCTGGCACCCTCAATGCACAACTCCGGTCTTTTTCTGAGATCCACGGATCTCTCAATGCCCTGCTCTCGCATCAATTCCGTTATGGCAGCGGGAAGATGCTCGATGAAAGTTGTTAGTGGCTGTTCTTTTTTTTTTTTTTTTTTTTTGGAGCATAGTGGCACCTCCGGGAGTATCTGACCCATAGAGTTGACTAGGATGGGTGAGCGATGCTCAGCGGAATCTGATCATGAAGCATGCGAGTAGCACTACCTTTCTTAACCATTACCGCCCAAGGCGCCATGTTTTCATGCAAGAACACATGCTTGGGCTTCCGCCGGACAAGGAATTTGAGCGGGCAGTGACGAGCATCAGTCGGTGGATTGATAAGTGGCGTCCGCGGTATCTGAACGATATGGAAAAAGCGTCTGTGGAGCGTGATCCTGAGTTGCAAGCGGCGATCCAACGGCGGGAGGACTTGGCCGATGAGTACGAACACAGTCAAGACCCTACGCTGATTCCACTGTTACGAGAGCGGCAGCAGGACGTTACCAACACCCGCCGGCGGTTACAGTACAAACGGCGGAAAGAAGTGCGTCAGGAGTTCAGTCGAAAGCAAGCGGTCATCGACATCGAGCGGCAGCTGTCCGGGTCCGCCGTCCATGATGAGGATGACCGTGAGTTCTCACAGGCAGAGTATGAGATGCCTCCGGCGCAGATCCGTCTCGTAGAGAAGCTCCTGGTTGTGCCAACCTCATGGTCACTGGAAGCTGAGTGGCAACGACGTCACGAGGCTGTGGAGGCCATAAAGGAGTATTGTGATTTCCTGGAAGGCGGGCCGCTCCGGGGACGGCCGAAGCGATCGGTGCCGCGCGATGGAGAAATAACGAGAGCATCCAACCAGAACGTGAGATCGAACAAGAGGAACACCCAAGTATATCTGCATGGGAGGCAAAGTTCCAGGAAACCAAGGAGCACATCCAGACGGCGCAGAAGCCGTTGGCATGCTTTCAATGTTACAAAACGTCCTCTCAACATCAGGGCGTCCAGAGGCACTTCCGGACCGCGCATCTCGGCGATTGCAAGTGCAACTTCTGCGATATGGAGCTTCTGCATCAGATGCACCTGCAGAACCATGCAGCGGCAGTCCACCACCTTCGTACTTGATTGCATGTTCTTGTAACCCTATTTTGTTTTGTCTGTAGTAATTGCATCGCTTGTCTTTGGTGAATACATTCGGCACCTTTGTCGTATCATACTCTGCATACATTCTTAGATTTCGAACAATAGATATTACCTTTTGCAGCATCTATGCTGTTTCTGAATGCTTGCCCCTGCATTGCCGTAATGCCAGCCTGCTCTAAGCTCTTACGCTTGCTGCTGCTACGGTACTTCCAGTGGCCATCATTCTCCAGCCCTCCGCCTTACAAGTTTCCACCAAAACAAAGGATTCTCCGTCATCATCTCATGAACGTCTACTTGACCTGTCGTGACCTGCCATTTGCTGGATTTTTGAATTATGCAACACAACATGACTACGACCAGCAGATCAAAGCTAGAGCGTTCCCAGAAGAGACTAGTAGAGAAAGGTTATCAGTCTTGGGTATTTGTTGAACCCGGGTTTGTTGTCCGAGGTCTGATGAGGTTGTAGGTCCAGTGCTCTATGGTAATGGGTGTAGGAGTTTATGCCAGGTAGTTCGTAATTTCCTACGTGTGTCAGTAACGGACCGCAACACGACAGGAAGACACAACCTCATCGCAATTCAGTGCCATCACCTTGGCAATCAGCCCGATTCTCATCCCTCCCCAGAGGCCGGGATGGGCAGCAGCGCATCGAATGCGGCGCTGAGATCGATATGGCGAAAGAGCTGCCGGAGACGCTTGGCTTTGTTATCCGAGAGTCGAGACCACCACCGTTTTTGAAAGCGGATATTGTCTTCATGTTGATATTGACGGATCTTACGGTACACCTCGCCATCGCTCGGCTTTCGTTGGAATATTCTTCAACGAGCGCAGTCCGCAGCTCTTTGCTGATATCTGGGTCGAAGAAAGTGTCAGCTCTGACAGGAAAAAGACACGTGGGAAGTCAATCAAGATAGTCGTCAACAGTCCACCACCGATCGCTTGGTGGGAGAAGTTAGCAGTAAGGCCGGTTATTGGAAGCTTATTGTTCTCTCGGGAACTCCAATGATTGGGTCAGGACCTGCAGTTCATCCTGGATCAATCAACATGATCACCAATGATGACTATGTGAGCCCACCAATGAGTTGTGTACATTTTGAACGCAAGGAGGAAAATCAAGCCTGCACAGTGATGAATCAGTCAAGGACTTGCATCCCGGTCGTGGGCGCATAGGACGACATTGAATATTGCATACGATGGGAGCGGGCAGGTGTATTCACAGTGTGGGCTATGGATTGCATATTTTGGAGTTCCGGTTGCAATACCTGCATCAAATGCTACATGTTTTCGGAGCACAGAGTTGTGTCAACAGTTTGCATCCATGGCAGCATCGACGAATGTATACTTGGATTCGGCCCCGGCATGTTTCAGAGCACAGCAACGTATCATTGTCCGTAAATAGAGTGGCACCCGGCTGGGTCACATTGGAGGTCTGAGACGGAACAAAAGAGGATTGCTACATATTTTCGGAGCAGACAGACGTGTCAACAGTCTGCAGAGATGGAAGCATTGACAGAGAATTTGATATCTGCTAGGAATCCGCCATCTGCTGCTGCATATTTTCCGCACAGAGAGATGTGTCAACGGTCTGCGGTGTGGTGGCTCTGACTGATATCTATTTGAAGGCTGATAGGGCGTCATCAAATGCTCCGAAAGTCTTTGCTCGGATGTCGTCTTCTCTCCATCGTGTGTTCGGTGATATCCTATACTAACAGCAACAGCAGGAGCGTCAGTCGTGTCAGGCCAGGGTTGGTCTTCAAGTCTGGCGCAGAGAGGGCTGTATGGCTGCAGGGAAGGATAAAGTCAATCAATAATATACATACAAAGCGGGTTGTATAACAACAACTGAGTCAAGCAGATCTATTGAGATTCCAGATAGTTGATTCAGTGAACAAAAATACCCGATTTCCTAGGTACCTTTTGACAAGCAGTAGATGGTCTTAAAATTCTACAATTTCTGTATTTTTATTTTTCTGATATAGACGCTTTCTCAGTATTTTTCTGCGAACCATTCGGGGCTTTCCCTTTCCGTTTTAGTGCTCAGGGAGCGTCGCTTTTTGCTCACTGAGCAGATCTGAGCACGCTCTGAGCACGCTCTGAGCATGCCCTGAGCAACCTCGGAGCTCTCAGAGCTGCTCACTGAGGACTCACTGAGCACCCGAGGTGCTCGTTAACCCGAATAAAATGTGGGCTGCCAAGCTTGCAGTCACAACGGAGCAGTCTTTTGGCCCCCAACTCGTGTCTCAATTCTAAGTTTGAGCCAATGTATCACAAACGCTCAGCCCCGGTGGAACCTACGCCATGGTTTCTCGTTACTGACTTTCAGATATGCCCAAGGCACATGTTCCATTAAGGGAAAAGAGACACCCCTAGAAGGGTTCCCCGAGTGTTGTTCTATGGCCTACAGAAAAGTGAAACCCTGATCTCTTGGCATTGTTTTATGAGTGTCTTTCTATCAAGGGGCTCCCAAGCGTAAACGACCCATACTCTCTTGCATCAAGCAGATCGCGAAGCCCTTAGATGTCATTCAATCGGAGACTTTCTAATAATTACCATCATTATATGGGAGAAGATGTCTTATGTTCTATTTGAGGAAGAGATCACTTTAGTATGGATCACGATATCTGATAGTTTGTCTACTGGTTTTTCCGGTTCTGCTCTGATCTAGCCTCAAAATCTTCAATTTATATGACCTGCATCACATGATCGCCTGGAGGAGCAATCGACTGGGATCAATTTTGCATTACAGAGGAGAAGGTCTCTGTCACACCCTAGGATCTGCTCCTGGTAAGGGTAGCGGATAGAGCTCAACAGAAATGGGTAATCCAACCCACGATACAAACCTATCTCCGGACGCGAGACACAGCAAAATGATATACCACCCAAGTTGTACCCAGAGTTATCCGTACAGCATACTAGAATCAGAAGTAAGGCTAGATAGAAGCAATACCAAAAGGTAATCCGAATATCTATGAAGATTGTCTTGTAGATTGAACCGTGAAAGGTATCTCCAGTAACGATATTGGGATTGATCGCGAAGAACTAAAAGGTAAACTAAATACACGCGGGAAAATAGTGTCCTTATATCCCCTTACTTCCTCGACCATCTGAGTGTCCATCGCTATGGTCACTCCAATGGTCACTATGGCCACGTGACATCTAAATGTGATGACTAAGCAGGGCTGAACGTCCATCATGTCATCAGGCATGATTCTCTTGTCACTGTTTTGCCTGTTTTGACCGCTTGCATTAGTGTCGTACAGAAAGGTTCATAACAGTCTCAATAGCGTAGCGCGATCAGCTACATTAATTCGACGCTGGAAGGAAAATAGAAGGATAGGAAGGGGGAGATGCGCCACAGAGTCCTTCTCCAGTTAGCCAGGGGACATTTACTGTAGTATAGCTACGGAACGGTGCACGCAACATTTACAAGAGGGCTACGGTAGAGTCCCACGTCCTTGGCAACTGATTCGATTCGCCAAAGACCGTTTAAACACACTAGACCGGTTGTGGTTTTGAATACACTAGACCAGTTATAGGTTGAACACTCTAGACTGGTTGTAGCTTTGAACACTGTGTAGTTTTAAACACTCTAGACCGCTTATAGGTTGTTAGGGCTGCACACGAATAAGGATTTTGCTTATTCGTATTCGACATTTTTCTGCAGTTCATCATTCGTATTTATTTGCA
Organism: Aspergillus fumigatus Af293; assembly: GCF_000002655.1. NCBI lineage: Eukaryota > Fungi > Ascomycota > Eurotiomycetes > Eurotiales > Aspergillaceae > Aspergillus > Aspergillus fumigatus. Next base: position 3,808,982 of record NC_007197.1, read on the forward strand.
AATTTGCCATGACTTCACTAGACCTACCGAGCAAAAATCTACGAGCACCCGGTCGACTGCCCTTCCTGTTTTAGTAGGTGAGCAACGCCGCCTTGAGTTCGCGCGATTAGGGTGATTAGTGCTGCATCGGCTCACCTTTCCGTGCTTCAGCTAAAGCACTAGTCTCACATTCTCCACACCATAGTTCCCCATTGGCAGTTGTTGCCTGCTCCTCAAATAGGTAAGTATTTGCCTCTGATTAGTTGCGTGCAGCCTCATTGTTGCAGCCTTAACGCCCCCACCCATTATGGCGCTTGATTACTCGGATCGGAAAATTATGAAGGCGAAGTCCATGTTGTCATATCCCTCAAAATAGTAGAGGGTTGTCAATCCTCATTCATCACCACAGTTATAATTGATCGGTATCAAATTATTTGTTATATTTTATTAGATTCTGCTGATCTGTTTTGATATCAGCAGACTTTCAAATCGAATGAGCAACTGAGCGCTGATTCATAGATCGAAGTAAGCTGTCAAGACAACGATATAATCATAATAGAAGTGATCTATGACCAGACCTGAGGACTTTCAACCTGCTACTAGAGTATAGCGGTGCATTAGCGGCTATTGAACCCATCCTCTACCCTTCAACACATGTTGGATCTCTGGGGCCAGCGTCGGCCTATGAGATTGAATACTTGGTACGATAAGGTCAAATGGAACGACATCTTTATCTTCTTCGGCTTGATGCTGCTTGTTGGCACTGCGAATCTTGTTCGGGAGAGCATTCTTCTCCTTTTCAACCCGCTTTTGGATCCTGCGAGGCCGGTGAGCGGTCGCTACCCCCCTCTTCTGACCGCATTTGTCTGCGCCCATGGTTTTCTTTTCACAAGAGGCGAAATCAACTCGTTTCTGCTCTCCGCGGATCAGTTTCTGTCTATTTTAGATAGATAAATACATGGGCCGGATAGGCGCTGTCTTCCGCGAACAGGAGTTTACATCGCCTCGTCAAATTATGCGGCAATCTTCGACTTTGGCCAGTCTGACGCCATTATCCCACGCATGTTTGAACCAGAGGTTCTTCAAGAGACTCCATCCCAAGCGCGATTTGAGTCTTCCCGGAGATTTTGGGAAAGCCATTTGTCTCTCGAGCAGGATGTGCACTCTCAGCAGGATGGGCCAAGGTCAGAAGATGACCGGTTCAGCAGCTCTATCCAGGTGCTCTCCTTTGCCTCACATCTGGCATTCTCTACATTACGAATCATCCTTGGACGCATTGGTGATGAGAATGTTCTCCCAAGTGTGCATCTGTCATTTGCTTTTCTTTGGAGTATGGCGTTGGTCCCGACAAGCATGACCTACATTGAAGCGGATGTTCCCTGGGTGCAGATTGCTTCGTTTCTTAATACATTGGTGCAGCCTGATATGGACATGTCCAAGGTTGAGGACGAGCAGTTCCCGAGCGACGAGACTGGATCGTCCAGGCAGTTGCCGGAGGATTTCTTGATCCGCGGCCAGGCGTGGAGTCAACTTTACTAATATAAGAATATTATTTAGTTGAAGATTAGGATGTTGGAGGATGGGCTAATCTAGTAGTAGACCTGTCCGGCACCCAAGACAAGGCGCCAACATTAGAAACTTAGATAGATTCTCAATGTGACGCTCAGGAGAAACTTGGTGAAACCTATATATCTCCCTATATAAGTGCTTATAAGGAAGATAAGGTTTCACAAAGGCTTTAACCTAAGTCATCTCCCATTCGCCAGCTGCATGAAATATATTGCTTAATAAAGTCCCTATTTATAGTTAATAGGTTGTACTAAGTGCCTTCCTTATATAATTAACTTACAGGGGCCTCTGTCAATATCAAGCCTGCTTCTTTCTCTATGCCACTAACTATAATATGCTATTAGTCCTATACGGAACTCACCTGCAGGATGCCTAGATAGTAGAACTATTCTTCCTATTAGGAGATCCCTCTTATAATATATACTCCCAAATGCAGGAAATTTAATTAACATTAATCATGTCTCCCACTCAACAATCTGTTTTATGGTCTTGTGTTGTTCTTTTAGTGTTATTAAGTACCATAGATTGCCTAGAGGGGTGCTGTCTAATATCTCTATAATTATATACTTAGCACTAACTAGATTTACTTTTATTAAGTACCAAGCATACACCTTAGGGGTGGGAAATCCATGAGCCAGAGATAGTCTAAAGTTGTAACCTTGCTAGCGACTGTGTAGTGCTCAGGCACTATAGAAGGATATAGTAGTCTAGTAATGACATGCTTCCCACCTCTAAAGGTCACTTAAAATAAATAGTTAAATCCACCTTCAGCTAACTTAGAAAAGGAAATAATATTAGAGGTTATATGGCCAGACACAGCAGTAATAACCTTCATAAGAGTGGGTATATCAAACTAGAGGTACCATTCAGCTAGACATAGATATTCATTATAGCTATAGTATATTAGCTGAAAGTGCAGTATTTAGTTAAATAAAGACATACATCCATCTGTTAGAGGTATATCTGCAAAGTTTATCTTTAGAATTTATAAGCAATAGGTGAGTAGTTTCGGACATCTTCCTGGTCTGCCTTGTTTAGTATCTATATAAGGGTAAAAGGCAAGAACAGAGAGAGCAGAAGAAGTTTTGGACCTGCATTTTATAGAGAGATTCTTCTGTTCTTAGATTTTCGACCCCTTTTTAACTGGAATGACAGGGGATTAATATATTATAAAGATGATTTCTATAAGCCAACAAGCGCAGTCAGTCTTCAGGCTTCTGGGGTAGATGTTGTGAGACCTCTGGAATATAATATTCCCGAAATCCCAAGTCCCATTGTCTACTACTACTGTACTACATCGCGAAAGGCTAGAAGTTTGAGATTCCTTCTGAACAATGTTCTCATTTAAAGGAGTGAAGATTTATAATTCCTAATGAAGAGTGAAATTCAGCAGCTAGGTCGGTATAAAGAATCCTATTTATTATTTCTTTCACATTGAATATCCTGCCATTCCTTAATCTTTGTTTCCAGCACAATGAAAACCGACATTAACAGAAGGCATGCTGTATGATGTTAAACACAAATACTATAGGCTGATATTGGCAGATAGTGGTATTTCAAGGTGTCGACAAGGAATGCTAACCTTTGATAAACTAGAGCTTCTCTTCAAGAGACTTCAAAGCCTAGTCAATGCTGTCTTTCATTGCATCTTGCTTAAGCTGAATTATCCTGATAACAGTATGGTCCTGCCATGCCTATCCCTCTACTCCTTCCATGAGCTGGCAGACTGGCAGACTCCTGGATTGTTAGTATGCTGGACCTTTGGGCTTGCAACAACTGCTACCCCTTCATGAACCAGCCATGCTAACACTTGCACCCGCACACGGTAATACAAACAAACCAGCTTCACATCTCGGCCTTCTTTCTTCCGTAATATGAACTTTATGAACTCTACCCATAGGAAAGAGTGTTTTGGAATGAGAGACCGAGGGAAAATGTTGTTGATGCCTCTTGTAGAGGTGTACTATTGATTTGGGCTTTTAAACATGTCCTCTTCTACCCTCTTCTTCAGCGCTAGGAATTCCGCCTCCTTTCGATCGATCTCTTCTTCATTGACGCCCATTCCACATTATACTGGTTTAGCTGCTCCATCTTTCTGTTCACGCGAACAGGTCAACTTCAGGGCTGGGAACTGTCGCGAGCTCGTCAGTGGACGGTAGAAGCTGTCGAATAGCGGTCCAAGCCCGGCTGTCGGGCGATTCGAAGCAAGAGTATATCAACTCATGAAACCAGAATTTCCCGTCCTTCATGGATTCGTGCATGAGAGTCGCCATACTGGGCATTGGGAGACCTCCTGCTCTTTTCTGCTCTTCCTCCTCCAGGACGTTAAGGAATCTCTGAAGGAGCGAATTGTACTTGGATATATCCGCATCGTCCAATCAAACGGCTTCTTCAGAAGTAGGCCCCCGGGTGGGAGGGGGGGGAAGTAAAGCATCTGAAACGGCGCTGTGTAAGCCCGTTCTCAGTCAAGGACCGCGACCATCTTCAGATCCTGAGCGTTGTTCACAAGTATATTTCCAAGCCGGAAATCGTCGCAATTAACTTGAACGGACCATGGTCATACTTGCTGTCAACGAAATGAGGTACAATGGCTTTGAATATCTTATTATGGAGATACTTGCGACGAGCATCTTCCATATCGTCGACTGAATTAGGTTGGTTCCACAAATGCTGCAAGTGTCCTCCCCCTCTACACTTATCAGCAAGAGCTCAATGTATTAGATCTCTGTTTTCTTAGGAAACTTCCACAAAGACCTCGGCTGAACGTTCAGAAAGCGAGCTGTTGGAAATTGTCTGCCACTGATGCCTGATTCTTAGAGACATTGATGTAAGAGTCATCTTGCACAAGAAATCTAGGATCCTCAGGTGATGTACCTGGTGATGGATTGAAAGTAGCAAAGGGCGACCCAATGCAGGGGACACATACCACAGGTTCATGTCGCCAGGTGAAGGGGTAGCACTATTCTTGCCACCACTGTTAAAGACAATTTGAAAAGCATGAAACTTTCGTGGCTTCAATGCAAAGCTACTTCCCTTAGTCACAAGTCTATCAACCTTGTATGGTTATGAATTTGCATGCCAGGGTGCATCGCTTGTTTGACCTTTCTCTGGCTGTTCGGTAACTCCCTCACATAGTTGCTTTAGAGAAGTGTGTTGTTTTGAAAGGACGATGTACCACTCTCTCACACCCATGCGCTGGATAGCTGGTTATAGTTTGCATCAGTTTGGTAGAGTCCTGTTCGTGAGGAACAGATCTTACGTGGGGTTCTCGCCAGCAAGAGCTTGGAAATTCCTGTGATTGTAGGAGCTCGTCAGTTTGTTGACGTCGACTGATGTCAAACCCAATTTCTATGTACGGCAGTCAGTATAAAGCAACATCTGTGAGTGATGGGGCAGAGCACTTACGTTCAGCGAGAGGCTAACTTCTCCTTGAGGGAATCTTTGGTGGCGTCATCCAACTTGGCTGGGATTATAGACAGCTTCAAGTAAACCTTGCATGCTTTGCCGGCGCTCGATTCCTGGGTGATCTAGCAGTTCGACATTAAAATAGGACTCGGTCAAAGATCGGATTCTCCTCGCTGCTTTGAGAATGCATCCGTGGAGGTGATTGCGCGACGCTAGCCCGCCAGAGCTGAACATGGAGCAACGTACGGGAATGGATCTTATTAACTGAGAGCATAAAGGTTTGAGCTTCAGTACTCGGAAGTTTACACCAAGATATCCCTGCACGAGGCATTCAGTCGGGTGTATAGTCATCAACACCTGCTTTCATATTTTCAAGTATATATACAGAGTTTCAAGTAGGAGTGACATACACCTCATTCATCAGCTCCCATTGCCAACTTCACCAAGTCCTTGGAACTACCCAAAAACACATTCGCCTCTCCTCCATTCTCACTCCAACCGGCATATTGCCAGAACTTCGCAGCCTGCCAGCCTACCGGCAGCGGACCCATTTCCTCCGCCCAGTTGGCCAACCATAATGCATGTTCCGCGCCAAACGTGGCATTGTTCCCAGCGCACTTTGCCCACCAACCGGCCGATAGGAACAGGATCGGCGTGCGACCCGTCCGGAACTTGTACCGGTGAGAGAAATCAAGCATCCAGTCGGTGATTTCGGTCGGCGTCATCCCATGGCACAGCTTCCCCGCAAGATTGCCCTCCATCTCCAGCACCCCAGGCAGCGTCTGTCCATCCGCGGTCCAGTTCCCCCCGTGTTCGATGAAGAAGTCTGCTTGGTCGGCTCCGCTGCTCTCTGCCGCAGCGGCGAAGTGCACTGCGCCATGGGTGATCCCGGCTGCGCGTGCGCCGGCATTCTGGAAAGGGAAGCGTAGGTTTCGGTAGTTGATGCCTTCCGTGGCCTGTCGCGAGCGTCGGTCAACATATAAGTCCGGGGTCAGACCATACGAATACACTGGAGAGAAACAGGGAATGCACACGTCGATCATTGCGATCAGTTCTCACCCACCTTGACGAAGGCAAACTTTACCCCATTGGCCACTGCGCCCTTCCAGTTGACCGGCAGATGGACCTCAAACAGATCGATTCCTTCGGTTCCATTCTGGGTCGCAGCCGCAGAAGCGAGAGACAAGAGGCCGAGGAGCACCCCCCACGGTATACAGAATTGCATGATTGTCGGAGAATTTGTGTAACGTCCACACTTGGATCACAGCACGAAGTGATGATCAGAGGCGGACGACCCCTTTTGGGATTTCAATGTCCTGATTGAGTTGCGATTTACGGAGTACAAAGTGGAGACGTGCACTAAAAAAAATGCTAGCAGCGGGCTAGTGGACTAATTTAGATTTAGCAGACGGCAGTTCTTGGCACGATGCATCCATCAAAAAGAGCAGAAGCTGCACTTTGGAGAGACCGGAGTCAATCTTATGATTTATGTGAAAAGTGTGCTGTTCCAGAGCGCAAATGCGGACTCTGAAGTCTCTGGGCCACATACGGCACCGAGATGAAAGGACGGAGCAATAGCAGACATAGAGACAGCCAACATAGCGATTCGGCCTGTATATATTTCAGCACTTGAGCATACACCCCAGCTTACACCGGCGGGACTATGAGTCGGACTGGAACTAGGCATCATACATAACTCATGGCTCCAAATACACTGATAACCAACAATTCATACTGTCGACAAGGAAGGAGATCCCTATTTGTTGCAAATCTTACTTAAAGCCCCCGACACGTACGATTCCTGCGCAAGATGGTGCAATTTGCGGCGATCAGCCTCATTTGACCTGGTCCTGGGGATCTGACTGAGGAGAATAAAGTATTCCGGTATCTTGTGAACAGGGAGCGTAGCCATGACTTCCGCCTTCATTCTTTGCACCACTTGATGGGCCGAATGCTGGCTGGTGACGGGGAGAAACTGCCACAGAGTTGTCAGAGGCAGCGGCGTGGAAATGGTCCTCGCTGTTGGCCAACCATAGGAAAGCAACTAGAAACGGCTCACGCGGATCACCGATCTCGCCAAGCAGGTCCACGATGACTACGTCCCTGGGGGTTAACGACTTGTCGGAGGATGTGCTCGACCTCGGTGGCTTCGACTCGATATCCGTTTATCTTGAGGAGGGTGTCTTTGCGGCCCAGATGTTCCACAGTCCCGGCATGTGTGTATCTCCCCAGGTCTCCGGAGCTGATAGAACCTTGATGGGCCGGTCCGAGACGGGTGGAGATCTTTGAGCCAGGTGGGCGCATTCGGTAGGAATCCAACGCCCGGCTTCTGGCAGACACTGTCCAGATATCCCCGGGCCAGGTGCGGGCCTTCAATGAGAATCTCACCGACAGCTCCGACCGGCATCAGGAACTCTGGGGATTCCGGACTTGTGATCCAAATGGCTCCGCTCCCAGCCCGTCCGACGATCGCATTCTGGCCCGGTTGGAGTTGGTCGTTGTACGCGCACAAGGTGGCCGCCTCCCCCATCCCATACTGATTCACCAGTCTCACATGCGGCGACCAATCTGATCAGGAGCTCGTTTGGCACCGGCTCCCCACCAAGGCAGAGCAACTCCAACGTCGGCACATCCTGCGGGGATATTTGAGCGGCGATAGTCGGGGTCAGAAAGGTCGTGTCGACTTGAAGGGTGTTGATGTTCTCCACAAGAGTCGGGACCGACTTGGTCGGGGTGTGAACACAGCAGCATCCACCCGCAGCGACGGTGGTCAAATAGTCATTATTGCTAATATCGAACGCGTAGTCATCAAATTGCAGCACGCGGCTGTGGCGGCCTAAGCCGAGCAATTTGTTGTAATCTCGGACGGCTGTAGCATACGCTCGATGCTCTTGAATAATCCCTTTTGGCTCTCCAGTGCTCCCCGAAGTGAACAGGACGAGACAGACATCACTGGGTTTGACCCAGGGGCAAATGATCCCCGTGCTGACCGGAAGAGCACGTACCATGTCTGGTGTCACGGCAATGACGGACGGGACAAAAGAAGCGTATCTGGAACGATAGGCCTCGGAGGTGAGGATGATTCTTGCATTCACGCGGCGAATCACATTCTCCAGGTACATCGGCGGATCAGTCGCGTCGACAGAGATATATGCAGCGCCAGCTCTCCAGATGGCCAGTCGGGGCGACAATGGCCCATGTAGACTTCTCAAAACAGCTGATGACAAAGGTGCCCAGGCCTACGCCCATCCTGGCCAGGACTGTCCAAGTCGGGATGTCGCATCATCCCCCTGTGCATAGGTCAGGTTATCATCCCAGGAATGGATGGCCGGCGCATCTGGAGTTAGGTGTGCATGCTGCAACGCTAAAGCGTGCAGCAGCACTTCATATGATTCAGATACGCTCTCGGTATACTTTTGCAGCAACTGGCGGTCATGTTCGGAACACAAGTCTAACATTCCTAGGGATTGAAACGGAGAAGAAACCACAGCCGCGATGGCCTTGTTGAATGTATGCAACATACCAAGTGCAAGTTCTTTAGAAATCTCATTGACGGAGAAAGTGTTTTTGGCGTGGAGCTCTCCATTCGCTTGCGAGATGTCCAGGAAGAGCTTGGGGTGGATGTGCTGTCAGAGTTTGGACCTGTTAGCGGACGCAGATGTCACAGTGCGTAGCAATGGTTGAGGAACGGACATGTATACTTCTGTATTCAGATTTCCATTGCTTGATCCCCTTGCCATGGCAGATATTTCTTCTGCATAGCAAATCGTAGTCGGCAGAAATCTCTCCGACGCTTCGTTAGAAGGATGGTCGCCCAGTGACATGGGTGACGTCGCCTCCGACTCCACACGCGAGACATTTCCAACACGAGTTCTGACTGGGGCCTCGCAGTTCAGCTCGATAGCGACATCGCAGGCTACCCCGTGTGCCAACCTGGTGACGTAGAGGTCGGGTGAATGCCGAACCAGGTGGATGTCCTGGACCGGGCAGAAACAGCGTACGGAGACCAGCCAACTGGCATTGAGGAGCGTTACGATGCTCGGTTGATTGCCGAGACAGGACTGATATTCCGCGATAAAGGCATTGCGAAGCTTCTCTGGAGGATAAGAGAGCGAGAGATGCACCGGCTCCCGTAGGGTAACTGATGCATTCTGGTCCTTGACTCCAGGGACATCAGCCGAAGTCCACCCACCATCCCGTATACGGGGTCAACAGGGGCGCCATGATAGAAGTTATAGTGTGTATTCATGTGCAGCTAATTGTGGTACCTGCAAACAATGTTGGCCTAACACCAAGCAATCTCTATTTGAAAGATGGTGGACAGGATCAGGAATATACGATGGGTCACTCTTTGCACAAGGCATACTACTCCGTATGTTGCTTCATGTCATAGGAATACAAACCGGACTGAGGGCACATTCAAGCTGGTTTAGAGGCGCATGCCACGTACTCTGTAGATCATAACAGCTAGTCGGACGCATGAGTTGCAACATACCTGCTCCGAGTCCCTTGCTTCTCCCACCTTGGATTCGCTTCTTTTTCCATTTTTAGAAATAAGGATAGTCCGGCGCATGACCTGATAATATCCGGCAGTTCAGTCAGCCCCATGCAGCGTTCTGGATCCAGAGCCGCAGCTCCACCAGCTCTGGCTCATTTCTAATCTTCACGTCTCTGTCAATTTTCTGTCCGTTTCCCCTGACTTTACGAAGTACGCCGTAGACAATCCAGCTTGGATCCAGTTCGAAAGTATCACGGGACCTCAATCCCTTGCTGACTCCGTCGACATTCCATCCTCCGCATCGGCATGAGGCCTCGGTCCTTCCAGCCCCATTCTGCCCGATCCCAGCCTCTCAGGCACCGTGGCCCAGAGCAGTCTCGATTACTCCGTACGGCGTACCCCTTGTAGTGTTTGTTCCACTTCCTTCAGGATTCCACCCCAGGCGGGTCACGAGTTCCCGACCGTAGATTGAAGCTATTTCAACTACTAGCTTCAGGCTTAGTGCACAATAACTGGTGGAGAACTGGTGATTTATTACCATCGACGACAAATCGACTGCTTCTTGGTCCGCTCATCTACGGATTTTGCTATTTGAACGGAACTGGAGAAAGTCTGACACTACTAGGTCGCCAAGTAGGACTCAGACTCACTCAGACTCCGACTCAGGAGAAAAGCCGAGTACTTGTCATCTGTCATCCACAGAACCCGGCGATCCAGGAATAGTGCATGGCTGAGACCGGGTCGAAAAAACCAAAGGGTCATGTGAGGTCCCTTGGGGTCCTAGTCACCCCGGCACAGTCGGGAGGATGCCGCGTAGATTAAGGGGCCGTGGAGTGCTCACATGATATAATTGGTTTTGCTAGCTCCAATTAGTTGCAGGATTAGCTACCCCAAGCTCTGCCATGGACCAATCTCAACGTCGGGATGGGGGGGATGGACATGGCCGCGTGGGGTGGGCCTGCGGCGAGGTCTGGAAGCGGACATGTTTTCTTTTTCTGGACCCGTCGAGTTGCGAGAGACTGGTCAAACTACTTCGTACTTCGTAGATGGGTTCATCCATACAGAGGACACAGTCTGGAGCATGCTCGCAGGGGCGATACCAGTCCTCTCGGACACTGGACTGCCCGTGGAGGGGGACTGAGTGGTGGTCATCCTGGCCCAAACACTCCAGAGCAACTCCAGACGCGTTAAAGACCCGGGGGGATGGTTCATTCCGTGGAAAATAGCTGGGAGTTAGTGCTGACCCGGACTCCGTACGTCCAGAGTATATTCAGAATTTGCAGACCCGCTTGGTCAATCCCGGTGCTCTTAGCGCTGCCGACACGAAGGCGACGCCCAATCGCAGCTGATAGCAAAAGCTTAGCTAATGGATTCTGGAAGCGGCAGAAAACTCTTACAGTGACGCCACTCCTTGGTTCCTGATGCAAGGTACTTTAAAATCTCTCTGGTCTTCTCCAGTTTCCCTATCAAGTACTGGTGGTACACCGCTCACCTTGTCCGGGCAGCAATGGCGAGGATGAGTAAGTTCTCCCCCGCCACTGGCCCCTATTTGAAGGCCAGCCCATGATGTACGTACAGATAAGAGAGAATCAAATCCTCCCTCAGCTTTCTGTGTTCCTGTGTTCCTGTGTTCCTGCATTCCTGCATTCCTGCATTCCTTCCTGCGATCCAGCAGTCCAAAGCAGCAGTGGCCCTGCTGCTTTCTCTTCCCCCTTCTCGATCTCACCCTTGTCGTTCATTTCCCTCCCCCCCCAATTTGCACACAATGGCACCTCTCAAGCTCAATAGCAGGAACCTGTCGCAAATCGCAGCGGCAGGTGGCGCGCTGGTGAAGATCCCTACCTACCAGCGCGGTCGCGCCGTCAAGGAGGGAATCGTCCACATTGGTGTCGGCGGTTTCCACCGGGCGCACCTGGCTGTCTACATCGACCAGTTGATGCAGAAGCATGGGGTAAACGACTACGCCATTTGCGGAGTGGGCTTGCAGCCCTTCGACTCGGCCATGCGCGACGCGTTGGCCTCGCAGGACCACCTCTACACCCTCATTGAGCGTTCGGCCAAGGGCAGCTTTGCCCACGTCATCGGCAGCATCAACTCCTACCTCTTTGCCCCCGATAACCGCGAGGCGGTCATCGCCAAGATGGCTCACCCGGACACGAAGATTGTGTCCCTCACCATCACCGAGAGCGGTTACTACTACAATGAGAACACCCACGAGCTGCAGAGTGAGCACCCGGACATCCAGTTCGACCTGGACCCGGCCAACGAGAAGGCCCCGCGCACGACCTTCGGTTTCCTCTACGCGGGCCTGACCCGCCGCTACCAGCAGGGCCTCAAGCCCTTCACCGTCATGTCCTGCGACAACATGCAGAAGAACGGATCCATCACCCGCCACATGCTCGAGTCGTTTGCCCGCCTGCGCAACCCGGAGGTCGCGGAGTGGATTGCCGAGGAAGGCGCCTTCCCGAACGCCATGGTCGATCGCATCACCCCTCAGACGTCGGAGACCGACAAAACGGCACTGGCAGAGAAGTTTGGCATTGTGGACTCGTGGCCCGTCGTCACGGAGCCCTTCACGCAGTGGGTCATCGAGGATCAGTTCTCCGACGGCCGTCCGCCCTTCGAGAAGGTTGGGGTCCAGGTGGTCAAGGATGTGCACGCTGTCGAGCAGTTCGAGAAGCACAAGCTGCGCTTGCTCAACGGCAGCCACTCGGCCCTGGGCTACCCCGGTCAGCTGGCGGGCTTCCAGTACGTGCACGAGGTCATGGCGAACCCGCTGTTCCGCAAGTTCGTGTGGCAGATGATGCAGGAGGAGGTCAAGCCGCTCCTGCCGGAGATCCCGGGCGTCGACATCGACGAGTATTGCAACACCCTCATCGAGCGCTTTACCAACCCCACCATTATGGACCAGCTGCCCCGTATCTGTCTCAACGCGTCCGGCAAGATTCCTCAGTTCATCATGCCCTCGATTGCCGAGGCGATCTGGGAGACGGGTCCGTTCCGCCGCCTGTGCTTCGTCGCCGCCGCCTGGTTCCACTACATCAAGGGGGTCGACGACCGTGGCAAGCCGTTCGAGGTGGTCGACCCCATGCGCGAGGAGCTCCAGGCCAAGGCTCGCGCCGGAGGCAACGACCCGTCCGAGCTGCTCAGCATCAAGAGCCTGTTCGGGGATGACCTGCGCAACGACGAGCGGTTCCTCAGGGAGATCACCACCGCTATGAATGACATTGCCCGGGACGGCATCATGAAGACGCTCCCCAAGTACATTAACTAATCGCCCGGCGAGACTTGTTGGATGGTACACCCCTGCGTTTGCGAGCGAGATTTTTAAATTTTGCATATTTCATGAGTGATTTGGACAAAAGCACCCCATAGAGAATAGAGATGATAGACTACGTCCCCTAATTCTCGCTTTTTGCGCATCCGTCATTCAGACCTGCGGGAGAACTGGGCCGAATATGCTTGTGATGGATTTGGATGGATTGGGACGGATTTGGATTTGGCTCTGGGCATTTATACACGGTTGCAGTACATAGGAGTTTACACATAATATTGATCACAATCATCCTACACACGGCCTCTATCTTACAGATGGTGATCAAACTTGGGTGTTGGTCCTTGACACTGTATAATTGACTGCAATACACTGCAGGAGGGTACCTAGGTAGATTCCTAACGCCGCGTCGCGAGGATCAAAGTCGCCGGCCAACAGCCACGCAAACATCGCCCCTCGTCCAAGAGGTCCTTGAGCTCCTGCAACAATCCCGTAAAGGCCGCGGGATCAGCCCCTGCGTGAGGAAACGAGCGGAAATGCTGCAGGAAACCCTCCCAGTCGGTTTCAAAGCGCCATTCCTCATTCGTCTCGTACACGACCACATCCCTCGGTCCCGCGAAGTCAGGATCCGTCACTTCCTGCTGTCGCTCCGGCGGCAGAAGGCCCGTGATGCCGCCCTGGGCCATGTTCAGCCGGATGCGCAATGCCCCTGGTCGAAACCACTGCGGCTCCAGCGGAGCCACGTTGTACTCCTTCGAACTGCGACTCATGACGTTAATGGTGTCCGGCGGATGCTCCGCCATGCCCAGGAGGATCCGGCCGCCCTGCTGGCTGATCCGCTCCCAGACATCTTGGATATCAGGGTCATCAAAGCGCGCGGGGCCAAACCCCGCGCACGCAAAGGTGCCTCCCGGCCGGAGCTGCGTCGCAATCGCCTGCATGGCCGCGTGCTGGTCCGCAAAGTGCATCACGTTGGTTGCAAAGGCCAGATCCACGCTCCCGGGCGGCAGGTCGTCGGCGACTTCGACTGGCGCGGCGCGATAGCGGAAGCCGTCTCGTCCGAGGTGCGCCTCGGCCAGCTGGACGTTTTTCGGCACGATGTCGGAGACAATGACGTGGGGGAACTGGGACCGTAGCTCCCCTGCGTAGGGCCCGATTCCTGCGCCCACATCGTGGACTGTCCCAAACCGCCCGCCGTGCTCTCGATGGTAGCGATAGATGCGTTGGAAGAAGCTCGGTGGCACCTGAGGGCGGCCTCGGAGATAGTTGTCCCAGAACGCCTTGCTGCGGGCGAAAACCTGGTCTTTGGACTCGATAGGGGCTGCCGTTGGAGGGGGAATGCTCTGGGGGACAGCCATGCTGACGTTTGATCTACTGTGTTGTTGGCTGCTGTCAATAGTATTATATCTACTCTGTTAGTACGGTGGACAAGAATACATACAACACCGCAGTATGTAATCTGCATAGTCTCATCACCTTACCTAAGCCCAGCGGTGCCCTCACTGACCGTCAGAATCGGGCTCGGGGATCTTGGGTTATGAGGAAATGGTCCGAGAGTCTATGAAGTCACCTCCACTGAATACTACCGGACACTGTCACTTGGTCCTGTACTCCTCTCCACCGATCATTCTGTCAATTATCTTGATTATCCGGCCTCGTGTCCCATAACAGCTATGCTCTCAGACCCTCGCTTAATCCTCTTGTCTAATGCCTACTCCCTGAGAATCTGCCTCAAACCCAGGACTGACCCCATCAGCGGGAATAGCGAGCGCACCGCATGCAGCTGTGCCCATCGGACAAGTAGTCGCCGCACCTCACCGAGGTTCGCTGCAGCGGGATTGGCATGCATTCGAAAGAGAGCATTGTTGGTCGGGGCCATGACCAGCCACGTAAAAGGCACCATCGAGATCGTTGTCACCGCCGCAATGATATGGGGGAGTCCCGACCCGCCCGTAGTGCGCGTGCTGCTCGCAGTATAGCCGTAGAGCAGACAGGTTGTGACAGCCAGACTGGGCATCATCTTATGTCCAATATCATAAAGGCGTGTGAAATGTTGCAATAGTTGCGAGGCTTGAGTAGCAGTGTCGAGCACCACAGGGATGTCAACGACCGAAAGTCCCATCATGAGGCCTGCGTCGGCGTTAAGTCTCTCTACGTGGATTCGACATAGGATGACATACCCGAGAGAAAGGAGCCTGTAATGACTGCAGTCGCCTGCGTAATAATCACGGAAGCATTCTGCGGCATATTGATAGAAGTGCAGTTCGAAGGTGCTAGAGAATAGAGACAAATGCCAATAGCTGTAGCGAAACGATCGCAGTTATAGAGGAGCCCAGGTGCAAAGACGAGAATTGCCCCGATAGTCAGTTCGGTTACATCAAAGAGCTCGGTCTGGTGGATCTGGTCAGAACAAATCATCCCGCTGGCCGATTTAAGGATCTCTGCGTCGTGGAAACCGCCAGCATGCAGATTACTATCCAGACCCCTTTCATATCTCGACTCCTCTAATCTGCATGAAAAGATGGGCGAATCCTCCAGGAAGCCGAGCAGATATCTCTGCCTCACCATCTGCGGCTACCGCAAGCCGGGCATGAGTGAAGAAGACTACCGCCGCTATATGACCGAGGTTTCCGCCCCGATGACCAAGGACCTGATGGTAAAATATGGCGTCAAGCGATGGACGATGGTGGATTTGCACTACTCCCATTGTATACTCGGTTACTAACAGAACAGGTGCATAACACGACCGCCACCCGCGCG
This sequence comes from Aspergillus fumigatus Af293, assembly GCF_000002655.1. Taxonomy (NCBI): domain Eukaryota; kingdom Fungi; phylum Ascomycota; class Eurotiomycetes; order Eurotiales; family Aspergillaceae; genus Aspergillus; species Aspergillus fumigatus. The sequence continues at coordinate 3,824,467 of NC_007197.1, forward strand.
CTCATGGCCGAGTTGTGCGACTCGCAAATGACCAACGTCGTGGACTTTGACTGTTTCAGTCAGGTCGTCTTCGAGAGCCTGGAGGACTACAAGCGCATGAAGCAGGATCCTTGGTACAAGGAGCATTTGTTCCACGATCATGAGAATTTCGCGGATACCAAGAAAAGCATGTAAGTCACTCGTTCATGTGTAGAGGGAAGACTCACGCTGGTTGCCCTCAGGATGACGATTGGGTGGATCGAGGAGTTTGTTCGGCAGGGAGTCGCTGTGGATGGGATGGATAACTAACCGCTCTTGTTCTGTTCTGTTCATAAATAGGGTAGAATGGTAGATCCATGTTCAACCGCTCTGTTGTCTTGTCAAACCCTCCGAGCCTTTGGTCCGAGTGTCCTGCTGGCATTTCTTTCTACCGATGTAACTAGAATAGGTCGGGCTCGATTAATAAGAGTCCTGTTCATAAGTGCCCTAATGATCATGCACTGGCTAATAGACTGTCAGGCGTAATTATCTTCAGATCTTGCAGTCACACAATGATCACTGTCATCAAGTGGCTCGTCTCTGGCTGCTGTGCTCTCGCAGCCGTGACAACCAGAGCCCCTTTGCCAAAAGATTGCCGGAATACTCCAAACAGTCGAGGCTGCTGGAAAGACGGGTTTGATATTCTGACAGACTACACCGATCCCAAACGCGCCCCGCCTGGAAAGCTGGTCGAGGTCAGTGGTCTTCCGTGTTGTGCTCGTCCTGGTTGAATGGATCAGATACCAACGTGATAATAGTACAATCTTACCGTCAGTCAACAAGTCATCGCTCCCGATGGATACGAGAAACTAGGAATGGTGGCCAATGGTTCGTATGGTCGCATACGTGGGAGGACGTGGGAATAATGAGACTCTACAGGGCAGTTTCCCGGTCCTACGATCGAAGCAGATTGGGGGGACACAATCCGTACGACTCTACTTGCATACACATGTAAACTACTGACAGGTACAGGCATTAGCGTATACAACAATTTCACCGACAACAACAACGGTAGCGCTATCCACTGGCATGGGCTTCGTCAGTTCGAGAACAATGTCCAGGACGGAGTCCCCGGAGTCACACAGTGTCCGAGCAAGGTAACAATTAGCCCAGCGGAGTATCGGAGAAGCGACTGACCTGTCATTATAGCCTGGAGAAACGCAGGTATACGAGTTTCGGGCGACGCAATATGGAACGTCCTGGTATCATTCGCATTTCAGCTTGCAGTGTGAGTGTCCTCTGTTCAGTTCAAAGTATGGCTAGTAATGGATCTCAGACAGCAATGGACTCTTTGGTACGTAATCATCCTACGACAATGTGGCTATACTGAAGACGTCGCCAGGACCGATCGTCATTCATGGCCCGTCAAGCATGGACTGGGATGAGGACCTGGGGCCCTGGCTCCTGCACGACTGGTACCACGACGATGTGTTTTCCTTGCTTTGGGTAGGCGAGACGAAAAATCGAGGAGCTATTCCCGAGTCCACCATCCTCAATGGCAAGGGGAAGTTCGACTGTAATCACCACAACGACACGCGCTGCACCGGAACGGGTGGAGAGTATTTTGAGGTCAACTTCCGAAAGGGCGTCAGGTACAAGTTCACCATCGCCAATACGGGGACCCTGCTAGAATATATGTTCTGGATTGATGGGCATAACCTGACCGTCATTGCGGCCGACTTCGTCCCCATCGAACCCTATGTCACCGACGTGGTCAATGTGGCGATGGGCCAGCGGTATGAAATCATCGTCGAGGCAAACGCCGACTTCACGCACGGTTCTAACTTCTGGATTTACGCCCAATACTGTGACGAGGTCGATCTGCTGCCCCACAAGGCAGTGGGAATTGTGCGCTACGACGAACAGGACCGTCAGGACCCCCGGACGCCACCTCTCAGCGACCAGCATCGAGACTTTGGCTGCGAGGACCCCGATCTAGACAACCTCGTTCCTGTCGTCCAGCAGTCGGTCGGCAGGCGAGTGAACCGCATGGAGATGAAGGACTACCTGAGAATGGGCCAAGAGGGCTACCCCGACCCGATGAACTTCGACGGTGACCTCCACAAATGGGTCCTGGGGGATGTCCCGATGTTTGTGGATTGGAAGAATCCCAGCCTCAAGAAATTGGCCGTAGATGAGCATCCGGACTTTCCACCGGAGACCGTTCCCATCCTGCTGGACTTCGATACAGGCGACTGGGTTCACTTCGTCATTACCAACAACTATACCTTCGAAAAGGTGCATTTCCCGCGCAATCTGACCCCGGTCATGCATCCGATGCACTTGCACGGGCATGACTTTGCCATTCTCGCTCAGGGCAGAGGCGAGTTTGACCCGAGCATAGTCCCGAAGCTGGATAATCCTCCCCGCCGCGACGTGGTGAACGTCGATACTGGCAGCTATGTCTGGATTGCCTTCCAGGTCAACAACCCGGGGGCATGGCTGCTGCATTGCCACATCGCCTTCCATGTCAGTAGTGGGCTCTCCTTGCAGTTCATCGAGCAGCCCAAGAAGGTCAAGCCGCTCATGGAGGCGGCCGGTGTGTTGGGGGAGTTTCACGATCGATGCGCGAAATGGACAGAATATTACGACAGCGTGAACATCCCTGATAACCATACCATCGACGACTCGGGCATCTAGGAAAGTCCAGGGCCTATCTAGAGGGATTGAGTGAGCTGGAAGCTCACCATAACTTTACCGCAACGTCCTAATGAGCTTGGGTGAAGATATGTTTAGCTTACTGATTATATCTAGGTGACTGAGTGAGTTGGACTTGGAAGAGAGTAGTCAGCTGTATAGTTCCATGCCATAAGAATTCAGACAGGTTCTAGTCTGTGGCCCAATCTATCCATTTGCCAGTCTGGAATATTGCTGCGTATGCATGCCCTCAGTTGCAATGTAGTTAAGAACTCAAAGATGCCTGTTCACTCTGTCGATTTTATACTCGATTCTATACTCTGTCGTGGTATTGTGGCTACAAGTGCCTCTGTGCCATCCTCCATGGTGATTCTCGGGACAATTCAAGGTGACGTCGGGCAGATCGGGGCCCGCATGAACTCCAACAAAGACCCCTTAAATGGTTCTCTTACTACTGAACTTTCCCTAGACCGCTGCAGTAACGTTTTCTAAATGGCAACAGCTTCACAAATCCGGCTTCGTCCTCGCTTGGGCGTCGCCCGCGCCACCGACACCAATCCGGACGGTGCGCTGGAGGCCGCGAATCGACTGCTCCAAAAGAACCACAATGAACATCACATGTTTTGGCGGAGTGTTGCCGGCCACAATCACGTCGCCCACTCGGTGCTAAACACTCTGGCCCTTGGTGGCGGGCCCGGAGATCTCCAGCGCGCATTCGACGATGGGGCCGAGATTCAGGTGCCTATTCCGCCAATGGATCGTGACGCAGCGGCCAGCTTGAGCACCCCGGATCAGTTTCGGGCGCGGATGGGCTCCTTGGAACAGTATCCGAACTTCCTGGTCTTCTTCACCAAAGAGATAGAAACCAGAGGGTATCCAGCTGTCGTGATCGAGTACTGTTTCAGCGGTACATCCATCGCGGAGAGCATGTTCGCGAACCTCTTCGAAGGTCTATATCATCCGCTGATCCACCTGGCGCTGGGAATCGAATTCGATCAGCCCAGTATCGTGGCAGAAGGCCTCGCTCAGGCTGCCTGCCATGACTCCATGAACATTGAACCATTCTTATTTGGCACCGACAAGCTGGCCAAGACCCAGGATGCCCCAATCGACTTGAATACACCGTTGCTAAGTCTGTTTCATGCTGTGCGAGATAACGAGGTCCTCCGGGCCGCAGCCCACAGGGACCACGGTGACGGTGTGGCCCGAGTGCGAGATGGCATCTTGGGCAGGGCCCGAGAGGAGATCAGCTTAATTGCCGCGAGATTTCGAGTCGATGTTGATGAATTGGATCACCGAGCGGCCGAGATGATCAGCTGTGCGGCCTACCTAGCTGGGTCGGCGCAGCGGCCGGGCAAGGCGCGCAAGATTGACTTCTTCCACCTGCACGCCGTTACTGCCTCGCTGGGACTGATTGTGTTGCTCCAGCAGCCCTGGGTCACACCCGAGCAGAAAGCGCGTCTGATCGAGTGGAAGGCCCGCGTCGATCTGGTGTGGTATGCGGCCAGTGGTGCTGTGGAGCTTCGTCGCAAGGACATCGTGGATTACAGGCCTCGTCACGGGTTGACCTGGGACAGCCTTTACCAGGCAGTCCGGCGTGTGCATGACGATGGACACTTGGCCAAGTTTATCCGGGCTTTGAAGGCCGGAGAGCAGATCTCAAGGCCGTTTGAGCAGGGGAAAAGGGCCGAGGCATTCCCGATCAAGGGCTCTATGTGGCTCCGAATCGCACAAATGGCATATGATTCGAGTGCTGGTCGTCCAATCGAAGAAAAATGGATCTGGGGAGCGGGATTTGAGCCGAACTGGGCCACAGTGCCAGCAGTGTGAAACTGATTGACGTCGGGTAGGGTTTGACAAGTACGGTTTTCAATAGAATCAATCATTCGGTACAATTGTGACTTCCTAATAAGCATATTGAAGAACACTCCTACATACATTCCCAGTATAACTTGCTGTCCACCTGGTTGCACAGTTTCTGAACCAACATTCAAGGCTTACGCCCGCTTGCAATGATCGCAACGCCTTTCATCGGAGCCAGCCCATCCTTGCCATATTCTCTCTCCAGATACCGCATGAGATAGCTTGGCACGTCGGCCTCATACTGGTCCCGCTGCTCCTGGGTCCAGAACTTGCTGAGGATGTAGGGCAGGAGAATCTTGCACGCCTCGCCAAACTCTTGCACCGGGAGTAAGCATTGTTTCTCCACGGTGGTGATGTTGACATGATCGAACCCTGCCTGCTCAAATTCGGCGCGTACGTCGGACTCGCGGTCCCAGCCTTTATTGAGCATCGTATTGATTTCATCCATTGTGGGATATGACAGCTGTCCCGGCATAGTTGCAATGACAGGCTTCATGATAGTGCACCAGTTGGCTATGAAAAAGATCAGTATGTGTGCATGTACCTAGGGCCTGTAGGAGGGAAGTACCAGTCTTCCAGGTTGAGGTCGCTAATGTCCCGCCTGGTTGAAGTATTCTGAGGCATTCTGGTGCAAATGGTCGTTAGAGTCTTCCGCGTGATGCACATAGAAAGGGCAATCACCTCTCAATGCTGCTTTGTAGTCAGGGAACATGTTGAAAGCTATCGGAAGCAGTGGAGTCAGAATGCGAAGTACTGGATGGACTCTCCTTGCTTCTGTGCTCACCAAATGCTGTATACACATGGGTGTAATGATCACTGGGCAGACCAGTATCCTGCGCATTCACGATCTTTGCTTCCGCATTGTTCCACCCTTCGGCCTGCATCCGCTGCTTGGTGTAGTCCACCATACCCTCCGATAGATCACCACAGGTCAACTTCAAGCTCCTTTTATTTCTCTCGTCCAGGGTACGCTGAAGGGTACTGGAGATGGAACCCGTCCCACAGGCATTGTCCAAGATAATCAACGGTCTCTGATGGGATTTGGCGATGCCAGACTCAGTTATTAGTGTCTCCGCATAGAGCTCACTGATTTTGGCGCCATATGTGTACTGATCGGCGAAGCTCTTTTCGTGGAATACCTTCTCAAGCATGGTGTCGGTGAGTCTGACTACTTCTGCAGTTTGCAAGACAGTTTGGAGATCACCGAAATTCGTGTATGCTGGGCAGCAAGGACGGTAGTAATTCTCCTTCATACGTCAAAGGTTTTACGGACATGTCCGTCATTCTTCTCCTAGGCTACAAGGATACCCCGAATCGCTACTCTGCGAGAAAATTGAGTCCGCCGATCCCAGGTCGGGCGAATTGCTCGGGCGATATTCATGCACTGAATGCGGCACAGGCAGAGCCCCGAGACCGAGCCCCGACAGACCCGGCTGCTCCGGAGTTGGCAAGAGGGAGACTAGCCTCCTTGAATTTGGAATGCCACTAGATCGAGCCTAAGAACATCTTGCAGGGACGTGTGCCATTAAGCGGCGGGCGCATAGTCCTCGCTGGATCCAAGCTATGCAAAACCTCAAGCCGTACCCATTGCGACGTAGCAAGTCTCACATCATAGACAACAGCAGATGGTTTCCTAGAGGTGGCTGGCTTAAATTTACTACTTACGGCCTACCTACTTGTGGCAGGATATCAATTGAACCCAAGATCCTAGTTCATATCTTTCTCCATTCATCAGACATGCCCTATGCGGTTCTGGGGGCGACAGGAAACTGCGGCACTGCCTTGATCCAGAACCTCCTCCAGTCCAGCACCAGCAAGGTCCACGCGTACTGCCGCGACAGGCGCAAGCTGCTGTACTTGCTGCCCCATCTCGCCGACAACAAGCAAGTCGACATCTTTGACGGCAGCATCCACGACCTGCCACTCATTACGGAGTGCGTCCGCAACTGCCATGCCGTCTTCCTGGTGATCTCGACCAACGACAACGTGCCCCAGTGTCGCATGGCCTTGGATACAGCCACTGCAGTCATCCAGGCCCTGCGGATCCTCCACGGCGAAGGGGCCTCCATGCCCAAACTGGTCCTTCTCTCCTCAGCGACCCTGGACGACCAGCTCTCCCAGAATACTGCTCCCTGGGTCAGATGGATCCTCCTCAAATCTGCCTCGCAAGTCTACCAGGATCTGAGCCAAGCCGAGGCGTTTCTGCGCCAGCAGCAAGACTGGATCTCAACCATCTTCATCAAGCCCGGCGGGCTCTCGGTGGACGTGCAGCGGGGCCACAGGCTGAGTTTGACCGAAGAGAAGAGTCCGCTGTCCTATCTGGACCTGGCAGCCGCCATGATCGAAGCGGCGGATGACCCGGATGGACGCTATGACCTGCGAAACGTGGGCGTCGCATACACAGATGGGCCAGCCAGGTTTCCCCGGGGAGCGCCGATGTGCATCTTCATGGGACTGGTGCGACACTTCTTGCCTTTTCTTCATCCCTACCTCCCGGCCACCGGACCGAACCAGGGATTTCTGTGCTGACCGTGTGCCGCAAGGGACTTGGGAGAATCATTGGTGAGGTTGACTAGAGTAGACAAATCCAATGTATGTAGCATGCCAACAACATCTCCCGGTCGTCGTAAACTATCTATGTACTCGCTCTCGGGTGGTAAACCAGTCTGAGCATGTCTCCCATGCCGGAACGCGTTGGGCACCCCTTGCTTACTCCCCTTGCTTGGTCAGCGTCGTCGATGGTGACGCCAAAGACGCCCCAAATGATATTATTAATGGTTAACTAATCCGCAGGAGGGTTACATCCGCACTGTCGAACTATATATCTATCTATCTATATATATATATATATACTACTGTCACCCCACCCAGTTCTTGGTGTCATCCTGTACGTGACACATTTCTCATCTTTGTCCCCACCAGACCGAGACAGACACCGAGACAGACATGCCGGACATCCAACCCATCACAGTCTACGGCAAGGGTGGCCCCAATCCCCCGCGCGTGGCCATCATCCTCGCCGAACTGGATCTTCCGCACAAGGTCATCGAGGTGCCTCTCTCCAAGGTCAAGGAGCCCGACTATGTCGCCATCAATCCCAACGGGCGCATCCCCGCCATCTACGATCCCAACACCGACCTCACGCTGTGGGAATCCGGCGCCATCGTCGAGTACCTCGTGAGCCACTACGATCCCGACCACCGGATCAGCTTCCCGGCGGGCTCCAACCTCGCCGCCCTCGCGACGCAGTGGCTGTTTTTCCAGGCCAGCGGCCAGGGCCCGTACTACGGCCAGGCGTCCTGGTTCAAGAAATTCCACCATGAAAAGGTCCCCAGCGCGATCGAGCGCTACGTCAAAGAGATCAATCGCGTGACCGGCGTGCTGGAAGGCCATCTGTCCCGCCAAAAGGTGGCCGCAGACGGGGACGGTCCGTGGCTCGTCGGCGGCAAGTGCTCCTTTGCCGATCTGGCCTGGATTCCCTGGCAGGTCATCGTCACGGCGATTATTCAGCCGGAGGATGGATACACCGTGGAGGACTATCCGCATGTGAAGAACTGGTTGGACCGTATGATGGCACGGCCGGGAGTTCAGAAGGGGATGGCGGACATCTTCCCCTCGACCTGATATGTCATGTTATAGCCTAATGTTTAGGAACTAGCTACAGGATTATATGGGCGTCGATTTTGCAGGATGTAATAGAAGATTGTTCTGTTCTATTGGGCTTCGCGTAAAAGTCTGATAATCTCCGACGACAGTCGACTCAACCGCTGATGCAATTCCGGCTCCAACTGATCCCCCAGACCAACCGACAGGGGCGCGGGCGTGCCGTGAAATGCCTGCCCCGGCGAGGCACCCTGGGCTCCATGCATTCGGAGGCGCGGTCCAAGCTGATTCATCACCCGCTGGATACAGTGCAGCTCGCCGAGCACCCGCTGCCCCGCCATCGGGCCCTCGTCGAGCCGGCGGGTGGGATCGTGGCCCTGCTCGGTCCCGGGTATCGCGGCAGCGGCGTACCGGTCCAAGATCTTGCAGACAATCAAGGCCAGCAGGACGAGGAGGTAGCCGTCTTTTTGCGAGCATGGACATTGTAACATTCCCGTAATAGCCTCCGTGGTCTGCTTGTTCACTTCCACGACGGCGTCGATCGAGGGTAACGAGGATTCGATCTCCGCCTCCCTTCGAATGACCTCAAAATGCTTGAGGAGGTCAAGGGCGCGGATTAGGCACCGGCAGGACAAACGACGGGAACCGGCCTCCGATTCTCTACCCGAAGGGGGAGAAGCTCTCCTGCCAATTGTCGTTGTCGCAGGCAGCGACTGGTCTGGAGGGGCGGGATCCACCGGCTTGCCAAACAGATAGATCGTGTCGTCTGGAACAGCCGGAGGGCTCTCGCTGTGGCGACGCAGGTTTGGCGGGTGTTTGATCGTCCCGTCATAGACCGCACCACGGTCTCCAGACAAGGTGTCCTCGGTGGAGACTGGAAAGGAGAAAAAGTCGTCAAAGTCGGGGCACCAGGTGGTCAGTGCAGAGGACAAGCTCGAGTCAACCGTGGACAAGGGGCCCGAATGCAGTTCGGGCGTGCTGTCGAACGGCTCCGGCAAGGCGAAGAGGGGATCGAAGGCGTCCGGATCCGGAAGATTGCCTTGCGAGATCGCGGTCGAGGACTCCGGCGAGGGCAAGGGGTGCGACAAGTGGCCGGGCTCTGGCTCCACCTCGGATCGACTGTCTGGTTTGCGGCCGGGACGTTTGGTCACAACATACTCACAGACCGTGCCCCGTCGGCGGCATCGGGAGCAGGTCGGTTTCTCTTTGGAGCATCTGACCTTGGACAGCCCGCAGGCACGACAGCTGTCACACAGTCTGTGGAGAGCACTTGCCCGACGGGAAGACGCTGGGGACCGCATCCAATTCCGTTCGAGAACAAGATGGCTGGCCGCATCAGAGAGGATCTAGACGACAGAGTAGTTGATCATTGCAGGCAAGTTCGTATGGTGGAGTACCATATTCGACTGTGATAACCCCTGCGATTGTGCGTTGGATATACTCCTGAGGACTGACGATTGGAGAGCTGAGGCTGACGCAATCTACCGTGTCTGGTGCGATGTTACACAGGATGAGGCCAGATTGACGCCAGTCACTGGTAGAAGGAATTGCTTCCTTCATTTACGAGTCATGCAAACTCAATAATCTAGTGGTGAATCACCACAATTGCTACATCTCAGAACCTACGGGAACCAGGACGGGCCGGGCCTAACGCGTCTAGAATGTCGGCTTCAGTGGCTTAACATATCCAGACTAAGGGCATTGACGGGACTCGGCGGATATCTGAGCGTACGTCCTGCAAGGGATGACACATATCAAGGGACTGGCTACCCAGTCTCCGGATTGCTAATGGCTGTCGAGGGTATCCCTTGTGGACCGCACACATTTTTCTCGTCCAGCGAAGCATTTCTGAACCACGGCACCACTTCTTGACCCAAGGCGCAATTACCCTGGCCAATTGCCATGAACCACACCTGTTTGTCATGATAATGGAAACAGCCCTAGAGTCTTTTCACCAATTATCATGATTCCGGATTCATTTTCCTGTTGAACAGTGCTGGTCATACGTCCGGTCCAGCCGTCTAAATGCAGAGACAACGTTACATGCGGGTACAAAGACATAAAGATAACTCGAGCTTTTCACTAGAGCTGCATTGGGGGAGGATAGGGTGGATCAAACTAGACACCACAGTCAAGGAGTCTCGAAGACGTCCACTACCAAGGTCGAGTGGACCTACGCTAGTTCAGCCTATCCAGACCTGAGTTCACTATCTTAGGTTTGAAGGACTGTGGTGACCGTTGAGTATCAAGCTTAGTTGGTAGCCGTACTGCTTCCACATCAGGTCAATGTTGACAACTCAGTCAGCATGTGGCAAACGTAGTCCAAGGTGCTTCTCATGCAAGGGAGTCTCACCGAGTCTATGAGCCTGATACCGAGCAGGCAGGACCGGATCTTCCTCGCTGCCAGCCCTACACAGTTCCATCACTTGGGCGGTTACATCCACCTCAGACAATGTAAGCAAGACATTAAGGCAATCAGCCATTCCCGTGGGCGACGGACTTGGGCAGGCTCACACTGTTTCCGGCCAACGAAGCCGCACACAGGTCTACAGGTTCCTGCGGGTAGGAATGTCTGTGAAACACCACCCATGGACACTGACCGCTACAAGGGGGATCTTCAACAGAAGAGCGTAGTGATCTCCGTATAGGGTTATACATTCTTCTCTTGATAGCTATAGACTCTTAGCCGAACTATCGCCATGACCGAAAGCTTGATACCTCACACCCAAAGCCACGGTGGTGGTACAGGGCAGGTGGAGTCGATTCACCACAGCCAGTCGCCCGACACTGTCTTTGACCCCATGGACCATCTCTACCAGCTCGTCCTCCTCCATTAATCGGTCATTGGCCAATTGCAATAACGAGAGATCATGCAGCCGCACGCTGGTCTCCACCCGGGCATCTACAGCTCCCGGTTTGGGGAGCAGGAGCCCCGCAGTAAGGATCAGCATCGCACAACTGTTGGCAGCCAGAACACTAAAGTGCGCTCGCAGCTCCGTCAGGACGGACGTAGAAAGGATAGCATGCGGTAGAGGGCCCAGGTTCAGGATGTAAATGGCCGCGTCACGGACGCGCTGTGGGCCGCCCAGCTCTCGGATTTGCACGCTGCGGACGTCCTGGTGCAGCGCAGCATGGGTACTCCCGTTCGGGATTCTCGCTTCCTGGACGATAAAGTGAAGCATCGGGTGCAGCTGGTCGAGCATCATGGTGACACTCTGGGATTGCGGTCCAAGTACCTGCGAGTCGGTCAGTTTATACCCACTGCGACCACATCCCGGCTGTATTCACCTCAACGACGCAAGCATTGTTCAGATTGAACCAGTCCACGCGGCTGAGCACCTGCTGGGTGAGGTCGCGGGCATCGCCTCCTGTATGTTGCAGGTACGCCGACCAGCGCCGTTGCAACTTCGGCCGCTGCTCGCATGCAAAGTAAAAGGGGTCTCGATGGTCAAAGGCAATGTTGTAGGCGGTGTCAGTCTCGCTGGCCACCGTATCGCCAAATCGACCGGTCGCAGAGGCCATCTGCAGCGCCGTGGGGGCAGCCGAATCTGCCAGAAACATCACCGCGTCTCGTAGGGATGGTCGGCTGACGAACAAGCTTGACAGCGGGCTGTGCGCAACATGCCCTCGCTGGGGCTCCTGAAGGAACCCGATGGTGATTGTGAAGCGGATGATCCGGGCTAGCTGCGCCTCGGGGACGCCGGAGAGGCGTGCGAGGTCTGCGATGCTGACGGTGTCGGTGAGAGGCAGACAGGCCAGCACCTGAAACTCCCCTAGCCATTGAAGACACGAGAGAAGTTGCGACTGCACCGCCAGTCGCTGCACCAGGTCTGCCGGCTCCGTAAGAAGTATCTGCAGGTGATCGACATTGCTCAGCAGCAACCGTTGGATCTCGCGGATGGCCCGAGGCGCCTCTGACGGGACGACGGCTGGTAGACATGCCCCATCCACTCTGGCATTGCGGCAGTATTCGGCTAGCCTTCTGGCCGCAGCGGCGACCTCGTTGGCCCGGGCTTCCAGCTGGGTGATACTATCCATCTGGTTGTCCAGACCGTCTCTCTTCGCAAGACGCTCAGTGGAATTCGTACGATGGACCTTTCTTATAAAGTCCACCACAGCGGCGTACGCAGAGTTTCACCGTGCCAACCATATTTACTCCGTGAGTGTCTGATCTCACACGCTGGGAATACAACCATGGATCGCCCTACGTGTAATCGCTGGCGTGAAAGCTATATCCGGCGAATGCCGCTTATCGTTCGTGATGAGCGCGATCTATGGATAAAATTAAGAAGAAAAACAGAAAAGTAAGAGAAGCCGACAAAATCGAAGACAGCAGCCTGTAATCAGCTGTAATACTCCAGTAGCCAGCTCTTCAAATCCCCTACAGTCGGATACTCCAAGAACAGGCTGCCCGTCACTGTCACCCCCAGCGTCTCCCGGAACTTCTCGGAAATCACCAGACTCATCAGACTGTCGATCCCTAGGCTAGAGAAACTGGCACTGTCCTTGAGGTCACTCAGCCCGAGTCCGGCCTCCGTAGCCACCAGAGCGATCGCTTTGGCGGCGGTACTGTTGGCGTCGGGCTCAGCGGCTGCCTTCACTCCGTTGGTGGTCGGCGCATCGGCTGATGCTGGAGCGGCCGGAGTACTGGCCGGTGCCGCTTTGGGCTGCAGGGCCTCTGATCCAGCAGGAGGTGCAGGTGCAGGCGCGGAGGTAGCAGGCGTAGACTTTCTGGCATCCGCATCCGGGGCGGAGAAGAATCGATTGAGCAGGATACGAGGATACCTGCGGAATTTGATTCCCCCGACCATGCCGACAATCGTCTCGTCCTGGAGGATGTAGACGTCACCCAGATAGATATTGTTGTCTTCAACCGTCGGGATCATCTTGACATAAGAGCGGTATTTGCTCCCCGGAAGGAGGGGCGCCGCAAACCGCATCGAGCTCCAGCCGGGAGTGACGCAGAAATTGGCATTCGTATCGTTCGCATCGGAGACATTCATTATGAAGCCGGCCAGATGGGCCACACTGTCAATGAAGTACGGGGGAACGGTCCAGGTGCCGCCTTTCTCGGTGGTGAGGACGACATCTGCAAATGCCTCGAGCTCGTGCAGCACCACTGACTGCATGCCGCGGTACTTATCAGCATAGTCGACCAGGCTGCTGGCAAACAGTCCGTAGGCCATGCGCCGGGTGAAGCGGTTGGCCACGCCGTCTTCTGCGAGCTGCTCAAGCGCATGGATCCGGCCCTGCACGAGATGGGTCGCAGGACGCCAGGACGCCAGCCAGTCGCTCGCTTCCTCGTAGTAGACAGTCGCACTGGCAAAAGGTTCCTCAATAGATCCGTTGATCACGTTGTGCCATTTCAGATGTGCCTGTCTGGATCGGATATTGTCAGTGCTCGCAGACACTTGGATGAGCTGTGGTGACTTGGTGTTCTCCTGCGCCACCAGAGCCTTGACGACTTCCAGGTTGGCGATATTCATGTGTGGTTCCTGATTGGGATTGAGCTTCTTATAGAGATATTCACCCAGCGTGAACGCAATATCGGCATGGATCGACTACTGAGGTTAGTCATGCGGGATACAAAGGGAGAGGGCGCTTACCGAGGTGACAACTCCCCGTCCATTCATCTTGTGGCCATACGCTGCCGCTAGGAAATCCGGCTGCATGAGATCCGACTGCATGACGACCGACCCAGCTGCACCGTCGTACTGCTCGTGGATGATCTGCTGGACGGTGGACGTCCTCAGCTCCGATGCCAGCCCCGCAAGGGCCTTGGTTTGCGGGGCCTCGTCATCGTAGAACGTGTTTCCCTTGGTGAGGGCCCAATTTCCCTGGTACTGGATCCAGTATGTCTTTTCATTCCAGCTGTATGTCGGCAGATCCAATAGCCGGAGGGCCCGTTCGAACGGCTGATGGAACTCATTCCAGTCCACAGGCACCCCGGCGCAGTGGAGGATCCCTAAACTGCTCGTGAGCGTTACCCAGTTATCCTCCCCGCGGCGGAACGACGGCACGGTCACGCTGGTCGAGGGGAGGGAGGATCGGACGAAGTTGACACAGACAGGGTGTGGGCCGATTTCAACCCACACGGTGGCATCGTCAATGGTGGAAATCTTGTGCGCCATCTTCATCGCAGAGAGGAAGTGGACGGTCTCGCGCGTCGCCCGCCGCATGTATACCGAATCTATCGTATGCTCATCGAAGACCACTTTACTCAGTAATGGTGAGATCACCGGCAAGTTCGGCGCCTGGAAGACGACGCCCGATGCCGCCAGCGCCTCAAACTCGTCCAGGATGGGATCCATCTGCGCCGAGTGAAAGGCAAAGGCTACCTCTAACACAATACACTTGAATCCCTCGGCTTCCAGGAGCCTGGCCACCGCCGCCATCTCCTCGCGGGTGCCGCTGAGGACCATTTCCCTGGGTCCATTGACACAAGCAATTTCATAGGGCAGGCTCCCTGCGAACTGCTCAATTTGCTCGAGAGACGCCCGGACCGCCATCATCTGATGGCTACTGGGCTGGCACCGCTCTTGAAGCAGGCACGCACGCTGTCCGACAAGAAAGATGGCATCGCTAGCAGACAGAACGCCAGCGATGTGCAGGGCCGCATACTCACCCAGACTATGGCCCACCACCACATCCGGCGTCACGCCTAGCGAGACCCAGTACTTTGCAAGAGCTATCTCGGTGCAGACCAGTGCTAGCTGTGTGATGACGGGACAATGGGCATGGTCCCGGGGATAGGAGCCGTCAATGGCAGGGACAAAGGAAGGGAACCCTTGCCCCTGCGCCAGGGTGTCTAAATGCAGGATCTGCGAGCGAAAGTACGGCGAGTGCTGGAAGAGCTGGAGGTCCCATGATTTATATGAGGATCCCTGACCGGTAAAGGCAAAGGCAATGGGGGGCGGGCCCGTGGCAGAAATCGGTTGAAGGGTATTGACCGAGTCGGATTCGAGGGTTTTGCACAGCTGAGCCTTGAGATCCGCAATATCCGAAGTGGCCACGGCGACTCGATGATTATGGTGATGACGCCGTGCCGTGGTCGTGTACGCCAGGTCAGACAACGCGACGTCCGGATGGGCGTCCAGGAAGCTCAGCAGCCGTTCGAGGTTCCCTTTGAGGGAGATCTTGCTCTTTGCCGAGACGGTGACCAGGTGAGAAGAACGGGGGTCGATCGCGCCAGCCGGCTTTGGTCGAAGCGGCCCTTCTTCTATAGCCAAGGTCGAATTGCCCCCGGCGGCACTGAAGTTGTTGACCATCGCGATGCGCTTCCTGCCGGGGCGTCGGGGCCAGGGCTTCTTTTCATAGGGAATACGCAAATTTCGCTGATCCAGGTCTTTCGGGAACCCCGGATTGATGCTATTCTTGATGCCGACATGCGGGGGGATGGCCTCCTTCTGGAACATGAGAAGCACCTTCACCAGCGCAGTGACACCCGCGACAGCTTCCCCGTGGCCGACGTTTGCCTTGACCGCACCAATGAACACGGGCTGCTGGGAACTGCGCCGCTTAACAGCAGGGGCAAAGACATCACTGACTGACTTGATTTCTTCCGCGTCCCCGGCCTGGGTCCCAGTTCCATGCATCTCGACGTAACTGACGTCCATTGGATCGATGCCGGCGCTGCGGAGGACCTGTCGGCTGAGACAGGACTGGGCGCCGGCATGTGGATGAGTGATGGAGATGGCCTCCGCAGAGTGGTTTGTCGCGGCCCCAAGAATCACTCCCAAGATGTTGTCATTGTCTGCTTCCGCGTCTTCCAGACGCTTCATTACAATGGAGGCCACTCCGTCCGCACGGCAATAGCCATCTGCCTCACAGTCCCAGGTTTTGCACGCATTGGGAGTCTTGGTCAGGAAATGCCCGTGGCTGAGGCCGGCGAAGGCATCCGAGTTTGTCAGAACATTCATTCCTCCGGCCACCACCGTGTCCGTGTCGCCGTTCCAGAGAGCCGTACAGGCTGCCTAGGAAAGGTTAGTCAGGGGGCGATGATCAAGACGTCCGACATACCTGGATGGTGGCCAGACTGGAGGAGCAGGCTGTATCGATACTGAAGCTCGGCCCCCAGAGTTTGAAAAAGTAGTTGATCCGTCCCGGCCCGAATGCACGACAGCCGCCGGGGATGAAGTAGGTGCTAATCTCCTGTGCCGAGTTGACCTCGCGGTAATCGTCACTGGCTTGGCCGTAGAACGTGCCCATGCGGTGTTTGTTGGACGATCGGGTGCGGTTCGCCACGTATCCTGCCCGCTCCAGGGCTTCGTAGGCCGTCACAATGGCGAGACGCTGCATTGGATCGGTCTGTTGAGCTTCCCGGGGGGACATGTTGAAGAAGGGGGCATCGAACAGGCCTGGTTCGTCAATGAAGCAACCATACGGTGTGTGGCTCGCGTTGACCCGTTTCCCCGCGGGATCATAGTGACTGTCCACGTCGAATCGGTCCGGAGGGATCTTGCGATGGACATCCAGCCCCTGTTCCAGAATGTCCCAGAATTTCTCCGTATCGGTCGCTCCACTGGGCATGCGACAGGACATGCCGACGATGGCGATTTTAGATTGAGCCGTACCGCGCGGTGGAGGCCGCTCCTCGTCTCGCGTCCTTGTGATCCATGGGCCGAGGTCCTTGATAGCCACCTCGACTCCTTCCCTTAGGGAGGTTTCCAAGGCGGACAGGAGGTCGTGAACCGGATGTGAGTTGCGGAAGACCTGGACCTGGACCTCGGACACGGAGAGCAGCTTGGCCCGTTCTACTACTCCCTGGATGACATTTTCCCACTCAATGGCTTGGGTGAGGATTTCAGTCATGACATGTTCGAACAGCTCCGTCGCCGTCGTGGCTGTCGGGAAGGGCTCGCCGCTGCCAGTCGAGAGGATCGGGTATCGGGCGATAAAGCGCGTATCCAACGCCGCTATTGACGGGCCTTGAACCACTGACCGGGCATGCTGCGAATTGTAGATGTGTTTTGCATGACACAGCCCCCCATACACGGGAAGCGCAACGAAGGTGCGGTCACGGAAGAAATCAGACATTCGGAAGAGGCGCCGGAGTCGAGCCGGTGGCCCACTGATGGTCACTGACGTCCGACTAATTGCGCTGATGAAGATCCGGCTCGCCTCGGGAGTATTCTACGGCTATTAGCTGGTATACGGTAACACTCCAGTGGAACTCACTTCGCGCGTGTGGATAACAGCCAGCTCCTCTTCGGCTTCCTTAGGAGCGACATTGGGAATCACATAGGCCCATGAGTCTCGTTCGCCTGTCGCATCAGCGGGTTGAAGATTCTGAGAGACATCGGCAACCAGCACTCCAAGACGGAAAGCCACGCGCACGACCTCTGCCCCGGCCAAGGGAAGGTCCGCCAGCGTCGGGGAGAGAGAGACAGCCGTCGACGCCAACAGGCCAAGTCCCAGGCCTGTGAGATAGGTGTTTGCGGAGTCGAAGGTGTACTCATTCGGTGAGTCTTCGTAGTAACTGATGCCGTGAGTACTAGCTACTGTTCTGAGCCGGTTCCACGTACCCGATAAACGTTCCCAACTGGATAACACAAAGAAGAACGCCCTCGATCGACCCGCAGAGAGGTCCTCTGCACAGCTCGGGCTGCTCGGCAAGATGTAGAACGCTCTCGAACGGACTCACCAAGGCTTTTTGCGCGGCATGTAGTTGTCGAACTTCATCGTGCACTGCCCAGGTGCTCTCCTCGATGAATCGGGCGAGGAGCGGGTATCGCCGGTCTTTGGTGTAGGTGTGTAGTCGTCGACAGATGCCTTGGATGCCATCTTGAGGAAGCTCGTTACCAAAGTAGACGACCTTCATTCCTTTCTCTGCTGTGGGAGATTCAGACGAGGGGGTAAAGTCTACTGGCCTCATCGTCGCTGCTATAGACCTCAGTCTCTCAACAGATACGGGAAGTCGGAGAGGGATCTTTGCTAACCCCAGATACTAATTTCGTAGAGCAAAGAGGCTGTTGTGTAGTCAGTGTAGGTTTTTGCGTACGGACATGTCTATATGCTGGCCCTCCATCAAACCCAACGGGACGTGCCGTGTTCGGAAGTCCATGATGCTCTCGGGCTACAGGGAGCTCGGTCGATATACTTTGGACGTCCGACTGGTCGGTCAATTCTCTCAGATCCAATTAGGCCGAGGCCGATGCCCACTGTAACAGTGATCATTTACTCTGACATTCGCTTCCTATTAGAATTTCCCTCGGTATTTCTTTGCGCATATGTCCTCCCAGTCCAGAGAACAGTAATCATGGCCAATGAGAAACGAGGAGGATATCGACAAATCAACCAAGCGCTGAATATATGTGCCTGGGAGGGCTATTTGAATGAGCAGCACGCACGGCTGCCCACTCTTGAGGATGTCGAACAAATCAGCCCCCGCGTGCTGCGTGTCCTGGGTCAGAATGAAGGCAAGGTACGCAGAGCCGACGGCTACTATACATGTAGTTCCCGGCTGATCGAAGGACCTCAGTTCACGCTCCAAGGAACAAACACTTATATCGTGGGCACCGGCCGTCACCGTCTGCTCATCGACACGGGACAGGGGATTCCCGAGTGGGCCAGCCTGATCTCGTCTACCTTGGCAGGCTCCTCGATCGAGCTGTCTCATGTTCTGCTCACTCACTGGCATGGTGATCATACTGGGGGCGTTCCGGACCTTCTCCGGATGTATCCCGACTTGTCCGATTCGATCTACAAGCATACCCCTGGCAAGGGCCAGAAGCCTATCTCAGACGGACAGACCTTCCGTGTGGAAGGCGCTACTGTCCGTGCCGTACACACCCCCGGCCACTCGCATGACCATATGTGTTTCATCCTCGAGGAGGAAAATGCCATGTTCACCGGGGACAACGTCCTGGGCCATGGGAGCAGCGCGGTCGAGGTGCTTAGTACCTGGATGTCTTCATTACGGATGATGCAGTCGCTTCGCTGTGCGGTGGGGTATCCGGCCCACGGCGCAGTGATACGCGACCTGCCAAGCAAGCTGGACCTAGAGCTCACGCAGAAGGCCCGTCGGGAGGACAGGGTCGTCGAGACGTTGAAGCAGATGAAGACAGAGACCCAACGGAACGGAGCACGGGGGAAAGGCAGCGTCACCGTCCAGCAACTGGTGACGGCCATGCATGGACATGATTTGGATGAGCAGGTGCGGACAATGGCCTTGGAGCCGTTTGTGGACGAGGTTCTGCGGAAGCTGGCGCAGGATGACCGGGTGGCGTTTGAGGTTAGAGGAGGCCAGAAAAAGTGGTTTGCAATCGAATACACCTAAGTCCATATATCTGTGGTACTGCACTATTTCTGACTTCTATGGGGCTCTGTAATCCCAGCTAAAGACAACGAGGAAAGCATTCCACTCCGTAACCATTGCTTCTCCTTGTAGACACGGGCCTTCAATTGCAATGAACATCAGCGTATTTACAACTCCGGCTCCTGGCGAATGCCCAGCCCTGTTTGACCAGACTTTTGGTGCTTTAAGCTCGGTGGTTTTCCTCGGGTCGTTTTCTCGGGCGTGCTCCATATCCACCAGATGTCACCCCGAATGCGGCATCAGTGGAATGCTTGTGTTACAATGCCTGTGCTCCCATCTGGATAAGTATCTCGACACTGCTGTATTTGAGCAAGTGTCCCTTGACCAACCCTCGTAGCGGACACGAATAAAACACCACAAGATGGAACGGCAACCAAAGTCTCTCTGCGACGCGACGCAACTTCTTGAGACTGCCAACATTATCTCTGACACCGTCCAGACCATCATTGCGGAATGGTCGGCGGAGGCGAAGGCACCACAAGGCTCTGGCAAGCAAAATGCTCCAATGCTTCCTAGTCGGGAACTGTTTGATGCTCAGCGGACCATCCTAGCCGCGGTTGGCAAGCTGACCGAGTTGGTGTCGGATCCGAGCGCACGGATCCTGGAAGTAGCAACGCAGTTTCAGGAATCCCGATCGTTGTATATCGCTGCTGAGCGGCGCATTCCGGACCTCCTTGCCGCCGGGGATGAGGGCGGCGTGCACATCGACCAGATCAGCCAGAAGGCCAAAATCGAACCCCGAAAGCTGGGTGAGTCTGCACCTGAGATGAGGGTTACGAGCAAGGTCTCTCTCTCCTGGCGATAACAGGCAACTGACGGTGATCTGCAGCTCGCATTTTGAGATACCTGTGTTCGATCGGTATTTTCAAGCAAACCGGGCCGGATACCTTTGCAAACAATAGGATTTCGGCGGCACTGGTGTCGAATGAGCCCTTGCGCGCCTACGTTCAGCTGGTGAATAGTGAGGGCTTCACGGCCTCCGATCGTCTGCCACACACCCTCCTGCATCCAGACACTGGGCCCTCGTACGACGTTGCAAAGACAGCTTGGCAAAATGCCGTCTGCACCAAAAAGACCCGATGGGAGTGGCTCGAGGAACGCGTGGCTCCAGAGCAGTTGTTGGAGTCTGGAGGCCATTATCCGGGGATTCCAAGTCTGGTTATGGGACTCCCGCCAAGGGAGGATGATGGACTGGTCGCGAGACCGGAGCTGGAGATCATGGGTTTGTCCATGGTTGGCGGCGGACGAGTATTTGGGACCGCCCATGTTTACGGTAGCTCTCGCCCTTGACATCATCGGATCGGCTGTTCTCGCTAACGTCACGCAGATTTCCCATGGGCGTCCCTGGGGGATGCCCTGGTAGTTGATGTCGGGGGAGGCGTTGGCGGATTCCCCCTGCAACTGAGCAAGGTATACCCCCAGCTGCGGTTCATTGTGCAGGACCGTGGTCCGGTCGTCAAGCAGGGGCTGGAGAAGGTCTGGCCCCGGGAGAACCCTGAGGCCTTGCATCAGGGACGAGTGCAGTTCGTCGAGCATAGCTTCTTCGATACAAACCCCACTGAGGGCGCCGACATTTACTTTCTGCGATATGTCCTGTAAGGCTGTCCTTTCCCATTGTCGACGGTTGCTGACCTTGGCACCCTACACAGTCATGACTGGTCGGACGACTATTGCGTGCGCATTCTGGCCGCCATTCGCTCGAGTATGGCGGCACACTCTCGCTTGTTGATCTGCGATCAGGTCATGAATACGACCATCGGAGATCCTGACTTGGACTCAGCCCCGAGCCCGTTGCCGGCCAACTACGGCTACCACACGCGGTTCAGCCATAGCCGGGATATCACCATGATGTCGTGTATTAACGGGATTGAACGGACGCCAGCGGAGTTCAAGGGTCTTCTCCAGGCCGCCGGGTTGAAGCTGAAGAAGATTTGGGACTGCAGGAGCCAGGTGTCGTTGATTGAAGCAGTCTTGCCGGAGATGAACGGGTTCAGATAGTATTTTTCTATCCGTCTGTGGAATTTGTGGAACATTAATAGCCCTTCGATTGAGGAAAAGCATAGTAACCTTGACCCGAATGAGGGAGGTAGACGCGTAGCCATCTTGTAAACCAGCCACCTTTTGGGATTGGTCTGCAAGGAATGAATAAAGTCTTTGCATCTTTAATGGCGATCAATCGTCCGTTTCTTATCACTAAACAGAGCAATTCGGGACAAGGTCCGATCCTGCCCAGAGAGCATCACTTAATGAACGGCATTGGAAATACTCCCTCAGGCGGACTTGTATCGAATGACCACGGCCAGTCATCCAGTAATTCTGGCGGCAGCTGGAACTGAGTGAGCGGGTCCTCAAACCCGGTTAGAGGCGCATGCATGGACGCGATGCTGTCTTGATGATCTTCCGACGGCATATGGTCGGGATTGAAGGATGACCTTCGGGTAGACATAGTCGACGATGCTTGCATGCGCATGTACTCGTCTATGCGACCTACCTGCGCTTTGAGGCGTTCACTGGCACCAGTGGACCGTCGCAGGCCTGACTCCAACCGATGCAAAAGCTGGGCCATTTCCAATCTATCACGGTGAGTCTCAGTTTGTCCGTGGAAGTTGCAGGGGATGTGACCTACAGCAGCGTACGGACTCGCCTATAAGATCTCTCGGACAGACTTCCTTCCATGGCGGATCCAAGGATATAGCCAATCCCGCCCAGATGATACAGCTTTAAACATCAGTACATACCGTCCACGAACAGTGGCAGGAATAGCATACCAAGGGAGAACTGATAGCTTTCAGATATTCGACAGGCACTTTAGAGAAAACGCTTAAGACTTGCCCTGCGACGTCACATTTGCCATCCGCCCCTGGGTCTTCGTTTGCGAATAGGACCATACGCAGCAGTTGCAGAGTGGCTTGGATGTTAGCGGACTGGAAGCCTACGATATCCTGAGCGGGGTCACCAGTGACTGGCGGAGTCTCGCGAAACTGCGCAGGCAGCGAAGAGTACATGGAAAGGACGTGGTCCATAACAGAGGCAGCGGCCATTGGGGCTGGACGGAATAATGACCAGACTCCCGTCCTCCCATCAGTGTTGGAAGACGACCGCCACCGTTGGCAATCGACGGCATGCTCCAGAATTCGATAAAGGTCGGTGGTGAAGTTCCAGCCACGTATCCACTGACTTGGCTGTCCTTTTC
The DNA here is from genome assembly GCF_000002655.1 of Aspergillus fumigatus Af293. Classification (NCBI taxonomy): domain Eukaryota; kingdom Fungi; phylum Ascomycota; class Eurotiomycetes; order Eurotiales; family Aspergillaceae; genus Aspergillus; species Aspergillus fumigatus. The sequence goes on from NC_007197.1 coordinate 3,847,098, forward strand.
CGCCGTAACCATCGTTAAGATCCCTCTGAACGGACAGCATGCTGGGGATGAAATCATCGTCCTCCCCGCTCGGATACTGGACATTAGACTGCGCTTCTCGGTAGCGGATGACTCCGCCCCAGACAATGGAGGAATAGACGTCTAAGGTGTATATGGACCAGAACTAGCACGACTGTTAGACATTGGGCAGTGGAATGCAAAATCATGCGACGGGAAGCGCCTGCGTACCATCCTTCGCCGGACCTCAACCTCAACAGGACTCAGGTCTTTGGGCCAGAGCTTCTCGTCATGTAGCCCTTCCATTGCGCTCAGTGTATGGTAGATCCCCGCATACTGTTGCATGTCCTGAATTTGTCCATTCTGGATGCCGGCAATGCTCAAAATGGCACATGTCCTCAGGTATTCCGTGCCCTTTGCGGCGGCCAGGTCGCGCGGGATGGATTCCTTTGCCGCAGCGCAAAAGACCTCGGAGGGAGGATTTGCCAGTTGCGAGGGGGACCAGCGCTTTGAATACAGGGCTCCGTCACGAGCCCGCGCGGAGGCCAAGGCACACATGGCCATTGTCGACGCGAACAATCCCCGATGCTTCAAGTATTCTCTCTTTTCCAGCTGCGTCAGGAATGATGACCGGTGAAACAAGGGAAATCTATTAAACTCAGACATCAGCCAGTCGTCCCAGCGTTCGTGGACAAGGCGATACGCACATGGGATATACAATCTCGAAATAGACGTGAGCGAGATTGTGGATAGTGCTCTCGCAGCCAATAGCAAATGCCTTCCATGAGTTCACCAGCGCCCCATCATTGGACGTTGGCGCAGTCGTCCAGGTGCCATTCAGAATGTCCCACGGGGAGTCAGCAGCGCCAGGGTGTCTGATGGCATCTAGACGGGCTGAATGCGACGAGGATGATCCTGCAGCATCCGCGCTGAGTGGCGGAGCCGACTTGCTCTCTGCCAAACTGGCATTTCTTGGAACTCCTCGCCGCCTGGCCGGGCGATCATAGGTACATTGAATATCAAAATCCGCACAGTTCTGGCAGGGCGCCAGAGGGCCGTTGATCTTACTGCATTTTATGCTACGTCTGTGGCAGAAGTCACCTATGGATTGTTAGGGGGGAATAAAAATTCTTCATAGGACACGTTATTCATAGGACACGAACAAGCCTTCGAAGCACGTTGAAATTTCCGCGGACGTTGCGACATTCCCACGATGATCTGACTAGGAAGCACGCTAGTATAGCATCGAAGGAAGCTGTTCTGTTCAACGGTTAAACGCGTCGACTCGATGATCCGTTGCATCCGTTGCCGTGGCGGTTGCTGACCAATAAATTACATACAAGCGAGTCAGAAGTCCCTAGGGCCTAAGGATCCAGGGCTCGGCCTGACTCGGTCAAAACTCGGTGCTGAGACAGTTGGTCTGCGCCACTGGGCGTGCTCATGTACTCTACTGTAAGCCCTAACTCTAGCAATAAGCATAAACAGGCACTGATGGTGTAATATTATATCAAGTGATACGGGATGGTAGAGTTTCCTTCTTGCTTGGAATAATAGAAAACCGCCTCGTGTGTGATCCCGTTTATGTATGTCGGTGTATCTTATATATATCTGTATAGTTTTCTTCCTATGTATAGTATGTATATATACTATGGTGGATAGCGTGAAAGGTCATAGAAGACCTTCTCTACTCAATCTGCTCTATCGCAACAAAGGGAGTATAATACGGAAAGTTAATCGTATCTTGTGATGGTTATCCAAATCCTTTCCCAGTCAAGCCAAATCAATAAATATTCGTAAATCATTGTAACTCTATAATACATCGATTCATACCCATCCGCAGGATCACCATTTGTTGTCAAACACTTTCCCATTGACATAATTGACCATCTCACTCACGGGCGAGAGGTGGTCCCGCCCTTGGCCAAACAGCATCCCGTGTCGCATCACCTTGCGATAGTTCTTGCCAGGCGATACCTTGCCCAGAACATACTCCTGCCGGGTCTCGACACGAGTCGGCACGGGGATCGAACGGCCCACAATCGCCTCCATGCCCTGCCAGGCGAAGGTGATGGCCTCCTTGGCGCCGCCGGGGATCCCGGCAGCGTCCAGCATCAGGATGCGTGTATTCGGGTAGTGTTTCTGGATATACTGGACGATGTTGGGGTTTGGTGGGCTCCGCCGCCGCACATGAAGATCTCGTCGATCGGGAGGTCTTTGGGCGCATACCGACGGTAGTGGTCCACAATGGCCTGGGCGGTGATGCGTGTGATGGTGGCGACCACGTCGTCGGGGCTGAGTCCCTTGCTTTCCGCCTTGCGGATGAGCTCGAAGGCAAGGGTGTCCCGGAAGACTTCGCGGCCGGTGGTCTTGGGCGGGTCGAGGCGGAAGTAGGGATGGTTCTGGAGGAATTCGTCGACGAGTTCCTGGTCGACGGTGCCGCGCGCCCCCATCTCGCCGTCCTTGTCATACTCCTGCGCGCCATTGGTGTAGTGGCGCACCACGGCATCGATGAAAACGTTGCCCGGGCCGGTATCGAAATCGTAGCAGGCATCGATTCCGCCGTGCGAGTCGGGGGGGATGAAACAGACGTTGGCAATTCCGCCAATGTTCTGACAGGCGCGCAGCTTGGTGGGGTGGTGGAGCAGCAAGGCATCGAAGAAGGCGATCAGCGGCGCGCCCTGACGACCGGCAGCCTGGTCGCTGACTCGGAAGTCGGTGACGGTGGTGATTCCGGTGCGAGAAGCCAAGAACGTGCCCTCGGCCATGGTGAGCGCGCTGCGCACTTCGCCTGGCTCTGGCATGGAGAGGAGCCAGATGGTCTGCCCATGCGATCCGATCACATCGATGGTCTCAATGTCGACGTGGTGCTCCTGGCAAAACTCCTTGACGGCAGCCGCAAATGTCTCTCCCAGAATGACGTTGACTTCCGATAGCTCCGAGGGGGAGGTCTTATTGTGAAGGATCATGTTCATGACCCGCTTCTTGATGGTCTGCTCGAGAGGAATTTCGCCATACTACAAGCCATGATCCGTCAGTGTCTCCGACTCGTCACTCACACCCACTGTCGTAGCTCAGAATATTGTCCGACATACCTTGAGAAGCTCGAAATGCATGGGAGACTCGGGAGTCTCCTGGCGGAAGTGGCACAGAGCGCAGTCGATTCCATCCTGCAAGGTTTGTGAGTCTCCCGTTTCTTGCAATCACTCCCTCCGAACTCACCATTGATGTGCCGCTGTTCAAGCCCAGGACGGTCAAGTCCAGGGCTGGGTGGCTGGAAGCACCGTTGGTAGCGCCGGTGACAGTCATCGTTGTACCTTCGTTGCTGGAGAATATGCACCGATAACGACTCAACCCTGCGTTTCTTCGGCAGTGGACGGACGAGGGATTAAATAGATTAGGCAGCTCGGCTTGTCACTACATGTCAGGTCGCCCTTGTGATCTGGGCCAGCGTCCGTCTTAATTGCCTTCATGTTAGTTACCTACCAGCCCTGAAAGGCAAGCCACGGACATCATTGGTCTGGACTTCAAGAGGCTCTGGCTTTCCATTGGCTAGACGCGTAAATTGGTAAACGGAAGAGCTGTTAAATGCTTGACGGGTGAACGGTTAAACGCTTAAACGGTCCAAAAAAATCTCTGGGGATGCTCTCCGCACTGTGGCTCTCCCCGAGTTTTCGCCATTGCGCGGACAGATGGAGTACGTTGGGACACGGTGTCGCCCGAAACTGCTCCAAAACGCCCAATTTGGTTTTCTGGATCGGTTTGGGATGGAGTGCAGGATTAGGGCTGAGACTATTATTTAAATCGATCTCTTCCCCCCGGATTTTCCTCCGCATTAGTCTCGTGTCTACTGCAAGCTCCAACGGCCTTTGAATGGACTCGGGCGTCTGAATCTTTCACCGGTTTGATATCTCGTGCACAGGTCCATCCATCATGGGGTATACCACTTTATGGAAGCGGCTTTCGTCGTCGCAGCTCAATCTGGCAATTCAAGTCTTCTCCCTTGTTTGCATCTTCTTCGAGGGCTATGACCAAGGGGTCATGGGAGGCGTCAACAGCGCGCCTACTTATGTGACTGAGGTCGGCATTGGTGAGCCAGATGGCACAGTGACCGATACTACCCATCAGGGAGGTATTGTCAGTATCTACTACCTGGGATGTATCTTCGGCTGCTTTGCCGGGGGCTGGCTGGCTGATCGTATTGGCCGTATCAACGGTCTACTGATCGGCTCTATATTCGCATTGGTTGGAGGTGCTCTCCAAGCTGCAATCCAGAGCTCTGACTTCATGTTGGTCGCCAGAGTCATCACAGGTATCGGTACCGGAGGTATGTCCGAGTGCATCTGACGCATAGATTTTGCAACTGCCTAACTTCATGCCTCCTAGCTCTGACCGGGATCACGCCCGTTCTGGTGTCCGAGACGTCTGCAGCAGAGCACCGTGGAGGCTTCTTGGGCTATGTCTTCATTGCAAACTGTAAGTCCCATCTGCGGGATGCCCTTTTGTAGGAATATTGACTGATCCACCTTCTAGACCTGGGAATTTCGGTTGCATACTGGCTGTCGTTTGGGCTCGCCTTTATCAATAACGGTTACTCTGATGTCCGCTGGCGGTTCCTGCTCGCCTTCCAATGTGTTCCAGGCCTGATACTGGTCCTGTTCATCAAAATGCTACCGGATAGCCCCCGTTATCTCGCATCAGTCGGTCGTAACGAGGAAGCTCGAGACCTGTTGACCAGGATCCGCGCCCATAAAGCCACCCCCGCGGACATTGACCACGAATACATGGAGATCGTTGCATCCTCTCAGGAGAGCAAGCCCAGTTCTCCCATTGAGTTTGTCAAGATCCTGATCGGCAAGGGCGGCCGACCCGGCTCGAATCTGGGTCGACGGGCCTGGCTTTGTGTGTGGCTTCAGATCATGGCTTCGTGGACGGGTATTACCGTAAGTCTATGCGTTCCGCAAGAAGTCTTGGGGTAAAAGCTTACAATGATCACAGGCTGTTACCGCGTATTCTCCCGTGCTTCTCAGCCAAGCCGGGTACAGCGAGGTGACTCAAAACGGTCTCGCCGGAGGACTGAATACAATCGGTATTGTCGGCACGATCATCAGTGCGCAGATTGTCGATCGACTCGGCCGGAGAAAGTGTCTGATGCTAGGGTCCATGGTCCTGTTTGCTGTCGAGCTTGTGGTAAGTCTCCGCCATGGCCGTCCAACCTTTTGAGAGCAGGATTAATCAAATCATCGTTGCAGGCCGGTGGCGTGTATGAAGGCTCCCTTCAGAATCCGAGCAAAGCTGCACAGTATGCACCAGCCGCCGTGGCAATGCTCTTCCTCTTTAACCTGGGGTATGCTGCAACCTGGGGAACGGTGGCCTTCTTGGTGCCCACCGAAATTTTCCCATCGGATCTGAGAGCCCAAGGCAACGGGTTCGGTATCACGGGTTGGGCTATCGGAGTCGGCATGACTACCTTAGTCAATCCCATCATGTTTGGCAGTTTGAAGAGCCGCAGTTACTTCCTCCTCTCCGGGCTCAACCTTCTCTGGATCCCCATTGTCTACCTGCTATACCCGGAAACGTGCAATCGGTCCCTGGAGTCGATCGACGCCTTGTTCTCCACGCCCAGCCCGTTCTACTGGGACATGGAGCGAGCATACAAGCTTCATAGTGATGTGCTCGCGGAGAGAGCAGCGCGGAAGCTCACTGACGAGGATGCGACAAAAGCCGATGGTCACGAATCAGCCCACGAGGAATTCCACGGTGCAACCACCGTAGGTGTATGATGTATGAGCTATATAGTCACAATATAGCGCTCTCTGTATTCTACCTACTCTCAAGTCAATCTTATATGTTCTGATCCGAATAGACCGGCAGCTACTGGTCAACTCCTAATCTGTAATAGGGAGTGCTCTGATCATATCTACATTGAAATGGCTTGTTAGCCAACATTAGTTAGTAACGTAGGGTACCGAGATGTCAATTGTCGAAGCACTGGGCTTGCGTGTAGAGCAGAAACCTACATCCCTGCTGCACATTATTGGTAGGCATTATACGCGCATCGATGAGCTATTATGAATATTGTATCTCCATCTTAGTACTCCGTTTCCCGTTTCCGCATGCTTTAGTCTTCATATGGAAAGTTCGAGACTACCAGTCTTAGAGATAGAGCCCTGTTATCATTAACAGTGTTCTTTTCCATCGTTAGTAGATAAATACACGGACTGAGATGGGCCTTAGGTATAGGCTGTGCAGCCACCTAGTGTACTGCTTCTAGCAGGACTCTCGCAATGCACAGCGGCGGTGGCTATTACGGCTGTGCTGGCTGCTATGAAGACAGTGACTCCTCGAGCTTCAGGAGTATGTGACTGCCATTCCTATGGTCGTAGTTCAATAGACTTTTCTGTGCCTGAAGCTGGCTAGTATATCAATGTTAATTGAAACGCAAAGGAGGTAGGGTCTCACTGCAGAGAGATGTCCTGGCACTTTGACCCGAGAATGTCATAGAGGCTGCTGCCGCACTCGCACATGGAAGCGGATTTAGGTTTATCATCTCTGTCCTATTTATTGAAGCAAAGGGTGACGATGTCGCCGTCTACCTGGTTCATGAATCTCTTCTACTATCGTCTCTCATATAGGCCATCTTGACTGACAAGACTCACCTCATATTCTTGGATTACTTTAGATACATCTGCTTCAGATAAATGATCTATAAACAACTATATCCGATTATAGAGAATTTCCTCTGCTTAAACTGTCACTGTGAAGAATTAAACTTCATCACAATGAAACATATCAAGAACTCTCATGTAGCTGACAGAAAAAATGTATACAGACAGGTACAATATGATAAGGGTTGCCCCACAACTAGTCAATTACAACATGACTAGATTACCTACGGACGGATCTACCATATTTTGTCATCGTTGATAGCCGTCCAATACTCTTTAAAGTGGGACACTGAACTTGTCCACTCCAAAGTTTAATATCATGCCACTGCAGAGGGGCGGGTGGCAAACTAGGAACAGTCTTGTCAATTCAGACAAGTTGAATAGGAGGTAATTTTGAGTTGAAATGTCATATGAGGTATTTCGCCACCCTCGAATGTCTTTAATGTGATCTGTGGATCTGGATCATAGCTATTTCTAACGTCTCATGTGGGTGAACAAACATTAAGCTAATATGGAAACTTTCTAGCTAGCTTTAGAATAATGATATCATGCCACCCAGCTAGCTCACTACCTGGATGCTTCAGACTTGCTGATAATACATCAAAGGCTGCTGTCTACTCCACAAATATGATTAAGACATGATGCGTGATGATGGATCTGCACCGCAGGTCACAGAGGCAAACACCTACGCCAGCCTTGACTTCTGACAATGACCTGGAAAAAGATGTAAATGATCCAACAGAATTGTACTTGGCCATTTTCGCATGTGGCAGTTTTCATCTAATCCTGGCACTCTGGTAAAAGTTCCCTGGACTATACTGCCTGTCCCTATGTCCACATCTGAACACTGACTCACTGAAAAGGATATTCTACACATCGTATTGCACCCCACAGAATGAGAATGAAGACCTAGATCATTCTTATGAACGATCAATTCGCGAGACTATCGCAGACAAAATAAACGAGCTTCAAGAGGCAGCCCCTATAGAGCTCCTGGGTGCCTGGCTGATGTCGACGCAGTCTGCTGAAGTGCCGTATGTCCAGTACAACAGCATCACATGGTAGGGTCCTGATCCTCAGTGTCGAGCATCCAAAAGTACGGGCATAGGTTGCTAACTTGAGTGACAGCTCCATCTGTTTAGATCCGGTCCTCAATCATCATCCAGTTCATACTCTGCGGTGTCGTCATGTGTTCCATGATCTTTGCCTTGAAAGATGGTTTTTACGGGGTCATAATAGCTGCCCACTGTCCCAGAAGGCTTTAGTAGAGGTCTGTGACATATGCCAGCACTGGACGGTGTGAATATTTCCAAGGTGCTGCAACGTTTCAAGTTAAATAGCTCAGGTTCTCATCTGGCATTTTTACAATCCTAGCCCTAAATTAGAGCCCTCCGACTATCCTTCTTCAGCATTCGTAGAGAAACTGGTCGTAGCTCAGTTCTGTCAGCATCAGGTCTTATAAACACGGTTGGTCTAGGTTTAAGATCTTACTTTCTTTATCCAGGGTACTTGGGGGCTGACCCCGCCTCTTTCAGCAGTCTAACTGAGTGATACTTTTGAGTAGAATAATCATGACGAAGCTCATCAATCATATCCAATAACATGACTGGAAATCCTTACTACTCCTGGTTTAAAGCAGGGCATCTCCCTGTGGCAGGTCTTTGTCCTAACGTGGATTTGCAGTTCACTTAGTGCCTCATCCCATTCTTGCATTTCTGGACAAAATACACTATGCCGTTCATGTCATATTCGCATGTACTCGAGCTGAGACGGTGGTTGGAAGGGACTCGAGCGAATGTCATCTGTTACGGATCCGAGGACTATGCGGAAAAGATCAAAAGATGGAGCGATACTTGCGAACGCGACGCAGTGCGTTCCCCCGCGTTCTCATTGTACATACAACGGGAAATGACTGACTTTTGCCAGGGCGCTATCGTCGAAGTGACTTCTACATCAGAAGTATCCGAGACAGTGCAATTTGCTCGAAAGCACCACATCAACTTCGTCACGGAGGCCGGTGGACATTCCACCACTGGCTCGTCTGCTACCCACGGTGGACTCGTCATCAGCCTGGCGAAAATGCGTCGGGTTCTAACCGACCCTGCCTCTAAAACTGTGTGTGTCCAGGGTGGCGCTATCTGGGACGACGTTAACGAGTCTACTGCTGCTTATGGCCTGGCCGTTGTCGGATCAACTGCAAGTCACACAGGAGTTGCCGGAACGACACTCGGAGGCGGCTTCGGGTGGTTAACTGGGCGGTACGGTCTGATCAGCGACAATCTCCTCAGTGTCAGAATGGTCTTAGCAGACGGTACCATTGTGGAGGCATCTGACGAGGATCACCAGGATCTATTCTGGGCAGTTCGTGGCGCAGGACAGGCCTTTGGGATTGTGACAGAACTGGTTTTCCGGGCTCACGAGCTTGCTGGGCCGGTGTATGGTGGGACGCTCGTTTTCACCGTAGATCGACTACCGGGAATTCTTGAATTCGCCAGTCGCTTCGACAAACTGCAAGACGAAAACAGTGGCTTTTTCTTTGGGCTTGCAGCGCCATCAGCGGCTGATCGTACCGGTATCTTGGTGTTGCCATTCTATAACGGCAGTCAAGAGAAAGCTGAGGAATTCTTCGCGCCGTTGATGTCTCTGGGCCCTTCAATAAACAAGACCTCTATGATGTCCTACAAAGAACTCAATGGAATTGCAAATGTCGATCCAGTCCCGGAGGGTCGAAAATGTTTCAGTGGGACTAAAGTATCCATGCCACTTGACCAGCATCTGCTCTGTGATTTATGGGAGCATTTCGACGCGATCATGGATAAATACCCGCGATCGAATAACAGCGTGCTAATGTTTGAGCTCATACCTTACGAGAAGACCATAAGTGTCCCCATCGACGCCACAGCCTGTGCAGATCGAGGACGATACTACAACGTCGCATTGCTGCTCTGCTGGTATGACCCTGAGCACGACGCGGCGATGCATACGTATATGCGAGCCCTGCTCACGCAGATCAAGCGATCAGATTGTTATGCTGGCAAGAAGGAGCCTGTCGTGCAGGCCAATGCTAATTTTGCAGGTGGGAGCACTTGAACTTGTTCTATCCTGGTTACATGCTGACAATCATGTAGGTCATGAAATTGGAGCAACTTACCTCTTCAGGGATAATCTTCCCCGATTGCAGGCTCTGAAGAAGAAATATGATCCACATAATGTCTTCTCCAAGTGGCATGATCTCGTCTCTCATACAGAGAGGCAACCATGAATATGGTTGAATTGGGCAGTATATTTAGAACAATTTCCCTCCCTTTGAGACTTGGTGGTACTCTTACCGGGCCCTGCACAATGAGTACTCATAGTTGGTGTCTGTGTCACCAAGCAAGAGTGATAACTACATGAGGTCCTCGTCTACAGCTTGCAATCGACCCGTGTAAAGGTGATTAAGACTGGCAGGGCAGTATTTTATTGGTAATCTATAACCCATGATTCTCTAGTGCATGTACATATGCTCAAGATGAGACTGTTCAGTGACATTTTAACAGTAACTGAGTTAGCAAAACTTCAAATCAAGGTGAAATCAAGCTGAGATACATGGACTTTTTCGTCTACCACCAATTCCCACACCACAGGAAGTTCAACAATGCCGATAAAGAGATACAGAAAAGGAGTAAAAGCGAATCAGATACTACTCTCAACCCACAATTTTGAACAACGATATGGTCTCCGGAGACAGAATACTTTAACGATTAGTCCCTCTGTGAGCGGTTCTCCTCTCGGAGTGTCTGTACACTGTTCACGAGAGCCAGAAGATGCAGACGCCTCTCGTAGAGATTCCGCAGATCCATTCTCTTGCGATCGTCAGCCGAGTTATGACCTGTGATCAAGATGATCATGAAGAATGACTCAATCAAACTCGGTGGGACATTGCACAGCAATTGGCCTGTCATTGTCCATTTCATTGCGCTGGCTCCTGCAATGAGGCCCACAATGGTGAGAAAGCCAGCCACGACAGTGATCTCATGTGCGCAAACCCGGTTCATCGCATCGGATACACGCTGCGTCAGACCTGGCTTTTCAGCGGCCTCTTTGATCGGCATGGCCTGACCGACACTCTCGAAGAGTTTGTCGTCTTCCACTGCAACCTTTTCAAACTCGAGGTCGGCAAAGCCTCGCAGCCGAGCTTGCAAGTTTCGGAGGACAAAGCCATCATTCATGCCAACGAGACCGGCGTAAGTGCCAATGATCAGCCACCAGTTTGCGTCAAAGTGCAGTAGAGGTCCTATCGCCACCCATATGGTCATCATGATCAGCAGAATGGTAATCCCGACGAGAGTCCCGACGAGATCCGCGTAGTAGAAGATGGCACGTTGGACTCCGCTAACCTTGGGCGCGGGGATGATGACCACGTCGTTGTCAATGTTATCGCCAGTGAGGAGCCGAAGGCGAAATTCGAGCGTTGCATCAACCTGGAAGATTGCATTCAGGCAGCTGCGGGCGTAGGCCGAGTGTCGCTCGCGGACGTTAGCCAAGAATGCAAAAACAAACACCATCAATGCAGAAGAAGCCGAGTTCATGTACAGCTGCCACTCGTTGCTGTATCCTTCCCGATGTCCGAGGCCAATCCAGACGAAGACGCCAACCCAGTATAGAGCGACGGTGCCAAGATGACCCAACAGATGAGAGAACCAAGTGATGGTGCGTCCGAATCGCTTCTCTGTGGGTAGCTCTGCACTGAATCCAGGAGCGTCCTGGTGCCGAGCCACGATCGACTGCAGACGAGCTTGCTTCTCTGGATCTTTCTGGTCTGTTTCCAGGCCCAATTTCGCCAGCATCCTGCGGTGGCTGAGAATGCGCGACTGCAGCTCGGCGGCCACCGTCATTTCCTCATCATATGCGTTGAGCTGCTGCCTGACCAAGAAGGAGTCAAACACATAGCTGACAATTGCTTGAATATCGGAGATCAGGACTTGCCAGAGGTCAGAGGTCCCGTACTTGATCCCAAGCAAGGCCCAGGTGAGGAGGCCGGCAAGGATGAAGAAGAAAACGGGCTCCGATCCCGACACCCGAACGACGAAATCCAGCCACCGATCGAGCAATCTGGGTTTGCTTTTCGGTGTGTAGCCAGTGGCGTTCGGCTTGTCGATTGCAAGGCCGTCTTTCTCAATGAACTGAGTAGGAGCCACGCCGTGGATATCGGCCTTGGTTCCGGGCTTGCTCAGGACCTTCATGAGCCGATTCATTTTGTGCATGGGTAATATTTTTTTTTCCTTCTTTTTTTTTGGTTGTATATTGTGAAACAGAATGTAGATAGCGAATGGATGGATCTAAAGACACTGGGCTACACTGTTACACATCAGCGCCTGGTCCCAAGGCATTCGCGAGAATGAGGATATACAAACAGAACGCAATCTTTTCCATCTTCTGAGCGCTATATGGCACTCCACGAAGCAATAGTCCTCAATAACCTTTATTCTATGGTGGGTGACGTTCTTCTAGGAGCTCCGAGCAGACACCGTTCGGTCTGGGGCTATGGCATTCCACTGCAGTGATACAGCGACACAAGATTGTAGCACATGTGTTATTCATCGATGTATGACTCAACCTAAATATCAAATTGGCCGTATGATGAAGTTGAGGTATCAGTAATTGATATGAAGATATGACCAGCGAGTAGGCGAGCAGAGAGAAGTGGAAGGACAGCAGAAAAGACTTATATGCGCCGGACAAAATGTTCTATACAAATATTTCTTATCTTAGCTTCGGAAATGGAGACTTCTGGACAACAATTCCCGTGGATTCAGCCATTCAGGTTCGTCGAAATTGTTGACAGTCCCTCGTAGTCGCCCAAGAGAAAGCTTGGTTTGATCATTTATTCCCTCACAGGCTTGCTAGGCTACTATGATGTGTCACTCCTCTACCAACAATGAACATAATACATACTGCTCTCTTATGGTTTGCGGCAGGCAAATGATTTCGTTCATTTTGATGGCCATCAGGACCAGTATCAGTACCTACAATTTTCTGTTCGTCTTGTTTCCTTCTGAACTTTTGATAACATCACAGTAGCCTTATTTTGATTTCCATCACCTTCTGCTGTCATTCAGGGCCGCTAGATGCTTGACAGAGTGGCTTCCTCTAATTAGAGTTTGCATATCCATTGGCTCCCAAAAATGCCTCTCATGTCTCACGAAACATAGATGCCTAAAATGGGCCTGCAGAAAATTTTTTCTCTAGAGTAGCCTAGTTGCCTGCTATAAAATAGCTATACTCCGATTACTCACGGTCTATCTGGATATTGTCTATGCTGTTAACGTGCAATGTAGAGGGAAGTCATCGTCAGGATTAACCAACAAAGTAGGAAGAAGGGTCGGGGAGAGAGATGCTGTACCTTATTCAACTCCCAACGCCACAATAGAGGCGTCTCTTTTCCAACTGGGAACCTCTTCTAACTAATCAAGTGCCCAAGTGGTTGAGGCTAGCAGTAAAGGCAAGTCGGCGATGGTACTGGGGCTGGTGTTGGTGTTGCACTGGCAGAACTCTTCTAGTCCTATTTGATGCATTGATAGTTATCAGAATGGATATACTTTACAAGGCAAGGTTTGAATTCAGGGGATAGTTCATATATCTACTTTCAATCTTATTTCCTTGATGAGTCCTACATGGGCAGAGCAAAGCAGGGCATCCCCTCTAGAAATCTTGTGGCTTGTGTAACACCCTACTGACCTTAAAATGATCTTTCATGTGTCTAAATATGTCTAAAAGATCCATGACATGCCCGATTAAATGCCGATTATTTGAGATCATAATTGGCTACCTTAATCCGTCACCACTATGGCATTCTCCTTGGCAGCAAGCCTTGAGCTTCATAGTCCTGCCACTAATCAGTATAGAGACTTGGTTTACAGTAGTCCTTCTTACTAGTTCGCGCATATGACATAGGAGACTTTATCCATGGACATAGAACTTGACTTCCGATGTTATTGATGCGCATGATACCTAGCTCTTCCGGATTAAAGGATGAATGAAATATCGTGAAACAAAATCATGGCTTTATGTCTGGACACTCCATTGGTTGGTAATAGATGATGTGTATACAAAGGAGAGTGTTGTAAATCATGACAACATTGAGGACATTTAGTCTTGCTCTTACAACTCAGCTTCCCCATACTTGTGTAATTAGGTGAGCGTAAATCTTATTATGGCCACATTTGCTAGAGCCAATCAAAATAGTACAAGGGAATAAAGCTTCCTAGAAGGTAACAAGAATTTGAACAGTTGCTTGCTTACATGCAGTGGGACGATTCCAGGGACATAGCCTACGGTTCCCGCATTTGGACGGCTCCACCGGGCTGAGTGAAGACACAACATAAATATCCAAGTTGCGAGTGCTCATCCACCTGCCTCAAGTATTGATTTCTGCGTATTCTAAACACAATCGAATCTCACAACATGTCTTCCAACACGGCCCACATTTGCGTTGTCGGTTCGCTGAATATCGACTTTGCGGTATCAACATCCCGGTGTCCCGGGCCAGGGGAGACCTTGACGGCCAATTCCCTCTCCGTGACGGCCGGCGGGAAGGGTGCGAACCAGGCCGTTGCATGCGGTCGAGCGTCACACACCTCCAGTGACGCCTCAAAAGTCACTGTGAGCATGATTGGCGCGGTGGGCGCCGACGACGTTTACTACGCAACGCTGATCCGACCGACGCTAGAGGATTCCGGTGTAGATACAAAGTATGTTGAAGAGAAGACAGACAGCCGCACTGGATCAGCGACAATCATCGTCGAGGATTCAGCGCACGGCGAAAACAGGATCCTGGTGGTGCCGGGGGCCAATCATGCCGGGATGGATGATGTGTCCAAGATCCTCGCCACGATCCAATCCTACCCTCAGGCCCCGGCTTTGATTGTTCTACAAGGGGAGATCCCCAGACACACGACTCTGGACTTGATGAGGCATTTCAACCAGCCAGGGAACCAGACACATATGCTGTTTAATCCCGCCCCGGTCTTCGCAGATGGCGTCCCGGTTGACGCGCTCTCCAACACCTCTGTTCTGGTCATGAACGAGACCGAAGCGGTCCAGATGCAGGCATCCATCTCACCCGAGTCAGCAATCAGCACGCAGACGACAGACGAATTGAAGCCGGAAGACTTGGCGAGTCAGTTCCATGCTCTCGCCAACGTCAGGATTGTCCTCATTACTCTTGGGGCGAAGGGCGTGTTCTTCTCGACTCGCACCGGCAGAAAGGGCTTCGTCGCTGGAGTCCGCGTACAGAAAGTGGTTGACACGACGGCTGCTGGCGACACCTTTGTTGGGTATTTCGCGGCGGCATTTGCCGAATTTATCGCAACATCGGCACCCCTGGAAGAATTCGACAAGACGATTGAGCAGGCTGTCCGACGGGCAAATTGTGCTGCGGCGTTATGTGTGCAGCGGCCGGGTGCGATGCAGAGTATTCCCACGGCGTCAGAAGTCGATGGTCTAGACAGTCGGTAAATAGAACAAAACTTCTGATGTAATCTGCCATCAAGCAATTGATTCTTCGTATCGTGACACGCGCCACTGGGATTGGAGAGACTCGATCTCGTCGTCCAGGTGGATCCCTGTCAACTCTGTAATCCGCTGTAGCTGGTTCAACACCGCTGACTGCTGTAAATGGTGAGTCATGTCTTTGGCTATGAGAAGCAGTCCCGCGATGAGAATCGGGTCCCACTGTTCGACTGTGTCGTTGCTAGTTGCAATACCAGCAATGGATTGAGCATGCCAGATAGAGGAGGACAGACATTTCGGGCCAGTCAGCGTCTTCACAAAGCGTGGCTTGCGAGCCAGGAGGAGAAAAGAGGCGACATGGTAGACAGCATTGGCGACTAGTGCAAGGGGTGTGGTGTAGACCAGGATTGGGAAGGAGGATGCATTCTGTGGGTCGATTTCATCTGCGTGCGCAGCTCGAACATCCAAGACGGGCTGCACTTGCAGAGGACGATTTAGATACCATCTCCGACATTCCGTCCACAGATAGTTCCACTGCGACACGGGATTCAAAGCGGGGACGGTGCCTACTTGGCCCAGACCCTCGAGATATGCCGTTGAACTTCCGAAGATGAAGCTCAAGGTATGCGCGAGAAGGAGGAGGATATGCTGATAGACCTGTTTGGTCGAACTTGGGTCTAGGGCGGATACTAGCGCGGGAATCAGCATCTGTGGAGGCTCGGAGCTTATAATAGACGCAGCCAGATCTAGCCAGTGTTAGC
Organism: Aspergillus fumigatus Af293; assembly: GCF_000002655.1. NCBI lineage: Eukaryota > Fungi > Ascomycota > Eurotiomycetes > Eurotiales > Aspergillaceae > Aspergillus > Aspergillus fumigatus. The sequence continues at coordinate 3,863,014 of NC_007197.1, forward strand.
TTCCGACAATCAAGCTCCGTGAGTTATATCCACACACCGATTCTAAGTGTCACCCACAAAGACGGTTCATTGAGCTCTCCATCAGCAGCCGACAGGCATCCGAGGCCTCCTGGCGCATTGGTATAACCAGTCACCAAGGCCTTCCACTGCGATGGACGCGAAGAAAAGAAGTCATGTAGCATAAAAAACACGTTTCCTACTCGCTGGACAGCAGTACTTTGCAAAGGAAGGCCGTTCTCGGCTTCTTCACGGAACCTAAGGCTCCTGGCGAGGTCGTCGGCTGCATATGTCGGCACCACAAGCGACCTTTGGCCAGCAGCAAGCGCGAGGATTGCCGCGAGAAGTGGTCGAACTCGCCTACCAAGGATCAAGAACTCGAGGCCGAAAGCACGGCCTGGATCGCCAACATCAATCCAAGGGGCTAGTGCATAGCAGTAATGTCGAAGTAACCCTGTCTCCGGATCATGGCCGGAATCCGACAGAGCGGTAAAAGCAACCTGGCGCCGAGCCCGAACAGCAGGAAGAGCGCTGTTCGAGGGAAGATGCGCCGTAGGGCGACTAAGGCCTGGAAGGAGTTCTAGCGACTCTACATGATTTTCGGCTGGAGTTTGCTCGTGCGCTACCGTCCCACTCTCCTGCAATGAAGGAGTTGCGGGGGTCTCATCCACAAACTATCGACTGTCAGTTGCCGGACGCAACAGGCACTTCTTTGGCGATTTCGTCTCACTCTAATCGTGCTGTAGGTTGCTCCTGTCCCATCTGATTGCTGATTGGATGCATGCACAATCGAGACAAACGTGACTTTGCTGGGATATTTACAGGCAAAGCCCTTTGCAGTGCAATTTTGACACTGAGGCTTGGCCTCATCGCCTGAGCCGGCATAAATCAGATTGAGACCACACTTAGTAAGTTGCAGGAGGCTTACATTTCCTTCTGCGTCTGCGACACGTCCAGCAGCCAGTGCGCACACGCTGTTTGCCCGCTGGGGTAGTTCTCTTCGTCGGCATTGTGGTCGTCGGTTCTTCCCCAGATGCTTCCGAGCAGTTGCAGTGACCGGTCGAAAAGGGGGCTTCGAGCCTCCGCACCCCGGAACTAGCAGGCTTGGACCTCCTCGGCTGACCGATGAAAAGCGGCTGGAGGGATGACCGGTTCTCGTTCGGTTCCCTTCCATCTCGGACGGATTGTGGGACTGGAGAGAAAGCGGAATTTTACTAGGGCATAAAGGGCAGCTGGATATTGGCCAATCAGAATGCCGTTTCACTCCGAATTCTGTGCTTCTTTTACGTAATACTTCTGTTCACTTTTTTTGCTTTGTTTCCTGACCACGGATTTATATTATAGATGCATACTTTGTACAGGTCAACGGCTCACTCTCTTTTGCTTACAAGGAAAGAAACTAAGTAGTCGGCTTTGATAACATATGAATGACTCTATAGTTCACATATACTCCGTTAACTGCTCTGGTCGCCATGCGTCTACGTCCTAACTTTGCTGATGCCCATGGGTAAAATCGTAGTATGGTGATAGGTTAAGTATTCAGGATATCAAAGAGAGTAATGTGGTTGTCTATATGTAGGTATACAATAAATGCTACAGATGTACAGAGTATACAGGATAACTAAAGATGAATTTGGTATCTTTTGATTAAATCTTGTGTCGAGACCATCTGGATATATATCTCCGCAACTTCCATGCGGCCAGCAATAACTAATTACAAACAAGCATTAATCTCATTCCTCATACAATAAAGAGCATCATCTAGACAGTCTCCACAAATTTCTCTTCCGGAATCGGCTCTTTGGACATATCGTTGCCTCCCTCTACCCTGGCCAGCAGTGCCGTCAACCCCACATCGCGTTGGGCTTCACGAAGGAGCTGAGCGTCGCGCTCGCCAGTATGACTGTTGAACACCCGGTCCATTTCCTCCAAGGACGCGTTCTTGGTCTCCGGGAGGTAGAATTGGACCCAGAAAATGCCAACCAGAAGGAAGACGGCAAAGAAGATGTAGGTACCCCATTGCCATGACTTCAGCATCGGGGGGACGAAAAAGGCAATGGCAAAGTTGTTGATCCAGTTGCTGGAGGCTCCGATGGAAGCTCCCTTTGCTCGAATCGAGAGAGGGAAGATTTCAGAAATGAGCGTCCAGGACACTGGGCCCCAGGTAGCGCCAAAGCCGGCGATGTAGAGCCAGATCAGTGCTGGAGCATGTTAGCTTGTGTTGCAAGGATCAAGGGCAAAGGGAGGAACTCTTACCAACTGCGGTCCATCCGGCTGCTACATGGGACGGCCAGTCGTGTTGGAACTTGGCAACAATCACGCCGACAATCACCATACTTAGGAACATTACCACTGAGCCGACCAGCAACATGGGCTTCCGACCAACCCGGTCAATGATCAACTATTGACGATTAGTCAAAGGTTTGGGAGGTCGGTACAAAGAATGATGACTTACCATAGCTGGTACGGTGCTCACGAGGAACACAACTCCAGTGACACCAGTCGCCAGGAGAGCAATTGTGCCGCCAGTCAGACCGAGACTGACAAAGACGTTGGACGCATAATAGATGACTACGGGATGTCAGCTCAGAGCAAGGAACACAGAGTTGACCGACATACTGGCATCAATTCCACTCCACTGCTGGAAGAACATCACCAGCCAGGCGGTGCAAACCCGCTTGAAGTTGTCCATGGTGGAGAAGCAGTTGGCATACTGCGCCCATTGGTTCTTCAGGATTCCCTTTTCCGCCGTGTTGGGGAAGGCTCTCTTCTCAAACAAGGCTTCGGCTTTGATCTCGAGATATTCCATCTGGACAAGATCATGTTCGATCGGCAATTTCCTCATCCAGGCGAGCGTGGACTGAGCCTCCTGGTCTCGTCCGACTTTGACCAGCCACCGAGGCGAGAAGGGCATAAACCAGATCCCGCAGGCCAGTGCAAAAGCCGGGATTCCCTGAATGATGGAGGGCAGACGCCATGCCAGATCGGATTGCGTTTCACCAGTGCCACCAATGTAATTACTGCCATAGCCCACCCAGAAGGAAATCATGATCCCCAGGATGGTTGCGAATTGATAGAAGGATACCAGGAGACCGCGCATCTCCGGAGCAGCCAGTTCGGCATTGTACAAGGGGCCAACACCGCTGAAAAGACCGACTCCCAGACCGGTAAAGAATCGTCCAGCGTACAGGAGCGAGGCCATTCCTGCCGAAGCACCGACGTACAGATAACTTCCAAGGATGACCCAGCAGCATGCCGCAAACATGGTGTACTTTCTCGAAAAGATCTCGCCGAAGATGCCCGCAGATAGCGATCCCACAATACCACCCAGCTGAAGAACGGAGGTAAGCCATCCGGTAGCCGCAGAGGAGTGAACGACCGATGGGAAGTTTTCGGTAAACCGCGTCATCACCAACGATTGCCCGAGCACTCCTTGTTGGTATCCATACTCGAATCCACCAAACCTACCCATTGTCAGTGAATGAAAATTCCGCGATATGGCCGCTCGACACTTACGAGGCAAAGAAGGCGATGAACAGAACCTTGGGGTTCTCCCGCAGCGACTGCCACATGGATTTCTTCTCCATTTGGCGATGTTCCGCATAGCCTGCTTGCTGGGAGACAGGGGCCTCCAGATCAGAAGATGAACGACGACTCATGTTGAGGTCTGGTCAATAAGCCCAAAATTCAGAGGGGATTATTGCGTGCAAAGAGTTGAAGTTGCCTTGAACACAGGTGATGATCGACCGGCTGAGGGGAACATGGCTTTATAACCATTTTTCCTTCTCCAATTGATATTAAATTTTGCGAGGATTTCTGCAGAATAAACACAAGGAACAGTTTCGAAACGGCCTGGCCACTTGAAGATCGGCTCACTCCAGGAATTCCCCAGAGAAATCTCTTGCTTTGGCCCAGTTGGGGGACGGGAAATGTGGGGATCCCGCACAAACGTGGTGCCATGGGTTAGACACGTAGGCTATGAATTCCTATTCGGGTTTATTGGAGACCGCCGACAGTAAGCCCTATCCATAAACGGATATGGGAGCCTATCCTCAATGTAAAAGCTTAGCAGACAGCTCCACCCATTCTTGCGTCAAGTCATCTGGTGACTTTGAAGACCCATTGGCCCCACACTATTTGTCAGTAACTTGCAGGATGAGAGGCATCATGCAGTTTCCCGCGCCATTTGGATACAGGATTACCGACGCGGTTCTCCCCGTTCTATTGACAGGTATTTTTTGATCCGAGAGTTAGGAGAATCCGGGGAAGTGAGTCCTGTATAAGAGGACTCGTAGCGAAGCACCTCTATTGATGGAATGCCTGGGACTCGGAAGAGGCAATAATCACACTCAATATTGTAGACTATATAACTACATGACACATGTTCCTCACATCATACCTGGCCTGAGAATGGTGTAGTTTTACGCTGATTCATTGACTACAATTTAGTGTCTATCCGCAGCATCTATTGCATAGAAGAACAGACTCATATAGCTGATAGAATTTCACCCGTCTCGTATCCCCATGCTCGCTCAAGATCCCTCAGTCTCCACAGGGCACCCCATCCGGTGCTGGTTTCAATCTTCTTGAATAATCTGGCGACCTCGAGATGCTCGCTTCGATGGCTCAAGAGCTTCCCTGCGATATAGAGTGGCTGGATCGCGTTGATGAGATTGCCACTGTGCGGGTTCGTCAATGAGATTCCACAAACCCTCCGAGCATGCCATACAGGGGAAGAGTGCGGGGTTGGAGCAGCAAGCGGGATGTTTGCCGGTTTCATCTGCAGCATCATGATGCAAGCTGTGTGATAGAGCTGGTTGCCAGATATTGCCGCCCAGTGCGCAAAGAGGATCTCGGGGAAGATCTGATCGCCGCCAGTCGTCGTGGTCCTGATCGGAAGCATGGCCGGACACCGGTGGTCGTTCCAGAACTGCAGCTCTTCCCAGAGCCGTGTCCATTGTTCGGAGAACGGCCTCGTGTCATTCTGATCCAACTCGCCCAGCTCCAGAAACCGTGATCGCCGGCATGCCAGATTGCACGTCTTGGCGCAGAGATACACTGCCCAGTTCGCATGCCGGTCAGGATTCGAACAGCTGTCTTGGCAAAACAGATTCTTGATCATGATATCTCGCTCTTCTTCGGAATCGGCCGCCTGTGGAGGGACCCATTTGTGGAGTGGAAGAATAGTGCCTTCGGTCCCTTCTGAAATAATCGCCCCGCACAATTCCATCCGCGCGTAGCACCAGAAGACGGCCTGCAGATGCCCACCGGAGAAACCGTTGACATTATATGCGTCGAAGAGAGCCGCGCAGCCCTCGACATGTCGCCTCCAGTCTCTAGGGCTGACTGACATCAACTCCAGACATCCCAGGATACAGACAGTTACGAGGACATTAGGGTCTTTTGCTTGAAGATACGGTGTCAGCAGCCGAATAGACTGTTGGTAGAGCTCCAGACTATCATACGACTTGTCCAGGCAAGCCTTGCGCTCCATCTGCCGAGCCGAAAATGCCAAGATGGCGTAAAACAAAGCAGGGGAGCTCTGAGCGAGGACGGGAATATGCACACCGAAATGGCTTTGTTCATCGAACTTGTCCAGATGAGGAGCGCACTCGATGATCCAGTTTTTCAGATAATGGATCAGTCTGACCTTGGGGATCGAGACTTGTGCGAAGTCCAGACTGTTCCTCAACAGCCCTGACGCAGAGTCCTCGATCGGATCCGATGGTCTCAGTGATTCATGCCTCGTGGGAACATGACTGGCCACCGCTGTGAAAAGTACATCGCGCAGTTCTTCCTGGAGCTGCAGGAATCGCGGGTTTGCTGCGTACTCATCTGAGCTGGAGATCGTCCCTGGCGAGAGGATCGTTTCTTCCTCGAGATGGGGAGTTGCAGTTTCTGCCGGCCTTCTGCCCGGACCAACAAGGTTACTCATTCTTCCTTGTAGAAAGTAGCTGATGAATATCCATTCGTGCGGAGGTCAGTATCTCTCTAGGCAGCCGACCGTGCACGATTTGCATAGGCCTGGCTTCAGGTAAATTCCATTTCATAACCGAGAACCTTGCAACACCCAGACATAAGTTGTTTCTGTCTCTTAGTTCTTTGATCAAGGTTGACTTAGAGTACCAAACTTTCCTCTTCGTGGGAATAGGAGAGGGCTATTGGGAGGAAATCTAAGTTGTCGTCACAAATTTGAGATAGGCGAAGAATGAATATTTGTGGCGTCCAATTTGTGGCTAGGCGTGCTATACTTGTTATGGTAACTTACAAGCCACATTCCACGTGACTAGTACGCGTCTATTTCGCGTAACACGATTTCGGTATTCTCAATGAATCTCCAAGACTTTCCTACCCTACCTGTAAGATTCGCAGCCAATGCATGGCCTACCGCGTGGCTGAGGTTCTGCAACTCATGCATATGCGTTCCTAATGGGTATATTTTTCCATTGCTGAAATTCTCCGGGAATCGGTCTCGTATCACTGGCAGGTGCCTGCGCCACTCCTCAGCATGTACCACAAAGAGGTCGACATCGAAATCGTCCATGTTGATGGCAGATTTGCCCTTATGACGTCCTCGAGTGCCGTGACACAGGCTCCCCACGTACTGGAGAGGTTGTCCATAGTATGAGAATTGCTCCAGCAGAGCGTCGATATCCTCCTTAATGCTCCTGAACCGACGCGCCCAGATCGCCTCGCCTTGCGTCAATATGTTCTCGCGAGCATCTACCTGCCGGAGGTCAACCTTGGCATTTTGGTAGGCCCACGCGGTGATATTCCCATTCAACATGTCCAGCTTCCGAAGGAGCCGGTTTACACCTTCGCGTGCTTGTGCGCGCTGTGGCTCCGGAAGCCCAGCAGCCTCGTTGACCCGATGAGGAAACGCGTCTTTGAATAACAAGGTGTATTCAGTTGTTACAAGAGCCTGGAACTCTTCGATCGGGTGCAGGAGCTCCGCCTTGAACCGCTGTTGAATGTGTGGACTTTGTATGTGACTGAAGTACGCTTTTAGGAATTCGATTCTGTTATATGATGCTCTGAAAACATCTTCCTGAGGCAGGATAGCGGTTTCCGTGGGAAGTACTGTCACATTATCTCCAAGGCTCGTGACCTTGTGCAAGTCATATCGCAGCCAGGGAAGCGATGGTGAGGGTGCCGATCTGCTGAGGATGGCATGGATCAATATCCATGCTACTAGAAGAGAGGAGAGCCCTTTTTCAAACGAGTGAATCATCGATATAGTGAGAAGAAACAATAAATAAGTAGAGACGGGTCTATTTTGAAATCAATATGCCAACCATACTGTAGAAACCGAAACTTCCTTCCGAAAACCGGGGATGCACCCTATTTGAGACGCGAATTTTCGAACTGAATTACTGCTAAAAGACTCTGGAATAACACAATAGTCGTTTAACAGCTGAATATAGCGCGTGACCAATTAGATGGACTCCGTCAACCCCTTGCACTGGAGGTCAGGTGACTGTCTGCATGAGTGTTTATACGCGAGGGTGGCTTCTTCTGTTCAGGCAGAGGATGCCGGGTTATTTAGGCTTTGTGACCTGTCTGATGAATTGATGCCAGCTGAACAGAAATGACAAATACTGGACAAGGACTTGGTTCATCTTTCCCTGCCAGCAGTACGAACCTGGCTAGGACGATGGCAAAGAGATACCCCAGAAAAAGGAAAGATTTGCTTATGGCTTAATGCAAGGTCAGTCTGGGTGTGCCTCATATGCCGGTATATCACTAAACCTGATCGAATCGCCGAGGGATGAAAGCGTTGCTCTATGCTTGATAAAGAGGAAAAGCCTACTACGAGGCCTGCGGCGAATTCAGCCTTAGAATCTTAAATGCGACCAAATCTACATTTACTTAGTAGAAGGACAGTCAACATAGTCAGGCGACCCAGGTTGAAAAGGACCGACTTACTGCCATAGAGAATACCTCATAACTCTAATGACAGGTCTAACTTCTCCAGTATCTTGCCCACTTACTCTTGCCCCTGACGATGTTGACAAACTCACGCGCAATGATGCGGTCAGTCTGCTCAGATGGATGCAAATCATCATACCACAGGTAACTGTCTCGGACTGCATTAGATGTACACGGGCTTCCACAGCGGTAGACTGAACTCGTGACGTTGTACGGTACAGTGCCATTCAAATACTGCGAGGGGTTTTCCCAAATATCAGTCATCTAAGAAAAGATCAGTCGAAGGTGCCACAGCCTAGGGGTGGGGTACTGGAAAATCGCAATCCCACCAAGGCATGCACATCGTAAACAGCAAATCTGCTATGCGGGTATCGATTCGCGACGACGACATCATATGGCGTTTGGTAGTCATATATGGCATTGACCATTGTCACATACTGGCGCATTTTCTCGCTGGACCGAGTGATATTGGAGTCATAAGCCGCTTTATCGGTCCAATACTGCGCGTCCAAGGAGCCGCCATTCTGCGGAAGAGCATACAAGGGAGTCAAGTCTAATGGCGCCATGTTCATAAGCACAAAGGCTCGCGCGCCTATCGCGTACAGTCGATCAAGTTGTGCGTAGACACAATCGGTCATGTACGTCAGAGACATTCCTGCTGGTTGTACTTCGGTGAGAAAGCCTCCGTAGCCGATGTCGTTGGTGCCGATCCAGATGGCGTAGACTGTTTCATCTGGTGGATTGATTAGGGTGGGCTGTCCGGTTATGTCACTGACATAGATGTTATCCTCCAGAAACGTAGGGATTTGATTCTGCTTGATGCCGTTGCGGACAGTGTTTGCGACAACAGCATCGCAGACCGCACCTGACCAAGCGTAGTCGTATATGTTCGCGCCGGTGTATTGGCGTATATAACTGGGCCATACACGACCGCCGGTGCTTCTCTTCGTTGACTGTTGAGAGATTGTGAGCACCCCGATTCAATAAAGCTGTCAGTGACTATACCTCAGCTGGAACTGGCGGTTTGTATGATCGGACTCCATTATCGGTATAGCTATCACCGAATACCACGAGGGAAGTGAACTTCTTCAGTAATGCTCGGGAGGGCTGCGGAAGTGGCGCGCTGAATGCCACACCGAGCGTTAAAGCGAGCTCAAGCAGGGCAAAAGCCAACTTCATTGTCGCTGTTTATTGAATTGGGTAGGATCACAATCCCAGACTTCTCATGTGGTCTAGGACGACCATATATAGGCCAACAACTAGGACCGTCCAGTGTGGTTGGAGGAATTAGAAGCCGCCCCAGTCGCAGCCATACTGTAAACATCCAAGCACAAGGGGTTCATGGTTGGTGGAGTATTAGCCCGCACGTAATATAAAGGCTATGCTAAACTTCAGGTCCATATGGCTGTTGATCATGCATTCTAGCCACTCAACTGAGTTGCGGGGTCATTCTGGAATTGCTGCATGTACCCCTCATTGTCAATTTAACCCTCGGCATCATTACAGCCGAAAGAGCTCCTCTCCAAGTTGATCTTGTTTAGCATTCCACTCTCTCTGTCGGTCGGTCGTGTCTTGCGGATTGGGAAAGGCAGGGTGGAATTGATCCGGACAAGATAACAGTGTGCAGCAACCGTGACAGTGCAATGTTCTGGTAGAGAACTATGACAAGTCCGCTGCACCGGTACCCTTTGGCAACTAGCAGGGGCTTTCTGGTGATGCATCCCTGAAATTCAGACCCAAGTTTAACCTATGCTCAATGATACGGAATTTTCAAGAAGGCTCTAACGGAGATGCTGCTCGCCATTTGCGTAAGGTTGTAGATCTCTCTATCATTAGCACCAAAGATCTGAGGGCATTCTGTGAGTTCAAAGCAGAAGTGCATATGGACAGGAACCGTTGAATTGGTACTTTCATGGTCTGTATTTCCACACAAAATCGGCTGTATTGAGTATCTGCTATCATTAAGGCAAGAAAAAAATATGTACAAGTTGAGGTTGGGCAACGGGTCATTGAGATGAGACGAAGCTGGGGCAGTTTCTATATCACCATCTTATAAGGCGCATAGAGAATGCTCGGAAATTATGTCCTCAGCTCCTGAGTCTCGCCGTATCAGCTTTCTACCACTGTCGGGGGCGCGTATGGATCTATGGTCATCGGCATCATTCAGGGCATCGAATTCAACGCTGTTGTCACATTCCCCACTCACAGACTCTCCATTTCAGAGCGATATAGCTCCGAGCGAAACACTGGAACCTACACCAGAAATCCGTCCTTGATGCGTGGAATCTGGTTATGAAGGGAAGAGAATAATCAGATCCCTACCCCGGTAAGTTACAGGGAGGACGTGCTCAAGGACCTTGGAACAAACTCCCTATGGCCACAGGCGCTGGCGGACCGAAAGACTCCAACGCTGGGGATGATCCGCTGGGCGCTGAGCAATGTCACAGACTTGTTCTTTCGCAGCCTGGAAACATGCCTCATTTGTTTGCCTGCTGAATTCGTGGAGAAACTGCACGCGGTAGCAATGAAGGTGCTGCTTGCTTCCCCGTCTGGACCTGGTGAGGAGAGGCTATTTGTGTCTGACCATGTGGGTGGCACGTTTGACAGTGTCCCATCTTCTCCAATATTCAGACCGAACAGTGAGACGCCAAACTGATACTATCCATTTCCAAGCAGTGTTGACGCATCTAGGTCGCCATTATAACGCCTTCTCCGTTGGAGAGGTCCCACGGCAGTATCTTCCCGCTGACCAGCCGTACATAGAAGTGTGCCTTCTTTTTTCTTTTTCAGCATCCTGCTCTCGGTCAAAGTCGTGCTCGGGTAACCGCTGAGTTATACAGCATGGCAGACCCGACGCCCAATTGAGAAGCAATAACGGCCGAGCAGACAGAAGCATACTGCGCGCTGCTTCGTTCGTCAGATCAAAGTAAGCCTCCTCCATTCTTTGGTGATATTTCCAGTATGCAATCATTTCATGGTGCTTCATGAGAATGTGTGCTAATGCGTGGCAGTGCACGCGCTGAGCTTCCCAAACTGGGCCAAGATTGACTTCTTCGGGTTGGACTTCTTGGCCGCAGCCTTGAAGGGTGTTGGTCCGGTGAGGCAGAAGTACATCCAGAATGTCCAGACACCTTACAGTTCAGTGAGATGTTCTCTATTTTCGGGGGAGATCAGAAGGGCGATCACTGGCTTAGTGGAACAAGGACAATGCAGAATTGGGATATCATTGAGCAAGCGCTCCGAGAGGAGAGTCCTAGGGCTGGGAGTACCTAGCGTCCGCCTTAGAAATGCGTATATTACCATGCCTGTATATGCATCAACCTCCAATCCATTGCAGTCCAGAATTAATCTAAATTAATATCCATTCCGGGCGATCCAGCAACCTCGGGGAAGCTGCTGGGTCCTAGGTCCGGATCTGGGAAGCCTTGTCCATCGGCACTGTGCCCAGAGAAGCTCATCTGCGTGGGAACGGTCTCTGAACTGGTACCGATCGCGATGCTGCTGTGAGGCGGTTCTCCAGTGCCGCAGCTCGGTACCATCGAAGAATCCGAACTCCTCTGCCCTACCTTGTTGCGAATATCCAACACAATCTGGGGTGTCTCCACCGGCATGCCCTGTTGTCGGAGGAATACCTCCCTCGCTCCCCAAGTTTGGAGAACCGCCCTTGCAAAGACGGTGAAGATACCCTGCCCGCTGGGCTTTGGATGCATGACTCGCGCTTCGTAATTCTTGCTCATGGCCTGCCAGGCCTTCTCCACGTGGCTTTCTGTGGGTCTCTTCTTTAGGTCGTTCAGGACGTGGATGTATGCCAGGGCGGGGACATGGAAATCTACGAGCCATCGGTACCGACTGGTCAGAGGAAAGACTCTCAGTTCGTATCGCACTCCAACATCTGTAGAGCGTAGAACAGGGCAGCGTTGCGCTGAGCGTCTGTCTGCTGCATTGCTGGCGACGTCAGGTGCCGCGCATAGTGCTCCAGCAGGCGGTTTCTGGCCAGGTAGCCGCGCGTCGTCCAGATTGCCATATAACGGAGCGGGTCGGTGGGGTCGCAAAAAGCGAGGTATTTTTCCTCGATTGTCTTCTGGATAGTCAACATCTCATCGTCTGCAGGAATGAACATGCGGCCAGGATTCTTTGCCTTAGCCACCGCCGCCAGTACCGGGTTGACAAAGTTAATGTGGAAGGTGGTATGGCGAATCCGGTCGGCGAGCTCGCTACAAACAACTGCGAACAGCGCCTCAGTCGGCTTCTCGTTGTTGGGGGCCCAGGAATTGGTGTCGGGTCGAATCTCAACGTCGTTGACGTTTAACGGAATCTGGCAGTCCCAAGTGGGTGTCAACGTGGTGACCTTGTAGTCGGACATCTCGCACATGCGATGATCAAAAATCACCAATGACCACCAGAGTCTTCGGCGCATCTCAGCCTCTACGGCAGTGTATGGAGTGTACGTCGACTCATTGTGAAGCCCCATCCGTTGTGCAATTCGGAGGGCCGCGGCCAGCATAGAGGAGAGCGAGCGAGGGTCTGTCTGCGGCGAAACGGAGACCTAAAACCATTACTACAGGTGCTATTGCCTATTACTCAGCTCATCAGGACACGGACGGACTGCATACCAAATAGAGGTACACTGCGGTCAAGCCATCGACATTGGTAAACTGCCAGGGCCGACACTTGATCAGCAATTGTCGACACCCCAACCGGTAGCGCGCAAGCAGGTCTTCCTTGGACGATCTGAGCAGCCGATGACATTCGTTATCAGTCAGACTCATGACCGCGATGCAGTATATGCTAAACATGAGTGCCTCCAAGGTAGGATGAATATTTCCAAGGTCACAGACCGCATCGACAATCCGTGGCTGGAGCGTCGGCGTATGGGTGACTTTTAGCAGGGGATTGACATTCTCCAGATATATCTGCCAGAGCCTAAAGATCTGGACTTGTTCGGGATGCAAGACGAGGACATTCACATTAACCTGTGGCTGACCAAACAGAAAATTATCATCGGTCTGGTCGTTTGCTTCCGGCTGTTCGACGTGATGGTCCCAGGTGTTTTTTTTTTGTCGGCCTGCGCATCTGGACTATCACCGTCGTCTTCTTCGGGTTCAAGTGTCTTCCCTATGGTTAACGGCTGCCGTAACGACAATGGCTAGGAAGCAAACATACTACTCGGCTAATGGCCTGCCAGAGGTCGCTACAAAAGAACTCGTTAGTTACCTCCTGTAGTAAAGTTGGGCTAATCAGGTGTCAAACACTGCCTGCGACTGGACAGGGGTCTGTGCCCTCGCCGGTTCTGACCGTCCACACGCCCGAGAGACAGCCGCGCCGACAGGGTCCGGCTTGGCCTGGGGATGCAGAGGTTCGAAATCAATGTTATGTTGGCGAAGAAGGCCTTCGTAATGGCGCAGACGGTCTAATAAAACTTTCTCTTGAAATCGACGACGTCGCGGAGTGAGCGTTGCAGTAACACACTGCGTTTCAGATGCGACACAATTCCCACAGGGGATTTGTGATCGCACCTGACTTTTCGCTGCTGGCATCTCACACAAGCCCGGGGGCGGGGCGACCTTGCCGAATGATCTGTCGACATTTTGAATGCGTTGCGATGCGATGGAGCGAGGATGATGAACGGAGATGGAACCCAGGGGGGGGTTCTGGAGACTGGAGGTTACTTCGGCCTTTTGAATGGACCGCGGCTGAGTATTTGGAGTATTCTATCTCCCGAACTATCCTCCATGGCATCTTGCATGGACGGAGTCAGTGAATATTAAATAACACATTTGATATGATCATATGTTATTATGCTGAACGAACATTCCAGACTTCCAGACTATGTGTCTCCTTAGGTCCACGAATGACCGGAAAAGGGGTCGCTTGCCACCTCCCGCACTTGTTGTTCGACGTCCGATAATATATTACTTATATTGCCTCAGCCTCCATTTGCCTCTCATGCACTGCACCGGAGGGTTAGTCCAGCAAAAGTCAATCAGTATGCCTCCAGAAACTCAAAACTCGGCTCAAGTTGCCGAAACCTCACCAGATGTACCGACTCAGCGTAAAGTCCCGAACCCGAAAAATCTGCAACACTGGCTACGACACCAACAACGACGACAATAGTCGTCATGATCATCTCGGTGCTCCTGAGTATGTTTCGCGTCGCTTTGGACAGAACCATCCTTGCCACGGTATGAACTTGCACAAGGATCAGACCATCGTTACAGCCGTCTGCTAACTACTTCGAAACCATCCCCCGAATTACAGACGAATTCCATTCGATCAGAAGCGTTGGCTGATACGGGAGCGCATATATGTTGACCTGCTGTGCGCTGCAGTTGATTAATGGAAAGATATATACACTCTTCTCGGTCAAATGGACCCTCCTAAGGAGTATCCTGGTCTTCGAAGCGTCCTCCGCCCTAAGTGGTGCGGGCCACAACTCGACTACTCTGATCGTTGGACACATCTGAGGTGTGGGTGCGGCTGATTTTATTCTAGGGAGTGTCTACGCTGCTCGGGATATTGAGTTGAGTATACTCAGAAGTAGTGTTTGTTGGCGGCAGGTGGTGGGTGAAAGGTGCCATCAGCTGGGGGAATGATTGCAATTGACCCCAAGGTTCAAATGGCGCTGTGGACTAGTTTAAGGCCAGGGTTTCAACGGCCTAGCTGTTCCTATAGGAATATAACTATTCTCCTACTAATCATGCATCGTATGGGCAAGACTAGATCTTTACATTCTGGTATTTCCTCACTCCCTTGAGATCCCAGTTCTCTAAATACCTAATAACTTCTTACCTTTTTGGTGGGGTTGCATGATCGAACAGCTAATGTCGAACCGAATCCTCGCTAATCCATAGTGGTGAGGTGTAGTCTCTAGATTGAAGCGCACTGGGAAAATCAGGTGTAGCTCTAGGGAATTAGAGATACATGCTAGACCACTAGCAACCTTCTGATGAGTACTCACTCGTCTAAATTAAGGAAATTCAGATAACTCTAGGATCAGAACTAGTCAGCATTTAAACAACCTCTAATTTATCACTAGCTTCTACTGGGTTCGCACCATCGTCTACAATAACCAGATACTTGGCACCGTAGAGCTCTGTAGCTTAGATGAAGCTCAAGCCTACGGCTGTAAGTACTCCTTTCGATTGATGAACTTGCCAGGCAGGCTCAGGAAGAATTTGCTGTCGTTCATCATGCTAGTGTTACATCCAGTCTGAGTTTAGGCGAGTTAGAAGAGCTGGCATCAGCACACTGCGATCGGAAATCAGAGATCAGAACCAATCAGATATAGTCTGATTTGGTGTCCGCTTGGACATATAATCATTGATAAAGGTTAGAATATGTCAAAATCACCATTCATACCAACCTCTAATAGAAATGATCATTTCTATCAGCTGCTAAATGACTAAGTCGAACCACGCTCTCACAAGTTGAGGTGGCCTTCTTACTGGCCTAAAATAAGGAATAGAAAACAGCTAGCGAGTGAGCAGTAAGATTTTAGCTCTCAATCAATATGGCTGACTAGTTCCCTAGTGCCTGTATATTTGTCTCATAATTCGGCATTCCGCACTTGTCTCAACCAGCGGGCAACGAATTGGGTCAGTATTGCATGAGAGGCGGAATCACGCCCGCAGATGTCGTCTCAATTCAGACTCCGCACAGGCTTAGCGGCCGTATTCTTATTGATTGATGACTCATTATTATTTAGGCCCCCAGAGAGCTGAGCGCGAGAGCTCACCGATGAGAAATGTCTCCATATATATATCTCCGCTTGCTCTGTTGAATGTCGTTTGAGATATCGCGCCTCCACTCCTTGCCCAACAGCGTTCAACCGGCTCCTCCAGACGGTTACCATGGATCCCTTCCCACCGGAACCCTACCGATCCGCACGTCTCCTTTATCGTGCGCCAGAGGATAACCCAGCAGATGATGCATTCTTCCACGCTCTCTACGCCGACCCCGTGGTCGGGTCTATGGCAACTACTGCCCTCTTACGCCCGCTCAGCACAAAGGAGCGGAAGGAATTGCGAGCAAAGCTTTCTGATGTATTCATGTCAGTCATGATATGTATTATCCCGGACGAGGGCTCTGATAAGGAGCCTGAGACAATTGGTGTGGTCTCATTAAAAAAGGAAGCCTCTGACTTCGCTCATAATCGCACGTACGAGTTAGGGATCAGTATTGCGCGCCAGAACCAAGACAAGGGATATGGGTCTGAGGCAATCTCATGGATGTTAGACTGGGCTTTTCTGACGGCGGGTCTACACCGCGTTGAGCTGGTGGTCGCTGAGTGGAACGAGAGGGCACAAAAGGTGTACCGAAGGCTTGGGTTTGCATCCGAGGGACGGAAGAGGCAGTGTCTCTGGAAAGCTGGAAGGTGGTGGGATTTACTATTTATGGGCATTTTGGCGCATGAGTGGGAGGCGAAGAAGGCTGCTGGCTCTTGATATGCTGTTTGCTGAATCGGATATTGGAGATATCTGATAGATGAGATGGTGAGAGCCTTGACAGAATTTTTGCGTAATCCACGATCATAACAGTCATATAATACAAACGGATCGTGCTAGACGACCAGATCAACAGTTCCGAGGGGAAGATGCCGTTCCATGGTGAACATCGCAGTCGAGTTCATCCAGGAATCAAGGCTGCAGCCCTGAAGATCAAGGGAGGAGCGTCGTAATCGTGGTTGTAGGCATCAGCGGCCACGGCAAGATCACTGAAATTAACATCTTCAT
The DNA here is from genome assembly GCF_000002655.1 of Aspergillus fumigatus Af293. Taxonomy (NCBI): domain Eukaryota; kingdom Fungi; phylum Ascomycota; class Eurotiomycetes; order Eurotiales; family Aspergillaceae; genus Aspergillus; species Aspergillus fumigatus. Next base: position 3,879,672 of record NC_007197.1, read on the forward strand.
CTCGTATTTACTCGGTGGCGAGGTTGACGACCCTGCGCGCACCCTAACAATCAACAACCGCAGAGCCAACCAGGCCAGTTCAGCGACACAGAGTGTTACCTGCTTCCGCATCCGACCCCTATCTCGTTCTTCGAGGAAATATGCTGCTCATCGTTGACACGCCCGGCTACGGCTACTCTTGGGGCATCGAGTGCGACGCATTTATCTGTTCGTCAAGATCGTCAGCCATGTCAACACAAATACCTTCATTTGCCACGCAAATGAGACGCGCACCACGCTCTGTATCCCTGTCTCAACTTCTGTCCTCTCCCTCTTTATCAAGGTCGTCCACAGCTGTTTGCGCACTGTCTATACATTCACTGACGCTGGGTCTAACTTGCCCATGGCTCCCTAAATAAGCTTAGGTGGCTAATTAGAACTGTAAAATCGCAGTGAACAACAGTCCATCCACCATCAACCTAGATAGTACTTAGAACAATGTCATGGCCTGAGAGAGTGAGATCTAGTCCAATAGGAGCCAGTTCTAAGTTATAAAGATGCTCCTGCACTTACTAGCTATGTTTAGAGAGAATAGTATCTCAGTGACCTAGAACTAGATCACACTCACCAATCTCACAAACTTCATATATCCACTGATGTGCACTGCATAAGAACTTGGTACACCCTCAGCGCAACTAATACAGTTAGCCACCCCTGACCCAACCTGCCTGGGTTTTGAGGCGGGTTTTCTATATTATAGGTTGACTCAAAGCCAACCCATGACTAGTCTAAGAATAACCACTCTAGTAGAATAAAACCAATTCTCTGTCTATTGACTAGTTAGTGTCTACTTAGAGAGGCTTCACCAGCCAAGGCAGTAGAAGTGCTTGTTACCAGACTTCTACTATGACTAACTAGTGAATATGTCTATCAAAATTAGATATCCCGGCTGCTTAAGTACCTATGAATTCGCTGCCCTTATCGGCATACACAATGCCTCCTGTTGTGTGCATGGTTCTGTGAGGTATTTGGGCAATAATGGTGCTGTCTGCAACATTAAGGAAGGTTTTAACTCTTGTCTAAGAAAGCGCGGCCACAGAATAGAAGGGATTACAAAGCACTAAGCATGGTTGAAAATAACCCTACACCAGTACTGGTTATACTATGACAATAATTGATATTCATTCTCATGGTTTCTGCAGGATGTGAGATACAGGGTGTATAATACCACAGCTAGCCTATGCTATTTCCTCCTCTAGACCACAGTCCCATGGATGTAGTTTGCTACTTCAACATCTTGTTAAGGATACCACAGTCAAATCACACTCTCTCATTCAATGTAGAATCATCTTGATTCCCCATCTGCTGCGAGTCAGAACTATATCTACTCACTCACAATAAAAACTCCTTCCAAGTGCCATCTTCATGCGCGTGAATTGACAAGTACCTTGTTCCCTTTTGGTTATGATATCCAACAGCCACAATGTCTTTTGTATCGCTTTTATCTCTGCTCAAGGGATGAGGCTTATACCCCTTCGCAATTCAGTTTCAACACTCCAGTTGAAAAAGCGTACTTTTCAGAGTTCGGCGAGTGGGAAGGGGGTTTGGGTATGAGGAGGGGCAGCCAATGGAATGAACACGTACTGGATTTTTGCTTCACACGACCGCCGGATACTACAAATAATAATGTAAATACAATGCGCTCACAAAGCGAGGTGGAAGAAAGGAAAGATAGATATGCTCATTGATTCTTACTTTTTTTTTTCAATAGCCTTACCCGCTACCTCGACTATGTTGCTATGTCCGGTCCCGGCTTGCTTAGCCAATGTCTCCAGGGAAATCCCCTTGTATGTAACTCCCAAAGCTCTAGTAGCATTGACATGGCGCAGGGGAGGATCAATTGCAGAGTATCGAGAAAATATAATCTTAACCGGGAACTAATAGGATCCGAATCAAGAGCCTTGATACCACATTCGAAAAAAGGTGAATGGGAAGGTGGGTTATATATACAGTTCTCAATCTACTGTACGCAACATTCCAAGAAAATCACAATACAGCGAGAACTGATAAGTAGGACTCTTCTGGGCTATGTGCAAGGCGTGGTTCACAACTTTCTAGTTAGCACTATATTCAACCTTTTAAGTGCAGTTGGGTCCAAAGTTATCCAATAAGTTCCAATAGAGGGATTTTAGATTAGAAACCCTCAATAATCTTTGAGTTGGATTAATATTAATCCAGCTCTTAGAGGATTCTCTGCCAATTATCTTCAAGCTGAGTTGCTAGGTTCCTGGTAACATCATTGCCCTTGTTCTTTAAAACAGGGGAATCTCAATTTACAGCTTCCGCCTCCTAGCTATAGCGATGTTCCGTTTGAATCTTCGAAGATCCAAGTCATGGTTCAAGCATTCGGCTGAAGGATGCTTTATATCTTGCTTGCGTTATCCTCAAGCAAGAACAATGGTTTTCTCTCAAGGGGCTCCTCCACAACAGTCTCCTTCGTGAAACATGAAAATGGATCCCTTGCAAAGCATTGAAGAAGAGGAACTTCCTCTATATAAGCCAGAGAATTACTATCCTGTTGATATAGGCGAAGTGTTTGTCTCCAGATACCAGGTAGTTTCGAAGCTCGGATATGGCACTTCTTCCACGGTCTGGCTTTGGAGAGATCTCAAGTATGTGTTCAAAGGACCTTGGATGCAGATAAATGATATTTTACAGAGAAAAATGCTACAAGACGCTCAAAATATGTGTTAGGGGGCAAAGACCTGACCAGGAAGTTGCGATCTCGGAACATTTGAAGCAATCCAGCGACATTCAGAGGAAAAGATTAGTCCGCCTCATCCTTGAATCCTTTGAGATTGTTGGTCCGTATGGGAAACATGTCTGCCTGGTTTACCAGCCACTTGGCATGAGCTTTTCTGAGTTCCAAGATTTTCTCCCTGACAACATGTTTCCGAAGGACCTCATTCAAAGGAGTACTCAGCTCACTTTGATAGCATTGGCCTTCCTATATGAGAATAATGTTATTCATACTGGCAAGTATATAGCACAAGGCGCAAATGTTCATGCTAAAAGAAAGGTAGATATTTCACCGAACAACATACTCCAAGGGATAGAGGATACCTCTATCTTGTCTGACAATTACTCCTTAATATATATTCTTGTATGCATGGCAGTCACTGCATGGTCTCTCGTCTATAAGATGTCCTTTTTAAATGTTCTCGCGGCTGAAAAGTAGTCCTTCAGAGCAAATCCGGCGCTGAAATTTCACATTCAGGCTTCTGCATGGAAGGGTAGTAAGTCCATTTCCGGGACACCATCCTGTCACCAGTCATATGATAAAAAAGGCTGGGGCCCCACCGGTCATTCTCCCAAGGGTCGCATGCGTGGGCGCCCGATCAGGTTTGGTCTTGTTTCTCCCTATATTCCATAATTACGTCAGCCTCGAATGGCACGGTCGTCTTCCTTTGTTCTCATGGTTACCAGAATCGTCCATTCTTCAGAAAAAATCTCCATCGCGCCCACCTGTTGTTGGAACAAGACGGAAGGGGATTGGGAGCGACAGGATACGTGGTGAACTGAACATTAACAACTGAACATTAACAATATTAATCGACACTGGAACGAGCCGCGTCCCCTAATATCCACATACTGGGATTTGTCCGTCAAACATATGATCTGTATTCTTCTTAGCTCTAACGAGGTTCAGAACAGTGTTTTAGTGATCCCTCCAACCATGTCAGATGAGATAGAAAAATACAAACTTGGGTCCGTCCCGCGGGAATCACTCTTAGAAGTTGTTTCTGAGAAGGTTTGCGCATCATCTCTTTTGACTAACAATGGAATTCAGATATACTAAATTTCTTTGATCATTGATAGATAAATGACGATAGGTGCGAGAGTATAGAGTGGATTACACCACCAAAAGCCTCTTGAATGAAGCCACCATCAACAGTTGTTGCTGTTATTGTCGATGTCACAAATAAACAAGGTGCTATCCATATTACGAACGACGACGGAACGTACATCGACATGGTTGGGACCGAGTTTGCTGGTTATTTTGTTGTCGTGCCGTGGAGATATGACTGGCGTTTGAGAGGCTCTGGGTCGATTGAGGTCGGATATGTTCTGCGCAAAGAGCGAACATAGGATATCATCCGACAATTTTCTCGCGATTCATTATCAAAGAGTCCGTCAGCTCATTCGATAACGGGTTGGTGACGAAGAATGATTGGTATCTGTTGTAGGGGTCGGTCAACTGTATGATGCCGGTGATCTGACCCGGCATTGCAACTATTTTCTTGATAGCCTCCATGGGAAGCTCAGAGACATCGCCAGCAACGGATGACAGCGGCATGTCTTTGGAATTGTCAGCCCAAGACTCCGTGGTGCAGTGTTCAGCTACCGTACCTTTGTAGAGTCACATCCCTCAGTATATCGCCTTAGTTCAAGGATAGCTGCTATACCAATAGATCGGATGTTAATCAAACAATGCCAGATCTTAGCCTTGCCCCAGAGCGGGTCGAGCCCCGTAGTGGGAGGTCTCGGGCCGAAGCGTCCCGAGCCCCCAACTGAGATGTGTGGGGAGCTCAACTGTATCTACGCTAGTTGTGGATTGGGTTTGGGTCAACCCACACAGGTTCCAACCCAACCTAATGGGTTTTTAATATAGATAAAGTGGGTACCCATAACCCAACCCACAACCAGGCTACTAACTATTTATAATTCCTAGATAAAAACTCTGTAAAATCTTTCTAATTAGGTAAGTTAAATCCCTATGAGAAGTAAGTGCCTGATTAGCCCAGCCAGAATTTACCTAGGTGAGGATTTCCGAATAATCGCCGGGTTCGATAGTGGCCAGATATGACTGACAAGTTCTCATTCTTGGACCAAGGCGCGATGGCCGGCGTACTCTCAGACAGCAAGTATAATAAACATAACAGAAGACGTTCGGTGATGAAGAGACTCAAAAACATATCAATGAACGTTTAAAAAAGAACAGACCACATAAGAAACCACTTGCCGCCGGCCTCTAGGCATAAGGTTATCATACAACAGGCCACGATGTGGAAAGAAAAAAAATTGGCAATTGCTGGCCGGGTCCGAATGTATGACATTCATGCGTTGACTCATATCAAAATGGAGTTGGTTGGCTAACAAAATTCCATTGTAACCAATCAACAGTTGAGGTCGTTGATAGGGCGTCATCGCCAGGACGAGCTGAAGGACACCAGCCACCAGCTGATGGTGGTCTATGAAAAAAAGTCATGGTCACACTGGATGCTTGCGCATCAGTCGATTTTCTGCTGCGTCCAAGTCTCTTCAACTGTTTAGTGCTCGAACCGCCTTGTAAAACATATGGGCAGCATACCAATCTACAGATATGCCAACCATTACTGCACCCGGTCGGTTACCATAGTAACATCAACACTCTCCTGGGTGGTGCATCAGAAAGATTCATCTCACTCAACTCTCCCTTCGCCTTACATTTCCAGCTGGTCTCTTCTAGCTTTTCTACATTTCCCGAAGAAGCGCCCACAACACCTCGAGCCTTGTTATCATCGGCTACCATCTATCATCCTCAGTCCTAATATCAGTACACGACGAAGATTTCACTATGGCCCCTATGGCGCTCGAGGCTCGCTTCAGGCATTTGGCCATTACTGATTTGAGCGATGTGCGACATAGTGATAAGGCACACCAAAGTGCGAAAGTGTGTACATGTCAAATGCCCCTACGGCCAGCATTAGCGCCATAGTAACCGAGAAAAACCAGGGTGCAACCTCCCGTCAACGTCTATCGAACGAAACCCAGCCACCCAAGATGTCCGAGTCTGCTCATCGTGAGTACACCCCAAAGCCTTTGCCAACGACTCCAGCTAGAGACACACGGTCTCCCTTACGAACCCACCACCCTCTCTCTATTACAGTGTTGCAAGAACCGGATTCGACCGCTAACGAACAGAAGCAGCTTTCTGCTCCTGTTGTTAAAGCACAGCATGCAATCCAAAGCCTAGTTAGCTCACAGCCGGCCCAACTAAAGAACAGACAATGCGCATTACAACCGCGGCAACCTCTCACCGTTCTATCACAAGCGTCGAACGCTGCGGTTAAAGGGGAACAGCACACCGGGAAGCTTATCAAACAACCCGCGCCAAGGATATTCCACTTGGGCATGTTTGAAGTCAGGAAGGCGTTGGGTAAGGGAAAGTTTGGACGAGTATATCTTGCTCATAAGCAAAGCACTGGCTTTGTGTGCGCATTGAAGGTTCTCCACAAAAGTAAAATTCAGCAAGGCAGGGTTGAAAAGCAGGTAGCTCACAAGATCGAAATTCAGAGCAACTTACGGCATCCGAATGTCCTTCGGCTTTTCAGTCACTTTGACGACAGCAAACGAATAATCTTAATACTGGAGTATGCCGGCAAAGGGGAATTATATAAACATTTGCAGAGAGAGGACCGTTTCCCAGAGTGGAAATCTGCGCAGTACATTGCACAAATGGCGAATGCTCTGTTATATCTGCATCGCAAGCATGTCATTCACCGGGATATTAAGCCTGAAAATATCCTCGTTGGGATCCACGGGGAGCTAAAGATGTCAGACTTTGGCTGGAGTGTCCACGCGCCCAGTGGTCGCAGGCATACACAATGCGGGACATTGGACTACCTGCCCCCGGAGATGGTTGACCCGCGGAAGTGTGACAAACCTTATGATCAGAAGGTGGACATATGGTCCCTAGGTGTCCTGCTGTATGAGTTCCTGGTCGGGAGAGCACCATTCGAGGATACGCCCGTCATGACGCAAAGGAGGATAGCAAAGGGTGACATGACGGTTCCTTCATTTGTCAGCCCTGAGGCAAAGGATCTTATCAAAAAGGTAAGTCACCGACTTCTCTTTAATAACCAAAACGACTGCTAAGAATATTTGGGCTTCTTGTCACCGATCCAGACCAGAGAATTTCCTTGCAGGAAGTCATGCATCACCCCTAGATTGTCAAGCACTGCTCCAAAGAAGGGATAGGCAAGACAAACGATGAGCGGGTGTGATGGTGACGCAGGAAGTTATCGGCATATTCTGATTCTGTGTAAGGAATAATTTTCAGTGTAATAGATAGTACTATAATACATCTTCTCAACTGCAACGCAGAGAAGGATGAAGCCTATGGAGACCTTGTGTCCCTTAGCTCGAGGTAGTGATGCTTTTGATGAGGGTAATCCTCTAACATGATCATATATAATCAAGTTGTGACAAGCATCAACTAAAGCCAGACTTCGAACTAAAAGGCCGGCACAACCCCTGATAACTGAGTGAGGAATGACTAATTACCAGGCAGGCACTTAAACGACAATGAAAGAGAAGTATCTATGCGGTGGCATTGTCGTGTTCTTCACCTTAGCAAACAGACTGTAGTTAGGTTCACCGACAGCGGCTTTTTTCGCGCTGAAACTTCCCCCCCCCCCGAAGTGTTTCACCCCGACCAGGTCCAACTAACAGCCAGCCAACAACTCCTACAATCCGTTGATGCAACAGCTTAATCTGCCGACACCATCTTCTCCAAGTTCTACTACGAAACCCCATCCCTATTCTTCAAAAAATTACCTAGTATTTGTGCATTTATTGTTGTTCCTAAACCCCGCAGTCTGATTTTCAAGAGGGTCAGCGCGAAACATCACCATTGAAATGCTGGACAAGCTTCCGGTCGAAATCTTGGATATGATATTCGGCCAAGTAAGCCATGATACCTCGAGACTGTGCCTCACATGCTTACCACTGAAGGTTAAAAACCATAGGGACTTGAAACATCTGACTGAAGTTTGCTCTCGTCTCCACAGTTGCGCAATCCCTCGTCTCTATCAGTCGGTTGTTCTATCTACGACGGAGATATCGCTAGGGGAGCTAGCTACTACAGTGGAGGCAATACCAAGGAAATACAGCATCTATACGCAAGAGCTGGGCTTAAGCATTCCAATCCACAAGCGAGTAGTTTCGCTCTGTGTACATCTCAACGGCGATGACCGAGACATTAGTGAGGTTCCTACAGAGGAGGATGATATATTCTACGAGTGGACGGACCATGAAGATACAAACGACGAGCATCCTGGTGAGGAGTCGCCCGAGGTGAGTAAAGGGTTAATGCTTTCCCATGTCCAACCTGTACTCTTATCAAGCAACCTGCACAGAGCGGCGATGCGGACCCTTTTCTCAGATTGGTGGAGTCTCTTGATTCACTGCTATTACATGACGACCAGCTACGAAGTTTCAGGTTAGAGCTGTGTTTCTTTTCTTTGACCAACCGCTTACCCGACCTTAGGTGGGAACTTGGCACGTGTATCCCCAAAGACCTACTTTCTGGCGATGAGCTTTCTTTCCTCAGAAACCAGAAAAAACTGGAATCAATTCCCTCATCACTGATGGCGAGTGCGGTTCAAGCATGAACACGCAGTATCGTGTTGACCTTGTTCAGTTCAAAGATCTGAAAGCGCTAGCGTGGAGAGGGCTGAACCGGTATAGCGATTTTGAGTCTATCAAGGACTGTTTCAGTACCCTTGGCCATCAGCTATCTTCACTCACGCTTGACCTTGTGAACTGGGACCGTGCGATGAAGATCTGGGCTGATGGGTTCCGCCGACAGAGCACCCAGGACATACCTGACAATTTCTTCGCCCAGAATGTGCTGAACATCTCACCCAGAGATAATGGCGTTCATTTCCAGTCACTTAAATACCTTCATTTGTCGGGCGTCTCACTTTGCCATGTAGAAGCCCAAATGCTGCATTCCTTCAATATAGAAAGCATCAAGTCTTTAGAACTGAGGAACTGTCCGGGGTCGCTTGACTTATTACAACAGGCACTCACCCCCAGGAAAACATTGAAGTTAAGGGAGCTTGAACTTTCCCTAGACATCAACAGTCTCCAAAGGCCTGCACATGTGCGCTCAACGCAGATCATTTGCGAATTCATTCAGCATGTAAACCACTTAGAGGTGCTCCACCTCATGCTCCCAGAGCCCTTCGACTGGGATTCTCTTGCATTCACGATCTCCACTTGCACTTGCTTGAAGTCATTGGTCATGCATCATCTCATCGACAGAGGCGGCCAAAATCTGATCGACGGAGGCATACCTTGGCCTAGCTACTTAGGAGATGTACTGCAAGCAAAGGAACTGACTTGCTTTGGATCATCCACACCACCTGATGAATTAGTACGTGCTAGTGCATCTTGTACTGCAGCAGCTAACCAGAGGGACAAGGCCACCCAGTTGCGCAAAGCGCAGCGCAGACCATCATGCAGACTCTTACATATCCGGGCGAGCGGGGTGGTTTTGGAAAGACTGGCAAATCAGTCCAACTGGTCGTCCGCACCCGTTTATAATTTTAAATATGGTGATGGTAAGCTCAGTTCATCTCGTGGAAGACTGATTGTTACAGCGCCAAAGAATCTAACTAGCCAGACCCGCCGTATGGATCCGGCGATATTCTCAGATTTGCAGAGTGGGCATTTAGCGTTGACGGCCTTCCCAACCTTGAGATTCTTGCTTGGGGAGATTTTTCATATGGTGGCCGCTATTCAAAATTCAACGTCATTCTTGGCAAAGTTGGTGGTGATGGTGGTTATCGAGGTTTAGCACTCTCCAATGTAGCGCATTTGGATATTTTGGAGAATAATATGGGCATGCTAGCGGCCTGTCCTTTGGACGATATCATAAAATAAGCGCATTGCCAGGGTTGTTCTCACGAGATGATCGGATAGCAATGTTCCATTGCTGTACACTTTCCCTTGGTTATAGGTACTACAGTGTGCCTTTGGAGTATTTTGACCCCCCAGGGCTCATAAGCAGCTTATTTTTGTCTCCGGACGTCAGGCGCTAATGATTTTCCTTCAAGTTTCCATCGTTGAGTAGGGAATTGGTCAGACTTGCTCCACGTGCAGGCGGCTGCTCTCCCGCAACACTTTCAGACTAGGTGATTTCATTAAGCTGCAGAATCAGTAAGACAGCAGGGTACCTGTTGAATTTATGCAAGCCTGATTCAATACAAAGTATATTCAAATCACTGCCTAAAGCACCGCCTTCCCAATGTGAAGTGATGGGGTGCTAATAGCTCATACTCTAGGCAGGTAATAGAATGTGACGAAATACGCGCCAGCGAAGAAGAAACCCCATACACTGCTAACAGAATTGTTCTTTCGCACATAATGCGTGGTGTGAGCATGGCGCATTCACCTTGCAAAGTTTCTGCAATTATAAGTACAGTAGCTACAGCAACAGAGCTGACGAGTAAACTGCTAATGATGCTAGAATCCCACACATAGGTTATACCACTATATTAAAAAGCTAGAAGTAAGCAGATCAGTGCACCCATTGTAAGCACCGTCGCTATTAGGTCAATGTGTAGAAGCTTCTCCTTCAGCAGCTTTAGGGGTGTTAAAAGTGAGCAAGATGACAAATGCAGCCAGACCATAATTGGAAGGCTGATATAGAAACAATTCACCTCTGACCTAATTAATTGAACTTTTTGTTTTTGCTGTAGGATTCTGGTGAGTATATAGTTAGATTCCTACTGTAGACTACTGACTCAGTGTTATAGGTTCAGATCGAAACTTATTTCACAAGAAATCACATTTCCACAGTCTATCATATCTTCCTTAGGTGTCTTTTTCTCTGGTTAGGACATTGCAGTCATCTTCAACTTTGCAAGCAATTAGTACATCATCTCTGTTTCAACCAGCACCTTTAACATGATAATTCTAAGTTTCAACCAAGGCAAATTCTGCTGCTATCTGCTATTTCTGGCTCAACAGTCTGCAGCCAATGTTTCAGGAAACAGATGCCAACAAAGCAAAGGGTTCTGTAGATGATGGAAGTTATATTAAATTCCAAGATGGTTCCGCTCATTTACGCCCTTACTCCTGAAAAGAGTCATCAAGGGCCTTGATATCACGGTCAGTGTACGTCTATCCATGAAGAAGACCAAGCTAACTTCGAGCAGACCGACTGTGGATAATTTGTTGCCTTTATCAGCATTTCTGGTAGTCGAAGGAGTACCATGGTGTTCCTCTTTGATCGCTTCTCTGATCCCACAAGTAGCACCATCAACATCAACGGCTCAGCTCCTCTCACTAAGATCAGTCACCGTCTTTATCATAACAGAATCGCTCTCGTTCAGCAAGAGGCCACTCTCTTCCCTAGTAGTTTCTGTGAGAACATTGCTGCAGCACTTGATGTCGGTCCTGAGGAACAAGCCCTTGTCAGGGATGATGCGCTAAAAGCAGCTTGCTGTGCAGCCAATGTTTGGGATTTTGTGAGCTCTCCTCCTGAAGGTCTCAGCCTCATTGTGGCCAGAGAGGTAGCCAGCTTTCTGGAGGACAAAGACAGAGGATCACCATCGCGCGTGCGCTCATCCGTAAGCCTAGTATCATCTTGTTCAATAAAGCGACTTCTGCCCTTGGTACCGAGTCTCAGTGAGTCGTGCGGAAAGCCTTGATGAACGCTGCCGCCGGTGGAAGATCGCATCACTATAGCCGTTGCCCATCGACTTTCCACCATTAGAGATGCTGACATAATCTGCGTCTTCTGCGAGGGTAGAATCGTCGAGGGTGGAATGTATGACGAGTTTGTTAAGCAGATTAGCATGGTACAAGCAGATGTGCGACGCTCAGAGCCTCGACAAGAGCACCATGGGTTGGGTCCCTACTGTGGGCTCCAGTACGTAATATCTGAAGATGGTTCAGGTTTTAATGTGTACTTATCTTGTATTATATGATGAGGCGATCTTGACCTGTGATTTTGTTTGTAGCCTTGTTTTTTTTTTCTCTTTTTAGATATAAATGAATTTTAAAAAATAATTTGTCGACAGTAGTCATTTCTCCATTCACTTTGATTTACCAATAAGACAAAGCAGGTGTATCCCCATCCTTATTTAAAAATTATAGATGTTGATCTTTTTTAAAACCACTACATCTCTAGACATGCTAGAGCTTATATTATAAGGCAATAATTTTAGGTATAGTCACTTACCACAAAAGATATGCTATATTTACTCACAATCACATCTAACAGTTCGGTTGATATTTATTGATACTAATGCTCTACTGCTATTGTGCTGCTAGAAGACTAACTACCCCTTATCATACTTTTCAACTGTTGGATTCTACATCCAAAACGCGACGCATTTAGTCATGGAATAGAGTATACCAGATGCATTTGCTAAGTATAGACCAGGAACACAAATGAGCTAATCATCGTCACATGGACTGCCAGGAGGGCCTTTATATCTCTGTCTAAAACTATGAACTGATGAGAATAGCCATACTAGTATCTAATTGCTCAAGCTGTTTATCACAGCTGTGGTGACTTGAAGCATGCGTGGTATATATTCAAAAAGGCAATAATTGGTGTCACTCAGTACCAGACTATTTATATAGCTAGACATTCATTTCCATGGATCGCAACATACCTTCCCAGCGCCATTAATGTGAAGTGAAACTTGTAATTTGGATACCGCATCCCCCCAGGAGGAGCAAACACTCCTTCCAGCGGCCCCGGCAACCACTCCCCGGTATCTTGCTGCTCCTTCACAAGATATGCCACACCACGACGAATGGCCTCATGGTTCCCACATCGTGCCGCTAGCAATCCTATCACCGCATAGGCGGTATTAGTCACCTGGCTCCCGTCTGGATGGGGGAGGTACTGCTTGAACCGAACGGTATCCAAGCTTTCACCCCACCCGCCATCTGGATTCTGGTGCTGCAGCAAGAAACTGCAAGCCCGCTGGCATGCGGCGCAGTTGGACTCGTTCCAACCCATGCAGGCCAGTCCCTGAAGCGCAAACATGGTCGCATACGTGAAACAGACTCCCCAACTGGCGAACCAGCCGCCATTCGGGTACTGAGACCGCAGCAGGTAGTCGATACTCCGGGAAAGGCAGGCCTGGATATCCCGTGGTCGGTAGGTAGGATACTCCCGAGCGAACGTCGTCAGACACATGATCACGGAGCTGGTACATTCCGGATACAGGTTATCCGTCATGACGTTCTCGTACAGTTCGGTGATGTTGAGCAGTTCCAGGAACTTTGGCCCCCGCACGGGCTCATACGCCGAGAACCCACCACCGGCATTCTCCATTCCCAGTATTAGATCGATGGCCTGCTGGAGCCGCTCATCGGAGATGCGAGAAGGGAAGCCCTCAATCCGCTGCAGGAGCACGATGACCTTGACGGCCTCCGCGGTGGTGTCCGACACGGCGTAGGATTGGTCGCGGGTGCTGAAAGGCCAAGCGCCGCGAGTCGGCTGCCGGTAAACGTGGTGCACACCGAGGGGATCTTCGCGGATTTGAGAGTTGTCAATGAATTCGAGGGCTTTGCGTAGGATAGCCTGGTTTTCGGGCCGCGCGGCCAGTCCGGCGTCGATGGTGGCCTGCACTGTCAACGCCGTATCCCATAGCGAGGTCCCATTGGTGCCGGAGGCGGCCAGACCCTCGCGGCACAGCCACATAGGGTCGATGAACCGGTCGCGCATGCCCCGGATCCAGTGGCTATCTCGGCCGTGGGCGTGATACAGCGCCAGCATGTTTGAGGCGAAGCTCACGGGCGCGATGCACAGGTAGTGGGTGTTGCGAGTTTCCGTTTCGATCTGGAACAGAGCTTCGTTGAGCGCGCGACGCCGCAGGAAGGGAATCTTGAAGGTCTCGTACATCGTCAGAGCAGAGGTAAAACTGCGTTGGATCCAGGTTGGATCTGTGAGACGGTCCGCAGCGCTAACGTTGGTGCGCTGCGCTGGCCAGTTGATCTGCTGATAGGGGATGTCGTAGAGCTCGTCGCGCAGAGCCTGCACGAGTTTGTTGGGCGGCATCGAGAATCGATGGCCATATAGATAGCTCATGCTGATGTAGACATTCCGAGTGTGTACCCACCATTTCCCCGGATTAAAGGGTAAGCTTGCAGGCACGAGCAACGGCTCCGGTGGCAGGGGAACCATCCCTTCCCACTCGTACACGCCGAGAACGCACAGCCAGAATTTGCCCCAGGTCGGGGTGGCCCTCGCGCTTCCCAGTCGGTGCAGGGTATTGCGCGCCTTTGCCATCGCTGGATGCTCCGGCCCCAAGCCCAGGATCCTCAACATGCAATAGTTCATCACCGTCCCAAAGACGGTCGACGGGGACTGGATGAAGAGACCCCATCCGCCGTCCTCGTTGACCACATTGAGTAAGTACCGGCACATCTCCTGTTTCATGTGGGAGTCTATCGGGATTCCCACGATGTACCTCGCAATGACCATCCCGCTGGTGACGAACAGGGGGCCGTCATCGTTGCATCCCCAGTGTCCATCGGCTGTCTGCAGGCGTTTGAAGAATTCCCATCCGTTTTCCACAGCCTCTAGGGCGCAGGTAGCGCGAGGCCGCGCGGGGAGCTCATACGGTAGACCGAGCCAGTACTTTTCCAGGAAACTTTGCGGTCGTTTTCTGGCTTCGTCCTCGGACTCTAGATATTCCCACATGTGCCGGCCGTTGTCGACGTTGAGCCGCCATCGCGATAGATCGGTACCAAATTCGCTGGCGGCTTTGGTGTCAGAGAATTCGGCCTTGCCAATGACTGTCCCAGGCATGCTGCTGTCTGTCGCCATAGTTAAAGGCAAGAGCTCTGTGACTACCAATGTGGGCCTTATGAGCAGGACTTTATACACTGAACAATCTGTACCATGGCAAGACTGCAAATACTCTGTATTACCAAACTCGTCTTTTTAGTTTACTTTAATTTTATTTCTTACATCGTTTTCAAAAATAAAAATAGAAATCTCCGAAACAGGCAGTACGTCAAGAATGAGGGGGTTGACCGTTGCCTAAAAGCCGAGCCTTCTGTATGCTCGCCCTAATGCATGAGGAACATCACTGCCTGCTTCGCAGTCAACTGATTGTAACCTCTAAGTCGTCCAGATGCTTACGGACTTTAGAGGCAAGGCTTGGTTTGCGCCTTTCCCACTTCAGGTTTCTAACTTGTCAACCAGGCCATTTGACCAGCCATCGCTCCACTTCTCTAACCTCGTTACATTAAACAACACTAGCAAGGTGAATACTCTCTTGCGCATGCTTTTACGCCCGCCATCCTTCTGGTAATCACCATTCGACAGTCCCTTTCCGGCTTGGCCGGGAAGGACGCAATGAAGCACTTGGCGGGCATGAGAACCGGCAGCCCATTCTCATCTGTACAATGCGGCCCAAATAGGCTATCTTCGGTTAGCGCAATGTCGTAGTCCTTGAGGACATTGGCGACAATGGTGAGCATTTCCACCCAGGCGAGATTACGCCCAAGGCAGTTCCGCGGACCATAGGAGAAGGTGAAGAGCAACCGCTTGTTGTTGTCGCTATCGAGAAACCGATCCGGGTTGAACCGCGCTGGATCATCCCAAAGACTAGGATGCATGCTTGGCGAGCGTAGATTGACGTAGATTTCTGTCCCTGGCGGAATGTAATATCCCTGCAGGGTGATGCCCGTAGAATGGGAGATTCGCGGAGTCAGTCCAGCCGTGGTGGGCGAGTGCCGAAGAGCTTCGTACACGCAGGCTTCGACATACGGCAAGCTGCTGCGCACGTCCTTGTACGTCACCAAATGGTTTAAGGAAAAGGCGCTGCGCACCTCATGGACAGCGCGCCTGAGAGTCTCTGGGTAGAGCAGCAGCAGGTGGAATGTCCACATGATGGCAGATGAGGTGGTCTCACTCCCTGCCAGCATCATCATAATACTCTCAGCCTGCACCTCATGTGGGCTCATCTTGATTTTGGACTCCGGGTCCTCCGCATCGATAAACGCCTGCAGCATGTCCAAGGGCTTCTCTGTGGAGTCCTCAGCCAGCAACTGCTTGCGCATGTCGACAGCGTCGCTGCTGAACGCCGCCAGCTCGCGATACATAATTTTCCACGGCCGCATGATAAGCGAGAATGGCAGGAGCGACAGTAGGGCCAGGACGGCGGGCGACTCCAACATCTCCATGATCAGCCCGGCCCATTTCATGATTGACGAGCTACCGCGGGAGATGGCGTTGAAGTTGCGCCCGAACGCCAGCGCACTCATGATGTCAAACGTCACGAGCTGGGTGTCGGTACGGTAGTTAACCTCAGTTGGGCGCCCGCTGTTCGCTTGTATTAACGCATCCCATTTCGTTCGGATGGCCTGGTATCCATGCTGGAGGATCAGAGGCTCTGCGCGTCCCAGATAAGCGTAGTTGAAGAAGGGGCCTAGCTGCCTCCGGCGACGGTTGGCCAGCTCTGGCTCCCTGAGCGAGACGATATTGGGTGTGTTGCCGTCATTAAAGATGTCAAAGAAGGCAGCCTTGCGAAACTCCTGGGAGCCTAGCACAGCGCGGATGTCGTCTGGATGATTGATGCAGACCGCACGGGGTTTGTAGACATATACATCGCCGTACCTGGCTACGTCTTTGTCGACAGTCTGGGTCACCTTCCCGGAGAAGGTGTCGACATTGGCGCGTTTGGTTGTCAGTCGGGCCAGAAGGGGCCCAGGAATGGAACGGAGGGGAGAGAGAAAAAAGGCGTCAATCAGTCGATAGGTGAGGGCTCCAATGAAGATTGCCGCGAGCACTTGGAGTACACTGATTGTGTTCAGAAAGGGCTGAAACTCAGCGACTCTAATCATCGTGGAAGTAATAGTCTTCTCCCCCTGAACAGGATGAATCAAAGCATTGTAGAGGGAACCTGTCGTAGAATTGTCTCTATCTCGCCTGTGCTTCTTCGGTTCAATGGGACCGGGCAAGCGGTTAGAAACTGGCCTGATAGCGTATGTTCGCATACAGATACATGCTCGGGTCAACAATCCCGTGTCGAGTTGGGATTGGTGGCAGGCATCTAGATTGTGCACAAACACATACGACAGACATATTGAAAATTTCAATCACGTATTTCGACCTAGTATTTCTGACCCCTGGGCCATGGCGGAGATCATTCAGGGTCATCATCTTAAATAGAAAGGCTATTGGTCAATTGCAGGATCGACATCGTATTTCAGCTGGAGAGGAGAACCCGTGGTTATTCCATGTTCTATTTTCTAGATAGAGGCAAATCACCTCCATTTTTTCTTCAGTTCCTTATCAGAAGCGATGTCACCTTTGGTGGAACATGCAGATGCAAGCCTCTGTATCAGGAAATACGAGGACAGAGAGGCAGAATCATACGTGATAGGCGCACGAAGCCGCGCAGTTATGCAAGGGAGGTGAACCATCCCAATCCCACTGATAGACAAGAGGGGTAATCCAGGATATACCAAAAAAGGGTAAATGAAGCGACGAGGACCTTTGCACAGCACTAGCACTCTTATCTCTTTTGAGGGTGAATCACCCTTGCCTCTTCCCTGACACGCGCTGAGACACCATGGCCCTCCCCATTATTCTCTGCCTCGCTGTCATCTTGTGGACTTCCTGGCGCCTGCTGGACGCCTTGTTCCTATCTCCCCTTCACCGGGTTCCGGGACCGGTTCTTGCACGCCTCACCCCTCTCCGAGCAATCTATGCCCGCCTCCCCAGCCGGGTCATTCCCGCAGCTCTGGCCGACTTCCATAGCTATGGGGACATTTACCTCTCCAAGCCGCGGACCATAACAATCAGCCATCCTCGGGATGTGCGAGCCATCCTCGCATCTTCCGAGTTTCAAAAAATTGACGTCTATCATGGCCTTAATGACCCAGTCATGGCGAATATCGTCACCTTCAGTGACCCCAAGCTGGCTAGTCGACGGCGCCGGCAGATTGGTCCGTACTTCAATCCCAGCTATCTGGCAAAAATGGAGGAGCTGATTCTGCGGTGCGGCTGCCGGGCTGTGGCGGACAAGTGGGGTCGACTGATTGCTCAACAGGGCCATGGCCCACAGAAGTCAGTCAAGGTCAACTACCGCCACGACCTGCAGCTGGCCACCTTTGATATTATGAGTGCGCTGGCATTTGGTCGGTGGCTGGACTCACTGAAGGAAGAAGGGGAGAGTGTGGCGATCGTGGAGTGGATCATGGCGACAGCCGTCTATATCGGCGTGCGGATCAATTTCCGGTTGCTCATGGTGTTTCCCTTCTCGCGGCTGGTGCGGCGCTGGACCAGGGCATATGCGGAGTTTGTTCAATTTAGCAAGCACGCAGTGGCCAGTCGAAAGGAGCTGTTGGCACAAGGATGCCAGAAGCCCGTTGATCTGCTCCAGGCCTTTATTGATGCAGAAGATCCCGACTCCAAGGTCAAGATGACGACCGTGGAGGTGCAGGCCGAGAGTGTGGGCATGCAACTGGCTGGGAGTGAGACGACGGCTGCCTCGCTGACCTGGGCGGTGCATTTGTTTACCTTGTATCCTGAATATTATCGCATAGCTGTGGATGAGGTGCGTGGGCAGTTTGGTCCTAATCATTTGATCACCTATGCAGACTGTAGTCGGCTAGTCTTTCTCGAGGCTTTTGTCTACGAGATGCTGCGGTACACGCCCATCACATCAAGTTTCATGCCTCGGGTTTCCTTCACCAAGGGGACCACCTTGCAAGGGCACTATATCCCGCCGGGCACCGAGATAGCATTCAACCTCATCGCCATGAATAACCGCGAGGACGTCTGGGAGGAACCAGAGAGGTTTCTGCCGGACCGGTTCCTGAAGGATCCCGATTTGAAGCGAAGTGTCTTTGCCTTTTCGTATGGGACGCGCAGCTGTATAGGGCGCCATCTGGCATGGATGGAGATGATGACCATTCTGGCGAATCTGCTAAAGGACTACGATTGGAGTTTACCAGAAGACAGTCTGTATGGACCACATCATGTAGATGAGAAGGGGATTCCCATTCGCATGCCGTCCAAGTGCCATATTGTGTTTGCGCCGACGCATCCGGACAGAGACTGTCAATTGGTGATAAGCCGGCCAAAGACCTAGAGTAGCCTGAATATAACAAAGATCACTAAGTTACTCTACGTATATCCATCATGTATTTTGATCCCCTCCACCGCATCCAAGTACAGGACCTTCCCATACAGCCCCTTGTCTTCCACACATCGCACCACCGCTTCCGCCACTTCTTGCGGCTGCAACCTCTTCAACCCCATTGCCCGCATCTCTTCCTCGGGTGTATACCCTGGGCCCGTGCGGTCCGTCTCTACCCGCATGCGATTCTTGTCAAAGCCCGTTGCAATTGCGGTCGGCGCCACCGCATTCACCCTCACGCGTGGATGAAACGCCCCAGCCGCAAAGGTAAACATGGCGGCGCCTGCCTTGGCCGCCCCGTACGGTGCGATGCTCGCATACGTCTTGAACGACGAGGAGGAGGTCACGCTGACCACGCATCCGGCTTGGCCCTGGTGAAGCCCATCCCAGTACTTGATAGCCTGTTGGGTGGCGTAAATGGGCGCCGTCAGATTGACGGTGATCATATCCTGGATGTCCTGCGCGGAGAGCGCGAGGAACGGCGCGCGAAGGTACCCCGCGTTGTTTATCAGCACCGAAAATCCGCCCATGGTCTCGATGGTGAAGGAGAGGAGGGCATCAATTTCTCGTAGATTGGAGAGATCGCAATGGAAGAAGGCGGCAGTGCCCTCGCCGTGAGTGAGGTTGAGCTTGGAGGCAGCGGCGGGGCCCTTTTCAGTGTCGATGTCGCTGAGCACGATGCGATAGTTGCGTTGGGCAAGGGCTTCAGCAATGCAGAGGCCCACGCCTTGGGCGGCGCCAGTGATGATGGCCGTGTTCATGGTCTGTCTGCGGAGGTTGCTTTGAACAGGAAGTGGGATGTGATGGAAGAGAGTTGAAAGAACGAACTGGAATAATTACAGACAGTACGGCTTTGTTTCACACTGCCTCATGCAAAAAGCTTGCCGAGGACACCGTACGGCGTCTTAAGAGTCGTCTGCTATCAGATTGTTCCTACCTACTTCTTTACCTAGCATCTTTCGCATTTTGATTTCTCTGTTCCCTTTTACAACGCTCTGCTCATCGCTAGTCGGTCCAGAGACTCAGTCACTTCATGACACAATGGCCGTCGCCACCCTGATCTCTATTCTCTTCGCTGTTTTGGCCCTCCGGCTTTGCTACCTGCTCATCCATGCTCTGTTCCTCTCCCCCCTTCGCCATATCCCCGCCCCGTTCATGGCCCGTGTGACATCGAAACGCCCGCTCTGGCATCTTCTCACTGGCAAGGCGGAAATCGCAGCGCGCCAGGACTATTCCACCTTCGGGGACATCTACCTCTGCAAACCCAACACAGTGTACCTCTGTGACCCCCACGATGCCTGTACGGTGCTCAGCTCGCACGCATTCCGTAAAACGGATATGTACCGGGTGTTTGAATACGAGGGCATCCCGAACGTCTCCACCTTTACT
Organism: Aspergillus fumigatus Af293; assembly: GCF_000002655.1. Classification (NCBI taxonomy): domain Eukaryota; kingdom Fungi; phylum Ascomycota; class Eurotiomycetes; order Eurotiales; family Aspergillaceae; genus Aspergillus; species Aspergillus fumigatus. The sequence goes on from NC_007197.1 coordinate 3,899,990, forward strand.
GATCCCGCACAGGCACAGCGCCGTCGGCGACAACTGCACCCATTCTTCAACAATGCGTATCTAACACAAATGGAGCCAGTCATGCTGAAATACGGGATCCAGGCTCTCAAAGCGCGCTGGGATGCCCAGCTGGCCAGACACAAGAAGGTGGAGGTGAATTACCGGTTCGATACCCAACTGGCCATGTTTGACATCACTGGCGCGCTAGTGTTCGGTCGCGAGTTCCACGCCCTGGAGACGAGCAATCTCGTGTATACAAAATGGGTCAACAATACGCTGTCGTACATGCTAGTGAGCCACTACTTCCCATGGGTAAAGCGGGTCCCATTATCCTGGTTGGTGAGGGGCCTCAAACAGTCCTACGATGACCTAGTGGCCTTTAGCCAGGAGTCGATTGCCATCCGCCAGGCAGACCTGCAGGCGGGGCGTCCGAAGCCTGCAGACCTGCTGCAGGCGCTCCTCGACGCGGAAGATCCAGATTCCAAGGCCCCTATGACCGCGCGCGAGGTGCAGGCGGAGAGCATTGCCATGCTGGTTGGAGGCAGCGAGTCGACCTCCTCTGTCATCTCCTGGGTGATTCACTTTCTTTTGCTCTACCCAGAGCATCTTCAGGCGGTTGTGGCCGAGACTCGCGCCAACTTCCCCGCCGATCACACCATCACATTCAACGAGAGCAAGGCCAACCTCCCCTATCTCGAGGCCTGCATCTACGAGACTCTGCGTTGTATCCCGACGGCGAGCACCTCCTTTCCCCGTGTCTCAGACCAGGCCATCATCCTGAAGGGCTACTACATACCTGCCGGTACAGAAATCGCCACTAACAAGTGCGCGGCCCATCTACACCAGCCCTCCTGGCAGGATCCAGACCGGTTTTACCCTCCGCGTTTTCTCAACCAGGAGACATACCACGAAACCCGGCGGAATATGCTCTCGTTTGCCTACGGGACGCGGTTCTGCATTGGCCGCAACCTGGCTTGGGCGGTAATGATGGTGACGCTAGCCAATCTTTTCAAGGATTACGAGGTGGAGTTGCCTGAGGATAGTCGCTTTGGGCCCACCATCGTCGATGCAGCGGGGAGGCCGAAGATAATGCCCACGAAGATGGGGGTGGCCACCATGCCTGCAGATCCTGAGAGAGATTGTCGAATGGTATTGTCGGTGAGAATTACAGAGTGAGTGATACATGTATTTGCAACCTGCAGTTTTAGGTTAGGGATCGACAAACAAGAAATGTGGCTATCTCAATGGAATACTACCTTAACCTCAATCTGCAAATCTTGTCTGTGGAGTATAACCTGTAAAATACTGGCGGATACGAGCACAGGCCCTAATCGAGCTCTAGCCTGGCTTGGCTGCATATACGGGTTCGGAGCTAGCAATTGAAGAGTAATAAATACACAAGTACATATCGGGTAAAAGAACGGTCTTGATGATATTCGTATTCATGCAGCAGCCAGACAATGCTTCACAAAGGTGGGCCATCTTGGTTGCTTTCATCAATTTACCAAGGTTAGGTCCAGAGACCTGACTGCGGGATGTTGCGAACATTGTTGCCTATGTCAGCTTGTCTCTCTTAGTGAATGTAGAGTGCCCTGTCACCATGGAGTCAATCCCCCTCTCCCCGTTCGACCTACAAGGTTCCTTCTCCAACATCCCCTACGCCTTCTTCTACGAGAACACGCAGTCTGAAAATGACTTTATGCCCTTTGACTTCCTCAAGGGCTCGTTGTGGGCTAGTCTTCAGCGATTCCCCATTCTGACAGGCCGCCTGCGAGCCAGGAGCACCGGGCACATTGTCGTCGAGGTCGACGCAGGTAATCCTAACCAGCCCGATATCCGGGAGACGCTCTGCGACTCTGTCCACTGGTCGCAGCTCAAGGAGTCTAGTTTTGCCTGGGATGCGTGGCCGGCGGGTGTCGCGACCGTGGGACCTGTAGCCACTGCTGCGGCGGATGGGGAGATCAAACTGCTGAATATCCATGTAATGCGACTGGCACAGAACAGTGGGGTCATTCTTTTTATCAACATCCCCCATTACGTGGTGGACGGGGTGGGGTATTTTGCTTTTATCAATCACTGGGCGGAGACCATGCGGATGCAGCAGCAGCAGCAGGAGCAGGAGAATGAGGCTAGAAGTAGATTCAGCTTTGATCGTGGCATCATCCAGAGGTACTTACCTACGGAGCGAGCTCCGTTGGATCCCCTCACGGCGTCGATCTACGGTCAGCGGAACCTGCTCGTCGATTGGCTTGCATGGCTCTCCCCGACGACGCTGGGAGGTCTACTCTCCAAGACCGCCGCCATGGCACGGGGTGAGGCTCATCTATTTCGGATTCCTCGAGCCTCTCTCGACCAGGTTCACAAAGACGTGCAGCCATATATCCCCGCCAGCGCCCGTCTCTCCGATAACGATCTGCTCGTTGCGCTCATCAGCAAAACCTACATCCAAAGCCAGCCCCAGCCGAAACCTCCCACAGGCTTTCTAAGCTGGCTCCGCCCTGGCCAGGGACAGCCCGAAAGCCACTGCACAGTGCGCATCCCCTGCGATGTCCGTCGCCATCTGAAAGTGCGGGAGAGATACACCGGGAATCTCCTCCTGGGGATGATGGTACGGACACCGCTCGCTGAGCTCGCTCGTCCGACCTCTTCAGAGACTCTTGCGGCGGCGGCATTGAATGTCCGGCAGTCGATCGAACGCGTGCAGCCGGGTCTGGTGGCCGCGTACCATGACCTGATTCAGGCGAATCCCACGAGCCATATGCGACCGCTGGCGTTCACAGCGACGCGCACAACAACCTCGCTTGTGACGACAAGCCAGGTGCGGTTCCCAATGTACGAGGCGGATTTTGGCAGTGGGAAGCCGTGCTTTGTGTGTTTGACGCCGGTGTTTGCGGGGAGCTATACCATGGCGGCGATTTTGCCGACGCCAGAGGGGAGGGAGGGAGGGGTGTATGTACTTCTGACGAGTAATGTAGAGGCTATGCAGGGGATCAAGAAGAATCAATACTGGAATGGGCTGGTAGAGATAATTTGGTAGTGCTGCAATAGCAGGCAGTTTGACTCGAATATTCATTTGGAAGCTATATATAATCTAGTATGGGTCAACGATGCAATGACAAAACATTTTAACCAACTTGCCCTAAATCCGTCTCCTTATTAATATCTTTCTCCTCCCCTCACCTTCTTATTTCTCCCACAGACCGCATCCGACCTATCACACTACAAAATGGTAGAAATCCTCCGTTTCATCCCCCTCGTTTTACTCCTTACCCTCACTTGGAGAATTACCTACGAACTCTTCTTCTCCCCTCTTCGCCATATCCCCGGCTCTCTCCTAGCACGCCTCTCCAGTAAATACTCCATCCTCAAACGAGTCCTCTCCGACGGGCCCCAATCCGTACAGGCAGACTACCAGTACTACGGGAACATCTACGTCCATCGCCCGAATGGCGTCAGCATTAGCCACCCCGATGACATCCGCACCGTGCTGCTGTCGCCGGAATTCCGCAAGACAAAGGTCTACGAGATGCTCGACATTGAAGGGCACGCAAGCATCTTCACAACGCGGGACCCCGCGCAGGCGAGTCGTCGACGGCGCCAGATCGGCCCATATCTGAACCATGGGTATCTAGGGCGCATGGAGGGGTTGATTATGAAGTACAGCGTGCTTGCCATTAAGAGAAAGTGGGATCGACTATTGGAGGAGAGTGGCGGACAGCAGGTTACGGTCAACTACCGCGATCATAAGCAGTATGCAACGTTTGATACGATCGGGGCCCTGGCATTCGGAAGGGAGTTCAATGCGCTGACGAATGATGATCGAACGGTTATCCGGTGGATTGAGGCTACCGGGTTGTACCTGGGGATTCGGAAGAATTTTCCTCTCCTCAAGCTGTGGCCATTTTCCAGGGTGTTGCGCCAGTATCGCGAGCGGTACGAGCGATTTATTGCTTATAGCAAGGAATCAGTGACGAGGCGAAAGAACCTGTTATCCACTGTGGGGGAAAGACCGATGGATCTCCTGCAGGCATTCATTGATGCGGAAGATCCAGAGAATCCCCACGTGAAGATGACGGCAGATGAGGTGATGACAGAGAGCATTGCGATGCAGCTCGCTGGCAGCGAGTCTACCTCCTTTGTGACCTCATGGGTAATCCATCTCCTCACGCTGTATCCTCAGCACCTGGCCAAAGTCACCGAGGAGATTCGCAGCCAGTTCTCTCCCTCTCACCTGATCACATTCGCCGAGTGCCGCGACAAACTCCCCTACCTGGAGGCATGCGTCTATGAAACCTTGCGATACTCCCCGATCACCTCAGGCTTTTTGCCTCGCATCTCCTACACAAAGGGCCTCACCATCCAGGGACACTACATCCCCCCCGGGGTGGAGATTGCTATCAACCTCCATGGGGCGCACATCAACAAAGACGTATGGACGAATCCGCATCTCTATGACCCCACGCGGTTTCTAGGCGATGACCAAGCCAAGCGGAATGTATTTGCTTTTTCCTACGGTCACCGCAACTGCATTGGGCGTAATCTTGCAATGATGGAGATTATGATCATCATTGCGAATATCCTCAAGGAGTATGACATTGCACTACCTGAGGATAGCGTGCATGGGCCGTGGAATGTGGATGCCCTGGGCAGGCCAAGGATCATGCCCACGCGCAGTGCGTTGTTCACAACGCCCAAGTATCCAGAGCGGGATTGTCGGTTGGTCGTGTCTCGCAGGCAGTAATTGACGCCAGACGTGCTGAGTCTTGGTTAGTTGTTCCTTATCATTCCTCGTATAAGTTGAAGCCAAGTATGCAACGTGCGATGCGATGTAACCTTGGCCCCAGGGCCAAGACCTAATGGATCCATTAACGATTGTCTTTCTGAAGATCTTCAAACAGTAATTTACACAAGCCATTACGCAGCAGCAGCTTGTGTAGATCAAGCAGGCTAAGAAGCAAGGAGACTAATCTGCGCGTCAGTCTAGATGAGGGGGAATACGAAGCATACCCTAATGAATACAAGATAGCCGCTAAGAATACAGATGAATACAATAGTGAAAGGATTGGTTTTGTATTTGGAATTTCAGCTGTATTATATCATTCTCCCACCCAGAGCAATAGCAAAAGTGCAGCAGAAAACAAGATGGAAGGCCTCAACATATCAAACCAGGTCTTTGATCTCTCTCCTCTTGACATTATCCCTAGTCACCTCTACATCACCAATGCCTTTTTCTACGAGAACAAGACCCCTGGCCCCAGGCCATTCATGCAATCCTCTCTCCTCAAGGAATCGTTGTATCGTGCCTTGCAGAACTTCCCAATTCTTCTTGGCCATGTGCGCCGTCACCGCCGCAATGCAATGCAGATTGTTGTTGACTGCGATAATCTAAACCTCCCGCTCTACGAAGAGCAGACACACCCGCAGCTTCACTTCCGGCATCTGAAGGACCACCAGTTCCATCGTGATGTGTGGCCCAAAGACGCCAATATAATTGATCCGCGAGCGTCTCCCAATGGAGAATTGCTCCAAGTGCATGTCCATCGGCTGGCTGAGGAGAGCGGCGTGGTGATGGTGGTGCGTATAGCCCATTGCGCGGTGGACGCCAAGGGGTTTGTAGACTTTATGCAGTCTTGGGGATGGTTTGCCAGGAACCACAGTCACCCCGAGGGCGACAGTTGGCCTCGTCTGCTGGCGGACCGTCGGGTGATGTACGAGTACCTTCCTCCGGATGTACAGCCAGCTGCTCCTCGCTCGATGTGGCATCCTGCATCATGGCTTCTAGGGCTGTTATCAACGCTAGTTGTCCTCTTCCTTGGACTCTATAAACGCCTCCTCGGCGACAAAACTCCCCCGGACGAGATCGAGAGCCATCTCTTCTCCGTCCCCCCACACACTTTGGACCGTCTGCGCTATACAGCTACCTGCATCGACCCGTCCTCTCGCGTGTCAGATCATGATATCATCACCGCGCTCTTCACTCTCGCCTTCGCACACACCAAGCACCTGCTCACTTGCCGGACGCAGACCGTCACCGCCATCGTCCCCTGCGACTTTCGCCACCGCATTGGTGTACCGAGCAACTTCACAGGCAGTTGCGCAATCGGCCTGTACGTCTCCATCCCAGGTTCCCTCCTCCAAACCCCGCTCACCGCGGAATCTGTCGCGCGAGCAGCCCTCCTGTCGCGCGCAGTCGTGGATACAGCCGATAAAGTCACGATTCAGACCTTCATCCGACGAGCGCTGCGGGCTATCGCTTTTGTGGGTGACAAGGTAAACGTGCTGTATGCGACGATGGTGTCACAGGCGTTTTCGAATCAGTCGAGACTGGGGTTTTACGAGGTGGATTTTGGAGCTGGGGGGCCGGTGATGGTTGCCCCAATGGCATATTCGAATACGGTGGCGGTGATTTGTCCTGCGCCTGGGCCTGGAGGTGATGGTGTTGGTGTCAGGGTGTTTTTGACGTTGAGGCCAGAAGTGATGCGAATGTTGTTGGCGAAGGGGTTTTTGGACGAATTCACAGATATGATATATTAGATTATCACTATGCTAAGATATTGCATTCCTATACATGCTCAGAAGCAATATGGTCTATTGCTATAAAAGCAAACGTCATCGCCGGTCCTAATGTAGCCCCTGCCCCTGGGTATGTCCGTCCCATCACGCTGGCAGTTGTGTTGCCGGCGGCATACAATCCCTGCACAGGCGTTCCATCCTCTCGGATCACCCGGGCATGTTCATCCGTGAGCAGACCTCCCTTGGTGCCCAGATCGCCCGGCACAAGCGGGATCGCGTAAAAAGGCGGCGTCCGTACAGCCCCAAGATTCGGGTTTGGCCGCACAGTCGGATCCCCAAAGTAATTGTCAAAGGCACTCTCTCCGCGCGCAAAGTCGCTATCAACACCGCAGTCGGCCATCTCGTTGAACCTCGCCAGGGTACCCTCCAACCCCTTCTCATTGACCCCGATTTGCCGCGCCAACTCCGCGATCGTATCGGCTCGGTGGATATACCCTGCGTCCAGCGCCTGCGCCGGGGGCTGCTGCCGTGGCATCAGCGAGCCCACCGCGTACCGCTTACGATGGTTCCAGTCAAAGACGAACCACGCCGGGACAGCCTTCTGCGCATACTGGTGGTGGCCGGCATCCGTGTACGGCTCAGCCTCGTTCATGAATCTCTTGCCAGATGAGTCAACAATAACGCCAAACGGCCGCGCTCGCTCCTGAAGCGCAAAGTAATACATTCCCCGGACGGGGTCGCGCAGAGTCGGTCCCCACCATGCCTCGTCCATCAGGGCTGTCGCTGCCCCGACCCGAACACCCGCGACAATGGCATCCCCGTTGTCGCCCCGCGCAGCACTGGTCCACTCGGCGTTTGCAGGCACCGGGCCATACCGCTCACGGAGCCCCTGGTTATGCGCGAACCCCCCAGCGCAGAGCAGCACCCCGCAACGAGCGCGAATGCTCCTTTCCCCATCTGGCGTCGCAACGCGCGCGCCCAGAATCACCCCTTCAGGGGTAGCGATAAGCTGGCGCAGCGCCGTATCCGTGAGTACCGGACCTTGGTCAAGCTGCATATGCAACCACAACAGCTGCGCAACCAGCGACTTGCCCATTGTGACAGGAATCTGTCCCCGTACACGGGAAAGATATATGCCCCGGAGGAGCACGCGCAACACGGTCCCGACATCACGCCACGATGCTCCCATGCGTGTCACGCTGCTAGCTTCGTACGTAAATAGAGGGAGCGACCGACCAGGCCGCTGCCGGATAGCCTCCGTCCATTTCTCGCCGAGCCCGAGTAGCCGCGCGTCGAACACGTCCGGCTCGATGGAGCGCCCGCCGGTCGGCAGCGCACCGTGCGCCTGCGGATAATAATCTGGACAGCCTGGGCTGAGGCGAAAGGCGAATCCGCGGTCCCGGAGGAAGGAGACCATGTGAGGGCCGTGGGTGAGAAAAGCGCGCTTGCGCGGGGGGGATGAGGCGCGGCGTACGTCGGTGTCTTCGGCGGTGTCGGCGTCGATGACAGATATCAGGTACGTCATTGCCTGCTCTGGGGTGTCGATGATACCAGCCTCCACAGCGAGCGGGTTATTAGGGATCCAGAGGCCGCCTCCGGAGTAGGCAGAGGTGCCACCTATTTGGGCATCTTTCTCGATGACTAGGGAGGAGAGCCCGTGGAAGTGGGAGCGTAGAGCGGCGGTGAGGCCAGCCGCCCCGCTGCCGACGATTAGGATGTCGGTTTCATGGTCAAATCGATGGCAGTTTGTCTGTGCTGTACCTAGATGGCGAACGTGAGGCCGGATGGGAAGGGGGAGGTGGGTTGGTAGGCTAAGTCTGCGGAGCTGTCTTGCGGCCATTATGCTGCAGTATCATGCCAATAAAATATCTAATTATCATTCCCAAGACTCATATCAGGCCATTTACTTATAATTAATATCGCATCTTCGATCTATGTTTTGATCACCTTTCTCGGCAGTTGAGAAATACTCATGCGTCCAGCGTATGAATGAAAATTACAGTGGCTTGCATACCTACTTGTATGGATATGAAATTCAATCCACTGAATAATACCCCCCGCTTCTGTTTTGAGGCGTTGCGGTGACAACATGAATAAAGGCGCTTATCCTAGGCGCTTCGATTGATGTGTAACAGGCTACTCGTAACACTGGATGTCTCCTTGTGTAAAACAGATTATATGAACAGATGAAGTGTTATCTGACAGGGCTTGGAAGACTTCCAACTCCTAGAGTTCGACCAGGAAGATCGTGAGACATTTTCGCATGGGCTGATGGCTGCCTTACTGTGACAGCAGTTATTGGTAAAATGTTGAAGGCTATGGAGTATATAAATCCATAAGGTAAATCCCTAGTAGCAAGGTAGCATCATAGATCAGCCCAGATTATTTCACGATGATATTATATAATCTTCTTTGTAGTTGGCGATATCGAGGCAATGTGACAAAGGCCACTGGAATCATACATATATTTTGTATACGACACCTCCATTTCGCTCAAGATGTTGTGTTCGGGGTCGATAGGCAGCGGCCAGCTCTTGCCATGCTATCCTCAAAGGCACAGGATACTGACCATAGTGTGAAGTCTTGCGATAATTTAGTAGAGCCCCAGAAATAACCAGTATGAAAAGGTCATCTTAACAAGCAGTACAAACCTTTCTAAAAAGGGGACCATCAGTATCCAAGTCAAGTTTATAGGTCTGACCATTCTCTTTGGAGCCAATTATGAGTGAGACGTCGGCATTATTATACTCCTGCAAGGGGCTTCAATCCTGCCAGAACAATGTATCTCCTCGACTTGCATGCGTTTGTAAATGTAATTATATTATGGATCCTCCAACCTTACTTTGGCATACTGATCCATAAACTCATCAAAAAGCTTATTAAACAAAAGAAGATCCAGAGGACTATCCTCATTCTCACTCACAAAGCGCAGCATATCGTGGACGTCAAAACTAATGGCCAATATATATCCATATTCAGGTTCTAGGAACATCTGGCCCTCGGTATTTGGTTATTTGTTACATCGATCCACTGGATGACGTACTTCTCACAGAAGTATCTCTTCTCTTCCACATGTTTTCTGCAGTTTGCTATCCTGCTCTCCTTATCAGACCATTTGATCATGTGCTGCATAAAATACCCACCAATATCAAATACTTGATAGTTCTGGATTTCGAGTTGTCATGGATGCACCATCCAGTCTTTCCTCATATGGAATCCAGCTTGTCCACCACAATTCCCAGTGTTGCGCAAAAAACATAGTCTATATAGGGAGTTCTGGGTTTAGGTCAATAACATAACTATAACTAATCTTAAGAAAACATACACTATTTAATAGAGCTTAAAGAGAGGAATCTAATAATAGTATTATTATTAAAAAATATCCAGGAGTGGTGGAGATATTTATAGATAAAGATATATAATAGAAATTTAAAAGTAGTTAGCATCATAAAGCATACTAACTGTCAAGGTACGGGGTCACAGGTAAACAGAAACAGGTTGATGAGGTAGTTGACACTCAGGCTGGCTATAGGAATCTATATCTATCTATTCTAGTTACAGGGCAAACTGGTACAGGCAGGCTCTATAGACAGGATATAGCTTAAAGACTTCTAAATAGGTTATAGGATTATGTAGTAAAGATATTCCTAGAGTTATATAATTTCTTCTTAGTAATACTAACTCCTATCTATAGCAGTACTATAACAGTACTCCCCTCCTTAAGGTCAAGCTCTGTTAAGACTATCTACTAGTTTAGATTTACTTAGGTAGTGGTAGTAGAAATTAGCTATAATTATCACGGTGCTGCCGCAGATAGGAGTTAGCATTGCTAAGAAGGAATCATGTGACCTTAGGAATATCTTCACCGCATAATCCCATAACTTACTTAGAAGCCTCTGAGCTATATCCTGTCTATAGAGCCTACCTATACTAGTTTGCCCTGCAACTAGAACAGATAGATATAGATTCCTATAGCTAGCCTAAGTGTTAACTACCTTATCAACCTGTTTCTGTTTACCTGTGACCCCGTACCTTAATATTATATAGCTCCTCCCTTGGAGTTAACACTATCAGAATACCTGCCCCTCTGCCCTCTTTCCTGCCTAGCAACCCTGAAGAGTTCTCTGAGCACATTGCTAAATATGATACTAAATAGTATGAATACTGCCACCTAGTATATAAGTACATCCAGAAGGCTAAATTAACTATTAATAAAGTAAACTAACAAGCTAAGTAATCCAAGGCCTGACTCCTAGAACTCCAGCATAAATTTACTGCCTTAGAGCAGAGGCATAAATAAGAGACTACTAAGCTAAGGGCTGTCTTATAGTACTAGAAGGAATAGCTATAAGAGAAAGAGTAGTAGTATGTAAAAGCTGCTGTGGAAAGGGACTAAGCCTATTACTTAGCTACCCCTACTATAAATACACCTATGCCTGCACCTATATATAAACCCATTACTAAGAAGCCTGTAGTTACTTTAGTAGGAACACCTATATTAACTACTACCCTATCTTTCAAAGCCACTGGATTATCAGAACGACTCCCTGACCCTAATAAGTTTAAGGGTGACTAAAAGAACCTTCAGCATTTCATAGCGCAGATTTAAGAGAAAATAAATATTAACCTTAACCGCTTCCCGACGCCGCAGAGCTAGATGGCTTATATGAATAACTGCCTGAAGGGTGCGCCATACACCCAGATTCTCCCCTATATTAAGAAGGGGATTTGCACCCTTAACGACTACTAAGACATCCTAGATATCCTGGAACGCGCCTTTAGTGATCCTAACTACATAAATAACACCTGAAATAAGCTATTCAGCCTGCGCTAGACTAATAAGGAGTTTAGCACCTTCTTTGCAGAATTCTAATGCCTAGCCCTAGAAGGCGAGATGCCTGAAGAAACCCTACCCACCCTGCTTAAATAAGCTATTAGTTACGAACTCCAGAGCATGCTTATGCATAACCAGCCTCTAAGCTAGGAGTACTACTAGTTTGCTAGATTCCTACAGGAGCTTGAGAACTACTACTAGCAATACACTATAAACTAACCCCCTGTTATTAAGACCTATACTACCACTACTAAACCTATTAAGCATTCCCAGTCACCCTAAAGCTCTAGCCCTATTACTACTAAGTCTACCAAACAACCCTGGCGCCCTATTATTTAGAGGAATAAGTATACGCCAGCGCAACAATATGACCCCATGGACCTAGGTACTACCCAACGCCTAATGAGAAAGGGGTATAGCCCCTCCCACCACGAGACAGGCGCCTGCTTCTGATGTGGCTCCTTAGAATACTAGATCAGGGACTGCCCCCACCCTGATACCTATTAGAGAGTTTAAATTATAATATCTTATAAACCACGCCCAGAGAGCCCCCAGAGGGGATGGATCCCAGCACCTAGAAGCCCATCACCTAGCCAGACCTCCTCAGTAAAAGGAGTGAGCCTGGAGTAAGCCGCGACTAGGCTCAGGAACTATATATTATTTGAATCTCTGCTGCCACTGTTTATAGACTTAACCTTAAGGAATAAATATAATAATTAAAAGCTATAATACTACCCGTGACCCTAGAGAGGGAAGAGAAGGGAATAAAGCTACCTATTTACACCCTGTTAGATACCAGAGCTGAAGGATGAGGATTTATTAATAAAGGATGGGCTGAAGACTAGATGCTAGAGCCCATCCCCCTAGCAGACCCAATAACCCTGCACACATTTAATGGGAGAGAACCAGAGAATAGGAAGATAACTTATTATGTTCAGATAGATATAAGAATTAAGGACTACTTTAAGAAAGATATGAGGTTTTACATTATCTAGTTAGCACATTACCCTATTATACTAGGAATACCTTAGATGAAGGTATATAACCCCCTGATATAATTCGCAGCCTATAGTATTATATTTGATAGTAACTACTGCTAGAAATATTACAATACACCCCAGAGGCTAACTAAGATATAAGCCTTATATAATGTCCCCCTAAAGACCCAGCCTAGATACCTGCCCCTGAGACTAAAGGGACTAGAGAACAGAGATATAGCTTTCATCTCCTTAGCTGCCTGCTTAGCTTACGCCTAGAGAAACACCCAGATGTTTATAATTACCCTAGAAGATCTTAAAGCCGCCCTAAAGATTAAGAAAGCTTAAAAAGAAGACTTCACTAACCTGTTACCTAATGAATTCAAAGACTATGCTAATATTTTCTCCCCTAAGGAGGCTGAGCGCCTGCTGCCACACTGCCCTTATAACTATAATATTAAGCTGTTAGAAGGAAAGACCCCCCTATTTAGCCCTCTATACGCCATGTCCCAAGAGGAATTAAGAGTTCTAAAGGAATAGATTAAAGAGAACCTAAGGAAGGGCTTTATTTACCCTAGTTTATCACCCGCTGTGTTGCCTATCCTATTTATTAAAAAGCCAGGTAGAGGTATATAAATCTGCATTAATTACCGAGCCCTAAATACTATAACTATTAAAGATTAATACCTACTGCCTCTAATAAAGGAAACCCTGAATAACCTAAAAGGGATAAAATATTTCACAAAGATTAATATTATTTTAGTATTTAATAATATCTGTATTAAGAAAGGATAAGAATACCTGACAGCTTTCTGTACCTGATTAGGCCTATTTAAATTCCTAGTAATACCCTTTAGGCTGACAGGAGCACCTGTAACCTTTTAGTAATTTATTAATAATACTTTATAAGATTACCTTAATGTCTTCTGCACTGCCTACCTTAATAATATCCTTATTTATAGTAAGACCTGCATTAAGCATATAACCTATGTCTGCTCTGTCCTATAGAAACTATAAGAAGCTAGCCTATACACAAAAATCTAAAAGTATGAATTCATTATCCCTAAAACTAAGTTCCTTAGCATTATCATTAGCTAGGATAGCATCCGCATGGACCCTGATAAGGTGAAAATAATTATTAACTAGTAAGTTCTAACCTGCATTACTGATGTTTAGGCCTTTATTAGCTTTAGTAACTTTTACTAGTGATTTATCAAGGATTTCTTAAGAATTATTACTCCCTTGGTAAACCTAACTAAAAAGGATATCCTATTTATGTAGACTACAGCCTATAAATTAAGCTTTAAAGCCCTGAAGAAGGCGTTTATAAACACCCTAATCTTAAAACTATTTAACTAGACAAAAGATATTATAGTTAAGACTGACTCTTCTAATTACATGTCTGCTAGTGTAATGTCCTAGTATAATAATAAAAAAGTCCTGCACCCTGTTACATTCTTCTCTAAGAAGCTCTCAGTCACTAAGTGTAACTATAAGATCTATAATAAAGAGTTACTTACCATCATTTGCTACTTTAAGGAATGGTGCCCTAAACTAAAGGGTACACTATCACTAATCAAAGTTATAACTAATCACTATAACCTAGAATATTTTATATCTACTAAGCTACTCAACAGATAACAAGCCTACTAGTCTAAATTTCTATCCTACTTTAACTTTAGAATTATATATTAACCTAGGAAGCAAGGAGTTAAGCCTGATGCTCTGACTAGGAGGTTAGAAGATCTCCCTAAAGAGAGGGATAAATAGCTACAACACCAGAGCTAGATAATTCTAAAGAAAGAGAACCTTAACCCTGAAATTTAGAACTTAATAAAACTAGGAGCTATTACAAGAAGCTAGTTAGCTATAAGAAGAGTTTGCTTTGCAGACCTAGTAGCCTGAGTTACTAGAATACCTAAGGAACCTACTAGAGTGCCTGCTTGACTAGTGTGGACAGACTAACTAGACTAACCAGACTGACTAGACCAACCAGAGCCCCCTCCTAGTATTAAGGAACTACTAGACACTGCCTACTAGTTAGATAATACTATATAGTCCATCCTATAGGCACTGGATAGGAATGCCAGTTAATATCTGAAGATCACCCTAGCTGATTATAGACAATAAGGAAGCTATCTATACTACTATAGATACTTATACATCCCTGACCACAATAAGCTAAGAGCCTAGTTATTATAAGAATACTATAACAAGCCTGCTGCTAGACACCCTAGAAAGTATAAGTTATATAAATTAATAGCATGAGAATATTACTAGCTGGGTATGTACTGATATATTAACTGCTAGACCTAAAACTACTATACCTGCTACTAATCTACCCTATCTTATAAAGCCTACTAAGGAGTGTTACACCCACTCCTAGTACCTGAATAATTATGGTAAGATATCTTAATAGACTTTATCACCAGTCTAGTACCTAGTTGAGGCTATGATGCTATATTAGTTGTTATTAATTAACTTATAAAGATGAGGTACTTTATCCCCTATCAGACTACCTGTAATGCTGAGGGTATAGCCTAATTATATATCTATTATATATAGAAGCTACATAGCCTACTAAGAATAATAGTATTAGACCATAGCCCTTAGTTTATTGCCGTGTTCTGGAAGCACCTAACCTAATACCTAGATATTAAGAACCTATTATCTACTGCTTATTACCCTAAGACTAATAGCTAGACTAAAAGAATAAATACTGTTTTAGAATAATACCTGCATGCTTATATTACCTATCTATAAGATAATTAGGCTGACTAGTTACTATTAGCTGAGTTTACCTCAAACTCTGTCTGATCTAAGGCCACTAGAATCTCACCCTTCTTTATAAATTATAGATTTCACCTATGCATGGGGTTAAAACCTATCTAGCCTGTAAATCACCCTGCTGCTAGAGATACTAAGGCCTTTATAAAGAAAATATAAGATATTATTAACTATATCCACGCCTAGATCTATGTTGCCTAGGACTGTTATAAGGAATAGATAAATTATTACTAGAGACCTGCCTGCTGTTACTATGTAGGATAACTAGTTTAGTTAGATGCCTAGAATATCAGGACCCTGCGCCCCTAGAAGAAACTTAACTAGAAAAACTTAGGGCTGTTCTATATTAAGAAGATTATTAGCCTATACACCTATAAGCTAGATCTACCAGCTTCTATGAAGATTTACCCTGTGTTTAATATTAGCTTGCTATGTCCTATTACTAAAGACCCTGTTCCTAGATAAAGATAGCCGCCACTACCACTAGTAGAGGTTGATGGTCTAGAAGAATGGATTATTAAGGATATCTTAGATTCCTGCTGGGAATACTAAGGCCGATAGGGCCCTTATCTGAAGTATACTTTTAAATAGTTGGGCTATGACAACCCCACTAAGGAACCCGCCTATTACCTGAGGAATGTATAAGAGATTATGGCTAACTTCCACCGCTGCTACCCAAGCAAACCTAAACCAGTGGATGGTCTTGATAGAGCTTGACCTTGAGGAGGGGAGTACTGTCACAGTGCTGCTGCAGATAGGAGTTAGCATCACTAGGAAGGAATCATGTGACCTTGGGAATATCTTCACCGCACAATCCCGCAACTTACTTGGAGGCCTTGACAGGTACGGGGTCACAGGTAAACAGAAACAGGTTGATGAGGTAGTTGACACTCAGGCTGGCTACAGGAATCTATATCTATCTGTTCTGGTTGCAGGGCAAACTGGTACAGGTAGGCTCTATAGACAGGACGTAGCTCAGAGGCGTGTGTGTGTGTGTGTGTGTGTGTATGTATTTTACGGCCGTGGCTCGTGACTTGCACGTTTTCCACTATCCCCAATCGGGGCAAAGGCCGCCAGGGGGTGAGCCCTGGGTGTCTCTAACTATTGCTAGTTCTATGTACAAACAAGAGACTTTGGCGCGTTCGCATAGCTGCCTCAGTCATGGGGAAGGTCTGCTATAGTAGGTTAAATTGCGATGCCAGCTGCATGGATCCATCTCCGCACTATGATCCGCCAATTCTCCGCGTCTCTGCTTTCCCCCCTCCTCTTTTTTTTTTTTTTTTTTTTTTTTTTAAAGAAGGATTGTATTGTCTCAGGCGTGCTCAGGCAGGGGCCGTCTTGGACAGATATCATCAAAGAACCGAGTCTGTGATAGCCAGGCAGCCAGCTTTGCTGCACCTTTTGCAGTTCCCAGAAGGAAGGGAATCATCTCGGAGGGGGGCCCTAGGGGTTGGGGTAGGCGTCTCTTAACTATTCGGCAGAAGAAGAAGTGCACTGGAGACTTCCTGGCTCCGCACCGGCAATGAAGATGGGCGTCTTCATGGTTGAACCGCTCATGATAGTCTGCAAAATCACCATGCCCTGTACGAGCTGCTAGGATCCGCCCGAGAAGGTGGCGCGGGAGGCGTAGCTCATCAGGGCACCTGGGGGAGGAGGTGATGCAAAGATCTTGGTAGGGCTGCGGGGCCACGGCTTGCCAGTGCTTCTGTAGGCCAGAGATCATGGCAGCCTTTGTTTGACGCTTAAGCGAGGCAAAAGAATGTTTTTGGGAGATAGGGGGTTCTAAGGCAGCTCCCTCTTTCGCGGCTTGATCAGCTGCTTCATTCCCAGGGACTTTCGCATGCCCAGGGACCCAGCAGATACGTACGGAGCCCCCGTCAGTGTAGGGGAACCTCTCCCGCTCAAGCCAGGTCGAGGCCAGGGTTCGGACGGTCTCGAAAATTTCTTGGGATGAGCCTGCAAAGGGCGAGAGCAGGCGAGTGGCCACTTCCAGGTTATCTAGGCAGACCCAGAGGTTAGTAGCAAAGCGTGCAGTATGATACTGCATGGCTGCTTTTATACCAGCGAGAGCTGCTTCTGCTTCGGCATCAAAAAGCTCTTTATTTAGCCCGAGAGAAAACGATGATTGGAGACATAGTCTTCCTGTCTGGTATAGAGCAAAGCCAGCACCTGCCATTCCGTTAGGCAATTTAGACCCGTCTGTAAAGACTTTCATATCAGTGTTTGGGAGAGAGGAGTAAAAGTCTTGGAAGTTGGTAGCTGCCTGCTCCTTGGATAGTCCGTTAGGTGCCTTTATTCGCAGTTGAGCATCCGCCCGTGCCTCCCTTGGGAGCCAAGGGGGATATTGCAGCGGGTTTATCTGCTCTGATTCTGGTAGGGCTAGTACTCGGCGTGCAAAACGGCTAGTTGCCCAGCCAGTCTGTGCAATTTTTGCTGCCCTCCTGCGCAGGGGATGGTAAGGGTCTAGGCGACGAACACGGATCGCGGCCGATGTAGCTATATGATCAAGCTCAATTTCTGCTGGTAGGAGCCCTGATTCCCGGTATAAAGCAGGCAAGGGAGTTGTGCGGTAGATAGGGAGAATTGCTCTAGCACCTGTCTGTATAACCTTAGCTATCTTATCAAGTTGCCCCTGGACCTGGTTTGAGATAGAGCCTGCACGGGGGCAGGGGCGCGAGCGACCTGGCCACCAGGTTTCTGCGCCAAAGTAGGCTTTCCGGAGCACACAGGCTATCACCGCCTGTCGCATGAGATAGGGCTTGATTCCCCGGACTGTGTTCCCGAGGCCACGGAGGGCATTTGCAACTGTCAGAGCCTTTGAGGTTGTCTCCCTGACATGGTACTTGAAGCTGAGCTTCTTGTCAAAGAGGACCCCCAGCCAACGCAGGTAAGGGCGAGTTGTATTCTCGGAGACTGTGACCGGGCCTGCTACGATGCTTGGTGTGTGGCTTGGATCCTGGTCAGCCTTGCGGCGTGAGAAATGGATCAGTTCATATTTATCTGGCGCGAAGGTGATCCCCTCCGTAGCGGCCCAGTCAAGGGCTTCTTGTAGGGAGTTGGATAGGCTTTGGCAGTTCGCCTCAATAGACGGTGAGATTGCCAGGATAGCTCCATCGTCCGCGTATCCAAACCTGGACTTTGGAACTCCAAGCCAGAATAAGGGGGCTAGATAGAGCATAAATAGAATAGGGGATACTGGTGAACCTTGTGGCAGGCCGCAGAGTATTTCTGTTGCTGGTCCTATTTCACCGTCAATGCGGATTTGTACCACTCGCCCTGTGACAAAGGAGGCTACCCAGCGAGCTAGGTTATCAGGCCAGCCCTGTGAGCGCAGTCGATGGATAAGTCTCCCAGGAAGGACTCCATCAAAGGCTCCCTTTACATCAAAGGTGAGGAGTGAGGCTGTTAGCCTTTGGTTAAGGGCCTGTTCTGCATCATGGAGCAAGGATGTAGTCAGATCAGTTGCTGAGCGGAGAGGCAGGGCCCCAAACTGTTGACTAGCCAGGACTCTGTACTGGATAGCAATCCATGCCATGTTCCGGGCAATTAGTCTCTCGAGGCCTTTGCCCAGTACTGACAGGAGGGCAATAGGCCTATATGACCTAGGGCTAGACCAGTTAGACTTATTTGGTTTTTGGATTATTGCTAGAACTGCGTGTCGAAAGCACTTTGGATGATAGCCAGTTCGAAGGCAACCCTGATAGAGTGCAAGGACTCTGTCTTTGATCAGGGGCCATGCCACCTTGATTATACCAGTGGGTAGCTCGTCAGCCCCAGGGGTTGTATTCCCTGCTTGTAGGACTGACTTCTCGACTTGGGCCATGGTTACATCAGGGAATGGCAGTGAGCTAGATGGGACTGCTGGCGTATCCAGCGGGATGTCTCCTGCTTCAGCGGTATTTTGAAGA
Source organism: Aspergillus fumigatus Af293 (assembly GCF_000002655.1). Taxonomy (NCBI): domain Eukaryota; kingdom Fungi; phylum Ascomycota; class Eurotiomycetes; order Eurotiales; family Aspergillaceae; genus Aspergillus; species Aspergillus fumigatus. The sequence goes on from NC_007197.1 coordinate 3,919,009, forward strand.
AGGTTCCGGGATATGATATCCCGCTTCTCTTGTAAGGCTACCGCTGGGGGGCTGTCCGGTCTCAAAGGGTCCTTAAGTGGGGGGCTGCGGTAGGAGCCTGTTGACTTATGCCATCTTGATATATCAAACACCTCCTTGCTCTCGGTTACCGCGCTGATCTTGTCTCTCCAATACTGTTCTCGGGCTCGCCGCGTTACCCGCCGGAAGTCTTTCTGTGTGCAGAGTCCTGCCCGGTAGTCTTGTAATGCCTCCTTGCACGTGGTATTCCACCATCGTTGGCCTCCCCCTTGGGGTATTGACTTGTTTGCAGAGGCTGTGTATGAGCTGTGGATGGCTGCAGTAATTCCATTTGCAAGATAGTCTAGTTCATCTTCATTCTCTGCTGAGCTCCTGACGTTGGCTATATTAGAGGCGAGAAGTGTGAGGAAGCGGGTGTGGTCTAGTGTGTCAAATCTTAGTCTTTGCGGAGTTTCCACAGGTCCCTGTTCCCACGGCAGGTTCGTAAGAAGTGGGCGATGATCCGAGGTGGCGTCTAGATGATGTGCAACCCTGGTACTGGCTCCTATGAGGGTTGGGGAGCTAGAGACAAAGGCAAGGTCCAGGACGTTGCCTTTGTCATGTGTAGGGATATCAATCTCAGAGGTAAGCAGTAGTCCAAGCCTGTCAAGCCATTCTGTGAATGATTCTGCGAAGGTAGTGGGTGCGTGCTGGAGTGAGGGCTGCCATCTGTGGTGGTGTAGGTTGAAGTCACCAGCAAGCAGGGTAGGCAGAGAGAAGTAGGACTCCAGCAAGGAAGTAAGAGTTCTCGCTGCTTCACCCGCCCGTTTTGCGCCAGCAGGAGCATTATATATATTAAATATCAAGGCAGATTGTCCTGAGCACGAGGAGATCTGGAGTAGAAGAAGGTCTGAGAGGGTCTCTTGGCTTATTGAGTCAGGGCGGAGTTGGGAGGCTCGGATGCCATTTTTCCGACGAATGTAGGTAAGAACTCGAGGGATGCCACTTATCTCCCAAGAATCAGTTGGGGAGAAGCACTCGTAAGATGGGTGCCTTTTTGTGATCTTTCGAGTCAGGTCTCTGTAAATGTAGGGCTCCTGTATAAGGATAATGTCGATGTGGTTGGAGTATGCCTGGGAGAGGGCAATTTCATGGGCTTCTGGTATACGGCCAACGTTCAGCTGGAGTATAGCGATAGACTCCTTCCTTGGGTGATTTTGGTACTTCATATTTGTTCGTTCATCAGAACTTCAAAGCTGTTTTGTGGCTTAGGAGATACGAAGCGGACTGCTCTGGCTGTGACCGGGGGAGAGTCTAAAGGCTCCTGTGGCGGGGGGGTAGCCGTGCGGAAGGGGAAGGGTGAAGGGCGGCTGTTCATAGCCATGATTTGGTCCTGGGAAGGCTCTGGGACTTGCATGCAGCACTGTCTCTCTAGGCGTGCCTTGGCAAGCTCTAGGGAGCTAGTCTTGCGAATCTCGGCTTGCTGGGCCTTTGTGCATCGAGTGCCTGCCTTGCTAGGTCGCAGGAGGCATTGCTCATAGTCAGCCGGGTGGGGGCCATGGCAGTGTAGGCACCTTGGAGGGCAGGTGTGGGGAGGTTGGGTACTGCATCTATTGCTATGGCCCTCCTCAGTATGCTGGGTAGAGCCGCAAAGTCGACACCGGGGCTGGCGAGCGCAGGATCTAGCGTTATGCCACTTCCAGCAGCGGTTGCACTGTACAATCTTTGTCTTTCTTACTAGCAGCTGAGCATTGGTGATCATGCCAAACAAGGAGAGTCGTACTGGAAGGTTGGCCTTGCTGTCCTCCGGGAAGTTGATAAACCAGCTGGACGAGATAGTGTTGGGGTTAGCGGCACTTGTAGCAGTCTCAGTAATAGAGACTGGGTTAAGGCCTATAGCTTCAGTGATCTCTGAAGACAAGATTTCAGGGTTAACGGGGATCATGGAGTATTGGCTGCCAGTAAGTCGGCCAACCTTCCTGGGTACATTGGTCACTCGATAAGAGATCCAGCGGGAACTCCGTTCGATCTGGCAGTCTTTAAAGAAGGCGGCTATGGCTTCCTTTTGGGCCTCTAGGGCTGGGAGGGCTTCAGTAGAGACTGGCAGAAGAGCGAGTCCAGTTTTGATAGATTGGACGCCCTTGAGAAGCTTTCCATTAGTGCCCAGATGGGATCGCAGGCTAGTATGTATAGCAAATGCATCCATGCTCTTGGCAAGATGGTTCTCCGGAAGGCGCACAAAGAGTCGGTTGTCAGGAGGTGGCAGCTTTGTAGCTAACCTATCAGTCTTAGTATTACTGTATGTTTTCTTTGTGGCAGCATTGTTCCTAGCTGGGGGACTTCTGGTGACAGTCGCGTATGTGGACTGGGCAAGACCGGAGGGGGGACGAGAAGGGGGAGGTGAGGGGGGGAAGGAAGCAGGGCCATGGGCAGGGGCAGGGGCAGGGGTGAGGGGGAGGGGGGCATTGGTCAAGGGCACGCCGCTGATGTAGGCATTGAAGTGTTGTTGGGCTATATTAGCCAGGTCATTGCTAAGGGCCGTGAGCGCTCCTAGCTGGCGGGGCGTGAGGCCAGCATTCTGGCGTCGGTGATCATCAAGGAAGGCTGCTATGGGACTAAAGATTTTCTGTCCCTCGAGAGCTCTAGCAGTGGCTGAGGTGGTTGTTTCCTGTAGTGCAGCCTGTAGAGGGCCACCAGGTTGGTTGTTATGTCGTGCCATGTTATTGACGCGTCGAGACGCGTGGTGGTTGCTGGGCGGGTGTCAGGCAGTGAGCGGAGGGGGAGCTGTCCCTTATCCTAGGCAGGGCGCCTGGATTGAGAGCCTGATCTGAGAATTCAATAGAGTATGGCCTTCCTGGGTGAGAAGGCTGTGCGTCCGTCACGTAGCTCTCGTAGCTCAGAGGCTTCTAAGTAAGTTATGGGATTATGCGGTGAAGATATTCCTAAGGTCACATGATTCCTTCTTAGCAATGCTAACTCCTATCTGCGGCAGCACCGTGATAATTATAGCTAATTTCTACTACCACTACCTAAGTAAACCTAAACTAGTAGATAGTCTTAATAGAGCTTAACCTTAAGAAGGGGAGTACTATTATAGTGCTGCTATAGATAGGAGTTAGTATTACTAAGAAGGAATTATATAACTCTAGAAATATCTTTACTATATAATCCTATAACCTATTTAGAAGTCTCTAAGCTATATCCTGTCTATAGAGCCTGCCTATACTAGTTTACCCTGTAACTAGAATAGATAGATATAGATTCCTATAGCCAGCCTAAGTATTAACTACCTTATCAACCTGTTTCTGTTTACCTGTGACCCCATACCTTGACAGAAATTATATATATTACACTACTACTACTTTTATACTAACCTATAATAGAAATAATTATTCCATCATATCTTAGCAATTACTAGGTATTCTAAATTAATATCAATATATTTAGATAGCCTAGATTTAGGGCTATGTAGTAATATTGGGATATTCGTGCATCGCAGTGATGTGGAGTCCCCCCCGAATTGTGCGAGGGATTCCAGCCCCCTTTTATAATTAGCCTTAATCTTATAAAGAACGCAAGGCCCTAAATAACACAGACATAACGATGACGACTACAAAATATCTCTGCACGTTCCTATAAGCCTCGTCGACCATATAGGCATCCGGTCGATATCACAATATCAAAATTATTAGGCAAATCCTAAAATTAAGTGATTTTCATCTTAAATAGTGTGGGTTGGTTAATTAAATCTAATAAATCCGGAAAACTATAATTCCCTAGGCTAGTGACTGAAATCAAACTGCTGCGGGTTCAGTGAGATTTGATTTTAGTGGTTCGGTTATGCAACTCTTAAGTTTGAACCTGTGTGGGTTGACCCAAACCCAACCCACGACCACTCTAATAAATGCCACACCTTTGTGTCTAGTTGCTGATGACATGTCATATATATAGATGGATGCTTTCTCTGAATGAACCTGGTGATTGATATTTTGCAAAGGACGAACCTGATCCTCCTGTTCAAATCTTGAAGCTCTTTATAGAGGCGTTTATCACTTTACGCAAAGGAGACTTGCGCACTCAATCCAGAAATACCCCCATGTACATATTATATGTATATTACTCAGCGCTATCCAGGCATGGACCAGATCTGACGTGCATAAAAGTACAGCGATCTGATGGAAAGCATAGATATAGCTTAAAGACTTCTAAATAGGTTATAGGATTATGTAGTAAAGATATTCCTAGAGTTATATAATTTCTTCTTAGTAATACTAACTCCTATCTATAGCAGTACTATAACAGTACTCCCCTCCTTAAGGTCAAGCTCTGTTAAGACTATCTACTAGTTTAGATTTACTTAGGTAGTAGCAGTGGAAGTTAGCCATAATCTCTTATACATTCCTTAGGTAATAGGTAGGTTCCTTAGTGGGGTTGTTATAACCTAGCTATTTAATAGTATACTTCAGATAGGGGCCCTATCAGCCCTAGTATTCCCAGTAGGAATCTAGGATATCCTTAATAATCCATTCTTCTAGGCTATTAACCTCTACTGGTGGTGGTGGTGGTGGTTATCTTTATCTAGGAATAGGGTTAGGGTTAGGGTTAGGGTTAGGGTTAGGGTTAGGGTTAGGGTTAGGGTTAGGGTTAGGGTTAGGGTTAGGGTTAGGGTTAGGGTTAGGGTTAGGGTTAGGGTTAGGTTC